>NW_020837946.1:31378906-31643924 GCF_003676395.1 Aethalodelphis obliquidens | reverse complement strand
TTTTTTTTTTTTTTTTTGCGGTACGCAGGCCTCTCACTGTTGTGGCCTCTCCCGTTGCGGAGCACAGGCTCCAGACGCGCAGGCTCAGCGGCCATGGCTCACGGGCCCAGCCGCTCCGCGGCATGCGGGATCTTCCCAAACCGGGGCACGAACCCGTGTCCCCTGCATCGGCAGGCGGACTCTCAACCACTGTGTCACCAGGGAAGCCCTAAATTCACGTTCTTTATGAGACGGGACCACTGCTTTGTGTAATCCAAGTCCTCTTCCCATTTCCAGCCTACTCCCTTTAAAAATTTTTCTCTTGTACTGGGTGGATAAGATTTTTCTTTGTGCCATGGAAGATAGGCTATGCTCAGCCTACTTGCTTGTCAACCTTTGTTCTATGAAAAGGAGGAACTGGGAAATTTGAAATTTTCTAAGAGTTTGACCTCATCAGTATCAACATTTAATACCCCTTCCAGGGTCTATGTTCTCCATAAGATAATTCACCAAGTCTTTCCTACATAGAGGCAAGCTACCCTTGGATGTCTTTCACTATATGCCACCTTTTAGTTCTCTCTTGTTGATTAGTATTTATGATTCAATGTATGAATCTAAGCTATTCTCCACCTTGCCATATAGTCCATCTAAAGGCAGTGAGACAGTCTATCATCAAAGCTAGAAATAACCCTTAAAAGCAACGCTTGCAGACTCTCACTTTGTCTTCCAGGTCTATTCATTCTTGTCTCATTTCAGGGACTGCTCTAACCATGACTAAAAATCATCCTTTGTCCCCAAGTCTCCTTAGCATAGTGCTTCCTATGAATTTTTTCATTTTCAAGAAGCTAATAGCTATTGTCAGGGAGATTCTCCAGGAACCTGGTCTCTGCCGGTAGAGCTGGACAAAAGCCTTCAACCAAACCAGGATGTCTGCCACGGACCTATCTTCTTAAGGAAGGGTATTCAAGGACTTCCCTGTTGGTCCAGTGACTAAGACTCCACACTCCCAATGCAGGGGCCTGGGTCTGATCCCTGGTCAGGGAACTAGATCCCAAATACTGCAACTAAGAGTCTGCATGCTGCAACTAAAGATCCCGCATGCTGCAGTGAAGATCCCAGGTGCCGCAACTAAGACAGGGCACAGCCAAATAAATAAATAAATATTTTTTTAAATAAAGAAAGAAAGAAAGGGTCTCCATTGAGGTTGGGTTAAAAACGAATGTCATTTCGCATCGAGGAATTTTTAATTTTCATGTAAATGAAGAGTATAATGGCATCTAAGTATGGTTCTTTGACAAAAACAGATTCCTATTTGTGACTTCTCCTCAGTATGGTTTCTCTCTGCTATGTCCTTTTGGCTTTATGGCCATAGTCCAAAATGACTGCAGCGTGTCTAATGGACACGACACTCTTTTCAATTATTATCCCTTAAGTTTGGAAGTCATAGTGAAATGCTCTCTTGAACTAGGCTCGGAAGACGACAAATTCAAAATGCAGCTGAATACCCCCCATTTTAAGTCCAAAACATCAGATAAGTTCTCCTAAAATCCACAGTATAGAATCCAGATATCTCTGAGCTTACTCAGAATTAATTGAAAAAAAATGACTTTCCATCATAAATAAATGTTAACTGAAAATATACCTCTTCCCAATCTTTTGAGAACATGCCCAAATAGGGATGGGTTTCATTCACAAAGCACAGCAAAAGTTCATTAAAAATACCCTGTCCTTATCATCAGTGCCTCTTACATGCCTGGAGGTGGCTCTGGAAGCAGCAGCCCCTCCTTTCTTCTCCTAAAGCCCTCTCCAAGCAGCCTGCACATCTCTTCCATCTCCTCCCCACATTTTCCCATGCACAGCGCCTGAAAAAATCGCTCTTTCTTTCTTCCTAGTTCACATTTGTCCCTGTATTGGTTTCCTGGGGCTGCTGTAACAAATCCCAATGAACTTGGGGGCTTAAAACAGCACAGATTTATTCTCTTGACCAGAGTTCTGAGGCCAGAAGTCCAAGATCAGTTCTGCTGGCCTAAAGTCAAGGTATGGACCGAGGCTGGTCCTCTGGAGGCTCCAGGGAAGAGTCCATTTTCTTGCTTTTCCAAAGCTTCTGGCGGCTGCCAGTGATCTTTGGTTCGTCATCACTCCAATCTCTGCTTCTGTAGTTACATGGTTGTGGAATCTCCTTTTGCCTTTCTCTTATAAGGACACTTGTGATTACATTGAGGGCCCACCCGGATAATCCAAGATAATTTCCCATCTCAAGATCCTTCCCTAATGGCATCTGCAAAGTCTCTTTTGCCACGTAAAGTCCATCACAGATTCCAGGGCTTAGGACTGGGATACCTTTCATAGCCCATCATTCAGTCTACCATAGTCCCCTAACCATCAGGGTGTTGGTGGTGGGGAACCCCTTATGAACCTTTCCTTCCACTCCCAACTTGGGTCTCTATATTTAGGATGCCTCACCCCTTTCTCTATTCTCTCTAAGACTCCAAGTCCTTCTTTGACAAAGCTCCAGTTATTGCCTCCTTTAGAGTCTTTCCCTATCCAGTGGACTGTGTTCCAAGTCTAAGTCCTAGAGTTGTGATTAGTTTTAGGCTTCAACCCACTGGAAGGCTGAGGTTCATTACCCTTAGCAGAACAGGTGTTGAGATGGAAGGAATGCGGGCCAGTAGGGGTTTCAGTCCAGTGGGCAATGGTGAAGGCAGCTTTGTCAATTCCAGTTTCCTTTCCATTACATTCACCAAAAGGGACTGCTGACTTACTGGTTTGTTTACTCGTTGGTCCATTATAGTAAGCACATCCCCAAAGAACAAACTATACTTGGGAGTCAGTGCAGTTTAAACTCAGGTTAAGAAAAGACACAATTGCCTCAGTGAGCCAGGACTGTGTCCTGTTCTTTGTGTCACTCTGTCCCCATCACTGTGAAATAAAGTTTTTTTCTTGCATCCTCTGGCAGGGCCTGCCAGAATCCTAAAAGAAATTGACATTAGTTTTTAATGTCTGTTCACTTTATTAATGTGGGAAGTGAGCTAGATTTAATTAAATTGTTTGGGGTCAGAATTTCCCCTCCACCCTTCTCTTCCCTGCCTAATCCCACTCTGTCATCTTAAAGGAACTTTATGTAAGATTCTGGATTTTAAGCACAATGTTATAGAAATCCAACTGTCCAGATTTTTTAAATGTCTAGAATATTCAATTTTATGTGTGTGAAGGCCAGGTCTGAGGTATCAAATCTGATCGCAGGAAAAGGTATTTATAGAGCTCAACAGAACAACCACAGAATTAAACATAAATGTTCACGTAGCTCTTCTTGACCCAAGTTTTTACCACTAAACTACAATACAATAAAGGGGCACCTATGGATGAAGTAGGGACTCCAAGGATTGAGGGCAGAACAATGTCGTTTTACATCCTCCTCAGGGGCAGACCCCGGCTGGGCTGCATCACTGTGCTTCGGTTGCTGTACATTTTCCGTAATAAATTGTGGAAGCTTTCCTCAAAAAAAAAAAAAAAAAAAAAAAAGAACAACCACAGAATCTCCACAGGCTCTGCAACCACTGTCCACTTTGTAGATGGGCTAAAGAAGTAAAATGATTTCTCACTGGTTACATTCCTAGTGAGTATCAGGAAAGCACTAGAAATTACACCTCTTATTTTTGACACCATTGCTTATCTGTTTTCCCACCTGCTTTATCTTACACAACCCAATTTCATAGACCCTATATCCTCTCCCTATACATTAATTCACCCCTCTTATCTCCCATCTTCTCCGCCCCTGGAGGGAGACTGAAAAAGACAAGGAAGGAGGATGCGTGGGCAGCCCGTGGAGAGCCTCTATGGGGGCCATTTTGTCAATTCCAGTTTCCTTTTCATTCTCCTCCCTCTTCACCAAGACTTGTCCCCACCTCCAAGTCCTTTGCCTGCCCTCCAGGGCCAGGGTCCTCCCAATATCGCACTCTGCCCTTGACCCAAGAGACACTGGTGTAACCCTCTTCTTCATCCAAGATCCTTCTCCTTCTAACCACACATGAGAAGTCTGGCCAAAAACTGTTTTTGAATGAAGAGGTCAGTGGAAATGAGGGCTAGATCCCTGACTTCTGAGACCATATCTCTAGGGCACCAGAAATATAACACTCAAAAGGGAAATGAGGGCTTCCCTGGTGGCGCAGCAGTTGAGAGTCCGCCTGCCGATGCAGGGGACACGGGTTCGTGCCCCGGTCCGGGAAGATCCCACATGCCGCAGAGTGACTGGGCCCGTGAGCCATGGACGCTGAGCCTGCGTGTCCGGAGCCTGTGCTCCGCAACGGGAGAGGCCACAACAGTGAGAGGCCCACATACCACAATAAAATTAAATTAAATTAAATTAAATTTAAAAAAGGGAAATGGAAATAAGACCTTGTGACTGAATCTTCAACGCCTCTCTCCAAGGAAAAAGGGAGTATGCTCTTGGATTTTTCCTCAGATGTGATATTAACCTCTTATGAGGAATTTCTCCCAGGTGGGCTTAAGTTCATAGTCATGAACTTTAGATAACTGACATCAGCTGACTGACATCCTGGCAAGACTAAAACTGAGAACTTCTCCTCTCTGGCTGCCCTTCAATACCACTGATTCACTGCCATGATCTTTGGCCACATGAATGTGAGTCTAGACTAAGTATTGTGTTCATGGAGCAGTTTTGCCTGAGATGAGCTCTCTAGGTTTTGTCTTGTTTTCAATTTCACTAGTGCAGTGCTGCAGCAGCAATAATCTTAGTATGACTTTGGGTTCTTTAAACGTGGGGGAACAACAAAAATGATGCTCCTTTCAGTGATAAAAATTGCAGGCAGTAGTGGTTGAAAGAACCTAGACTCCATCAGATATCTGAGCTTAAATCCTTTAGCTGAGCCCAAGTAGAATAAGAACTTGGGGAGGAAGAATTAAGGATGTTAATTCTTTTGCACGTTAAATTATTTGGACCTGAATTGGCAAGAGAATTTAATCTTTGGACTTCAGTTTCTTCTGGGAATTTCACAATGGGAGGGAGTTTCTATGCAAAGTTCAGGCATCTTTATGTTGTTGGAAATTTATGAGTGAAATATGTTGGTGTAGCATTTTAATTGTATTGCCTAACCTCTGGTGAGCTGTAGTGGGCAGTGTAGTTGGGCATCATTTGGGATGTGAAATAGAAGAGGAAGCAAAGTCTCAGCCTTGGATACTGTGTAGATTTGGAGTTAATCTAATTAATATACTGTCTGGGAGCATTTTTATGTTTCCACAGGAGGATACCAAAGGAGCAATAGGTGGTGTTGAGGAAGCAACCCATGAAGGTGGAAACAAGACTGCCTTGATCAACAGCTGGTCTCCTCCCTTTCGGAGGTTAGTCACTGTTTTGGTTGATATAATTCATGATGAATCCCAAAGGATGAGAGAAAAATAACATGGGAAATATTGGGGGGAACTAACTCATCCTCCTTTCTCAATCTACTCTGTTTTCAAATTTTATATGGGAGTCCTTAACTAACACCCTCATCTTTTACCCATCTTCTTTCCTACTCCATCCTTTCTGGTGGTAGGAGACATCCATTGGTCCACATTGATCTATTTAATGGAGCTGATCTATCACACAGTTCCAAGCACTGTGGTGTTAATTTCTATTATGTCCTCTCCATCCTGGATCAGTGTGAGACAGAGATACTGGATGTTGTTTTATTTTGCAAACAATAAAACAAAGATATTGTTTTATTTTGCAAAGTTTTCCCCTTGAGTTGGCTTTCCTAAGGTCTAACTGGGGTATGAATGGGAGGTAGTATAGTAGAGAGTGTCAGTACACCATTTTTCTTGCATAAATAAACCACATATTCCACCGTAGATTTCATAGTAATGTCTAACATTTTGACTTCCTTTTTCCTGACTTCAATTGAGAGGGTTTCTCAATTGGTTTTTAACTCAGGTGTGGGGTAGAGGTGTTATTTTTTTTTTGGATTCTGTTAAACCAGAGGTATCAGTGCAAAAATCACAAAGAGAGTAAAGAGTAGAATTTGTTAGAGACAAGTCAGTGATCTGACTATGCATGAAAGTGGTGGGAAACAAGCCAGGAAATGTACTTTGGGGTCAAACATGGGTACGGCTTTAGACTTATATTTTTTCACAAAAAGAGGAAGCATTGGAGGTGTTTGAGCAGGGCAGAAACATTTCCGAGATGAATTTTCCAGAGAATAATCTGCATGCAAATAGACTGAAGACGGATGAAAGAAGATGACCAAGAGGAAGGTAATGGGGCTTCCCTGGTGGCGCAGCAGTCGAGAGTCCGCCTGCCGATGCAGGGGACACGGGTTCGTGCCCCGGTCCGGGAAGATCCCACATGCCCCAGAGCGGCTGGGCCCGTGAGCCATGGCCGCTAAGCCTGCACGTCCAGAGCCTGTGCTCTGCAACGGGAGAGGCCACAAAAGTGAGAGGCCCACGTACCACAAAAAAAAAAAAAAGAGGAAGGTAATGGCCAAGGAAACAAGGGTGAGAAGGAAGAATAATATCATAGAAGTGTAGCTTGACAGATGATTCTCTATTGAGGGTGAAAGAAGTGTAGTTGCCAAAATAATACAGTTGTTCAGCTTTGGAAGCTTAGAGCAGGGGTTGGCAACCTTTTTCTGTAAAGGACAAGATTCATATTTTAGGCTCCACAGGCCATACAGTCTTCATGGCAATTTTCAACTCAGCCATTGTAGCATGAAACAACCACACACAATACACAAATGAACAAACAAGGCTGTATTCCAGTAAAATTGTATTTACTAAAACATGCAGCCTGCAGGCTGTGCTTTGTTGATCCCTGGCTTAGAAGGTTATGGCACCAGTGCTGGAATTAAGCTATCACCTCTGAGCTGTAAACTCACCCTCTTGGGATGCTGGCGCTGGGACTCTGCAAACCACTTTTCTGTTTTGCCTGCTGCTCTCTGTGAGGTCAGGAGCAGGGAGAAGGGACACACTCCTTCCTGTTTTGCTTGCTGTTCCCATCAAGGTCATTACAATGGTTCTTTACCCTGGAAGCTGCAGTGGGTTCTGATTTCCAGTTTCTTCCCACACTCCTAGGACCAGCCTCAGAGATATGAACACCCGCTGCCTGGCACCCCCTCCACAGGGACGTGAGTCTTGGCAACACAAGCATCTTCTTCTGAGCTCCTGAGGCATCAGTGCCAGCCAGGCAGAGACCTCTTCTCAGATCCAAGGTTCTAGGTTCTAATAACCCTAACTTCTTCCCTCTGTTCCAACAGCCCTACTGAGTAGTAGCTGCTTCCTGGAATTACTATCTTTGAGTTACCTCAGAATATTCCCCTTTACTTTGCCTTTTCAATCCTCCAAAGTCTATTTAAATTACTTCCTGTATTAAATTTTCTCTATTGGAATAATTGGTGTGATTTCTGTTTCCCTCACTGAACTCGGATCCACACAGTACTATATTCTGTATAGAATAACGATATACATGGGGTATAGATAGGAAATACGAGAAGTGTAGTCTTGAAGGAGTATACATTAAGTCTACTTATAGAAATGATGAGTTTGGAGTACTCACAAATGAATCACTTCTAGATTTCTAGCAAATGGAGATTGAAGAAAAACAGGGATATATTATTCACATGAAGGTGCTGTTTATATGAGTAGAGATCAACAATTAGGAAAGTATAGCTAGAGTAGAAAAGATAGAAATGGGAACCATCTTCATTTTTGAGAGAAATGATGAAGAGGAAGAAAAGGCAAGACAAAGAAAGAATTGTGTTAGAGGCAGAAGGAAAACTTGCAGAATACAAGAAGTCAAGAGGGAGTTTTAAGAAGGTGGTCAATATGAACAAATACTGTAAATATCAAGGGAGATTATCGATGACTTCCCAAAGAGTAGTTTCCAAAGAATAGCAAAGTTAGAACGGGAAGGGTTGGTAAGAGAAATGAAGCCAATAAGAACTATTTTTTCTTTCTTTTTTAAGTGAAGCCATTTGATGGTGAAAGGAAGATGGGTGATTTTATAGAGATCTACAAGCCCAAATAAATCAAATTTTATTCATTTATAAGGAAAACTTTTGGCAGAAATGTTATCAATGGTGACAGACAATGGGATACGCAGAGGATAAAGGAATAACACACGTAACACATGAGTGGAGAAAAGTGGGTGAGAAGGGATGGGATAGAGAGCCCAACTGATACAAAGGAAGGGTACTTCCTCTTCTGAGATCCAGACAAATTTCATGTGGGGAGGAGAGAAGCTGAACTTGTCTTGAAAACAAACTCTCCTAATTCCTTGTTCCTGTGTTAAACAATAGTGGGATGAGACATATTTTCCTATTCCTATGCTAATTAGTGCTGAGACCAAGCAATAACAATGGCTGCTTTTTAGGGAGTGTGTGCTCATGTATGATGAGACTGTGGGCCACCCAGTCCAGATCCCTCTTTAAGGAAGGACTGCTCCCCTGGCTGCTGGAGAATGTTGTTGGCTAAATGTCTTTATCTGTCATTCCTTTCCAAGATTGCCTCAGCTGCAATTGACCATTAATTACTTGGTCAAAACTGCCTTAACCATAACTTCCTTCCAGGGGTAGGCTATGTACAGTGACATGGCCCAGTGAGGGACATTTCTGATGAGTCATTTAAAATGCATAGAGCTCCCTATGGGGGATTGGCTGGGATTGTGGAGCCTGCATCACAGCTTGACTTCTCCTCCTGGCCATTCTGGCTCTCCTCCCCCACTCCCCATTTCACAGGTGTTGACCTCAAGGGCACACCCTAATGACCATCTGAAATACTAAACTGCCCCAGAATCTGCTTCATGGAGAACCCAACCTATACTGTCAACTCTATAGCTTACTTCTAACTGCTTGCTCATCAAGACCTGTTTTCACGACCTTGCATACTGTGCCTACTAAATCAACTTATTTTGTCATAAACTCTCCAATCCCAACCAGTTTCCTGCCTTGGAAGACCTACCTTAAAGTCATCTAGTCTAGGCCCTAAAACACTATTGATAACCTGTCTCAGTATTCTATTTTGAGACTGTCAAAGTGGTGTCCTCCCTTACTTCAATACATTTAGTATATTTAGCTTTGCTTGATTTACAGGTTTTTCTGGTGATCTTCTAGAGAACTGATAGTTGAGAGTTTTCATCAGATATTATTCTTCCCAAGTTTTAGAAAGTCTGGTAGCTTCAGAAGAGATGGAAAAGTTTGGAAAATATTGATATATCTTGGTCAATTTAATAAGGGATCAACTCTGAAAACTTTGTTTTCTGTCTTGACTTGGGATGTTTCAAGGAAGGGTGATCTCCTAGGGATTGACAGGAGTTCTACAAACTTGGTTTCAGTTAACATGGTGTAGGACAGTCCGAGTTGGTAGCTACTATCTTCACCTTATAATCAGTGTTCCCAGAAGCCTATCCCCCAGCTTGGGCTCCAGTGGAAGTGGAATCCCTGATTTCTGTTTTGACTCAGCAGTCATGTGCTTCCTTGGGTTTGAGATGGTCCTCTCATTCTGAGCATTCTCATCTCTCCTTCCCTCCCAGGCTTCTCAGCCCATCTCCTTCATTCTCTGCTGCTTGTAGGTTTAACAAGGAAAGCATGTAGCCTCAGAAAGCTTTTCTCTCTTCCTTGTGTAAAACCTATACATAGGAATTTGGGAGCACACAGACAAATACATTAATTTCCCTTGAAATAATGCTAGAGATATTACAAGAGCAATTAATACATAAGATGAACTTTGATGTGCTCAAGTATGATATGATCTTGAGAACATGTAATCTATTCTTCTGCCTTCTACGCTATGCTTAAAATATTCGAGGTGGATGTTTCCCATATAGTTATTTTTCATTAGTTCTCACTAGAATGTATTTGTTTGTTGAAATTTAAACTCATTTCTTCCTGCCATTAATGAAAATAACTTATTCAGTAACTATCACTGAACGCCTGCTAGGACAAGTCCACCAAGCCTCTCATGATATCATGTTATATCCTTGAAGGTGGTTAGTAAACCTTTTCTCCACCTTCTCTTCTTAGGCCAAATGGACCTAATTTTTCCTTCCTCTGATTTCCAAAAGACAACTTCAATTTCCTTTTTTGAATATATTATTGGTTAAGGCAGGGCCAGGGCATTAATTAAGTCAGGGTCAACCCACAGAAGATCCTTAACTCAAATTACCAGCCTCTAGGTTTTGAACATTTGAAGTTTAGGCTTATTTGAAGTCATCTGGGTTTTCCCCTCCTTTTATTATCTTCATTATCAACAGCAATCTCTGGTGCCTGGAGGCACTGAATATTACAATTTCAAGCGCCCCGCCCAGCTTACTTGTAAAGCACCTTTAACCACGGTGGCTGTTGGGGCCATTTGGGAACCATATTTACTTAAAGGCAGAGCAAAGTTCAGACCCCGTCGTGCTCAGAGAGGAAATGAGATTGACTTCTGGTGCTTATGATCTACAAACGTTGTCACCGCCACAAAGAACAAAACAGAAGCTCTTGCTAAGCACTTTTTCCAAGTATAATTTGCTTTTCTAAAGAAGTGGTACCTAGTGTTGCTGTAGAATGAATTCACATAAGAATCTTTAAAAAAAACAAACCTGAATTCAAAAATGACCCTTAAAAAGTAGGTGAGGACACCTTTTTTAATTACATGATTGAAAGAAAGTTTAGAATGTAATTATACAATTTTCACTAATTATTTGTCTAAAATTAGTCAATTTTCTCTTCTCATAATTATTGTGAGCTTTTTGGCTTTCATACCTCACACCTCTTCATTTTCTCACGGTTATCACTAGCTTTGAATTTTTCAGTTTCTTTATATTACCACTTTCACTGTTGCCAACTTCTTTGTACTCACGGGGGAGGAAGCTCAGAGTGTGCTATAGGTGATCCTGGATTGAAGCTTGGGGTTTTTGCAGATGAAGCCACCGTATCCCACCCCAATTATACCCAATCCCATTTAGTTTTAACCTTCGCACATAATTTTTCTTATTACTCAAAGCGTGTTGCCTTTTATCTGTGCATTTATCTTCAAAGTGACTGAGTAGTCACTTCACTGCCAGTCAAATACACTCAAGCTCTCCTTTCCCTCATTTACAAAATAGCTTCTGAAGTCTCTTCTATTGCTATAATTTTACTATTCTAGCATTTTAGAATCTTTAGCTCCATCCCCAGCACTTGAATTTCAGCATTTCTTAAAATCCTTTTGTGGTGATCATTTTGGAAGTTATCAGAGTCTATCAGTTCACTGCTGAAAATGTGTACTTCAGCTCTTGGTTTTCCTCAGGTGGGTGAGATGACCATGCTTGTATGTAAAGCATCGTAAATTACATTGGCAAGATGCATTCCTTTTTTTTTTTTTTTTTTTGGTAAGGCCTTGTACTTCTTAAAGCTGTATAGTCAGGCATTCTGCAATTTACTTCTCTAATTTCTGGGAAACTCTGAAAGCTCCGAAGCTTTCAGAAATCACCCAAATCACAAGATATTTTCTACTTCCACCTTCTACCCTTTGACCACTTGTTTAGAGAAGAGGTAGTTTGGTTTTCTTCAATCTGGAAGTGCCAATTTCCCCATTTTTAGTATTTTTATATTGTGAGTATTTTTCCCCTTGAAAGTTAGATGGAGAGAAAAGGATTGCCCCTATTAGAATGGGTGGAAATGAATGACTTTGCAAACTAAAACAAGCAGTTTTATTTGTGGCAATTCTATGTGGGTAATATGTTTGAATTAGCAACCACTTAATTTTTAGGTTTGCAGAATATGAATATATGTGGTAAAAGCTTCTTTTAAGTGATTTTAAAGAGAAAAACTAAAAATGTTATAGACGGCAATTTAAATGCTTCCTGGACTTAAATAGCAATTACAAGTGAGCAATTTCAAAAGCAGAAACAGTTGGATGAAATTTCTCACAAAACATGGTACAGATTTTATACAGAGTATTTCAATGTAATCACTGTCTTTTGTTACCAGCTGTCAGTCTTTTAAGAATTTATAGTGATTTTCAGTAAAGCTATAGTGGAAAAAAACCAAAGCAACAGTCTTCTTTTTCAGTAAATTCAAAAACTTAGTCCAAGAGACAAAGAACATTTTAATCTCTGAGTCCGTCAGAGCCAAGAGAGGTCAAGGCTGGGAATGGGGAAGGTGAGAATTTCTGAGCCATGTATCTGCCCAGGTTGGCAAACGCACATTTGAAGCGTTAGGTGAGATTACTCAGGACTGCATAGGAAGACCCACAGGTTACATCCCAGGGCATGAGGAAGTCAGGAATACCTAGGCAGATGAGAAATCAACCAGGATCTGGAAAGAATGCCTATTCCTCAAGAGTTAACAAGCAGGGTGGGTAAGTGTAGACAAACAGGTTGTTTCTGACAGCTCTAGGGTCTAGAGGAAAAGGTAGCCAAAAGTGGTTAAAGCTGATGTAAATATAAACATAGCAAATAGTATGAAGATGTGTTCACATGAGGGCACAGACTAAATCTGAGG
This sequence comes from Aethalodelphis obliquidens, assembly GCF_003676395.1. Classification (NCBI taxonomy): domain Eukaryota; kingdom Metazoa; phylum Chordata; class Mammalia; order Artiodactyla; family Delphinidae; genus Aethalodelphis; species Aethalodelphis obliquidens. The sequence continues at coordinate 31,631,487 of NW_020837946.1, read as the reverse complement.
ACAAGGAAGTCACTCACCCTGCTGTGCTTCAGACTTGGGACTTTAACATTTCTCTGCCCAACTTCTGACATGACTATGTTTATTTAGTACAAAATATATAGAGGGCAGAGTGAATGCAAAACATATCAGGCTCAAGACGAGCTCGCTGAGCCTGAACATTCGTAGTTATTAACTCATCACTCTTTCTGTCTTCCCTGTCTCCTTACTGCTCCTTCCTTTTTGACACTCTTTTGTTCTCTTTCACTGGTTTCTTTCTCCATTTCTTTTATTTCCAAGTTTTCTTTCTTGATATTCAGTGCATTCCCCCAAATTAATCTATTTTCTCCAAAGAGGATGACTGTATTTCCATGTACTTGGATATTTTTCTTTGAATTCTATCATTTTATACATTATATATAAATTATTCAGTAGTGGGAGGGAATAAAGATGAGTATGACAGCCCCTGAAGCATTCATTTACTCATTTATCCAATAACCATTTACTGAGTGCTTAACAAGTGCTAGACATTGTTTGAGACATTGAAAATAGAGAAATAAATAATATGAATTTCTTGTCCTCAAGGACTCAACATCTAGGAGAGAAGGAAGAAACATAAACACATAAAGACCCCCAAAGACTGAAGTGAATAACTCTGAGGGGCTATCAGATGTGTAGGATTGTTTGAGAAGCACTTTGTGGCCTAACATGACTCCTGTCTTTGTATTAATTTCCTATCATTTGCTAAATTTTAGACTATATTTCACTTTGCTATATAGTATGTATCTCTGTATGTGACATTATATCATCTTATTTTTTTGTCATGGTGTGTGTTATAAATAAATAAAATTAATAGAAGTATATATTTAAGGGAGGTGGGTTTTTTTAATCTTTTTTTTTAAATTAATTTATTTATTTTTGCTGTGTTGGGTCTTCGTTTCTGTGCGAGGGCTTTCTCTAGTTGTGGCAAGCGGGGGCCACTCTTCATCGCGGTGCGTGGGCTGCTCACTGTTGTGGCCTCTCTTGTTGTGGAGCACAGGCTCCAGACGCGCAGGCTCAGTAGTTGTGGCTCATGGGCCTAGTTGCTCCGCAGCATGTGGGATCCTCCCAGACCAGGGCTCAAACCCGTGTCCCCTGCATTAGCAGGCAGATTCTCAACCACTGCCACCAGGGAAGCCCCAAGGGAGGTGGTTTTTGAGGTAAGCATTGAGACATGGAGTTCAATGTTCTCAACAGTGAGAGGAGAAAAAACAGCAGAATATACAGTATATGCCAATGCACAAGGGGATGAAAATCTTGGGATGTTCAGATAAAGGTAGGTAGGTTTTTGTGGGATCATAGAGCACCTGGAGTGGCAGGAGTGGCAAGGAACTTCTGGAAGGAAAAGAACTTCTGGTCATACTAAGGAGATTGGACTTTATCTTGTAGTCAGTGAAGAAACACTGGTGGTTTTTAAGAAGAGGAGTGACACGTAATGGCAGAGTGAAAAAGATGGATTGGAGTGAGGGAGGCAAAAAATTAGAAGAAGATGCAGTGAGCGCCTGCACTAAGGCAATAGTGGCAGTGGTATAAATGAAATAACCAATCTGAGCAATATTGAAGAATCAGAGTGACATGACTTCCAGACTGTTTGTGTACAGCCAGTGGGGGAGAGAGAAGAGGCAGGCTTTCCTCTGGATGGTAGATCATGTCCTCATTCTCACAGACATTGAATACATGGTCATTGGAAGTAACTTAGAATATTTTGGGGGCAAAAAGTCACCAGCACATGAGAAGTGAGTTAGCAATAATTTACCTTCCCTCACATAATACAAATTGCCATGGATTCCATTCCCTTGTTTGATACCCTGTGAATGATGTCACAAGGCAATGCATGATTGAGTGCCAAGCATGTGTTCCTGACAGTGAGGGCTGTGTGGTAGAAATGGTATGACATAAAGAATTCTTGACTATCCAACAAGAAGATACAATATTTGTAAATATTCATGTACTCAACATAGGAAAACCTATATATATATAGCAAATATTAGCAGACCTAAGGGGAGAAATAAACAGCTATATGATAATAGTAGGGGACTATTAATGGACAGATCATCCAGACAGAAAATCTATGAGGAAACATTGGACTTAAGTGACACATTAAACCAGATGACCTTAACAGACATTTACAGAACGTTCCATCCAAAAGCAACAGAATATACTTCTCGAGTGCACATGGAACATTCTCCAGACACATCATATGTTAGGCCACAAAACAAATCTTAATAAATTTAAGGAGATTAGAAATCATATCAAGCATTCTTTTCCTATCAGAATGGTATAAAACTAGAAATCAATTACCAGAAGAAAACTAGAAAATTCACAAATATGTGGAAATTAAACAACATGCTACCAAAAAAACCAATGGGTCAAAGAAAAATCAAAAGAGAAATTTAAAAAAGCTTGAGACAAACAAAAATGGAAATACAACATAACAAAATGTATGGGACATAGTAAAAGTAGTTGTAAGAGGGAAGTTCATAGCGATAAATGTGTACATTAAGAAACAAGAAAGATCTCATATAAACACTATTTTACACCTCCAGGACCTAGAAAAAGAACAAACTAAGGCCAAAGTTAGTAGAAGGAAGGAAGTAACAAAGATCAGAGGAGAAATGAATGAAACATAAGCTAAAAGACAGTAGAAAAGATCAATAAAACTAAGAGCTGGGTTTTTGAAAAGATTTTTTTAAAAATAAAACTTTCAGCTAGACTTACCAAGAAAAAAAGAGACAGGACTCAAAAATATAAAATCAGAAATGAAAGAGGAGACATTAAACTGATACCACAGAAATACAAAAGATCCTGAGACTGCTACAAACAATTATACACCAACAAATTTGACAATCTAGAAGAAATGGATAAATTCGTAGAAACATAAAACCTACCAAGACTAAAAGGATTAGAAGAGCTAATATTCTTAAACTGTCTATACTATTCAAAGCAGTCTACAGATTCAATGTAAGCCCTATCAAAATTTCAATGGCATTTTTCACAGAAATAGAACAAACAATCCTAAAATTTGTATGAACTTCAAAAGACCCTGAATAGTCAAAACAATCTTGAGAAGAACAAAGTGGGCAACATCACACTTCCTGATTTAAAACTATTACACAGGCCTTCCCTGGTGGCTCAGTGGTTAAGAATCCACCTGCCAATGCAGGGGATATGGGCTCGAGCCCTGGTCCGGGAAGATCCCACATGCCACGGAGCAACTAAGCCCATGCACCACAACAACTGAGCCTGCCCTCTAGAACCTGCGAGCCACAACCACTGAGCCTGCATATCACAGCTACTGAAGCCCACACGCCAAGAGCCCGTGCTCTGCAACGAAAGCCACCGCAATGAGAAGCCTGGGCACTGCAATGAAGAGTAGCCCCCGCTTGCTGCAATGAAGACTCAATGCAGCCAAAATTTAAAATATAAATTAAATAAATAAATAAATAAATAATAAAACTATATTACACAGCTATGGTAACCAAACCATGAGGTGTTGACATAAAAACAGACACACAGATCAGTGGAACAGAATACAGAGCCCAGAAATAAATGCATATACGTTCAATTAATTTATGACAGTGGAGCCAAGAATATACAATGGAGTCTCTTCAATAAATGGTGCTGGGAAAACTGGATAGCCACATGCAAAAGAATGAAACTGGACCACTCTCTTATACCACACACAGAAACTAACTCAAAATGGATTAAAGGAGGAGCCTCAAGAAGGTGGAACAGTAAGACATGGAGATCACCTTCCTCCCCACAAATACATCAGAAATACATCTACATGTGGAGCAGCTCCTACAGAACACCTACTGAACACTGGCAGAAGACCTCAGAGCTCCCAAAAGGCCAGAAACTCCCTACGTACCTGGGTAGGGTAAAAGAAAAAAGAAAAAACAGAGACAAAGAATAGGGATGGGACCTGCACCCGTGGGAAGGAGCTGTGAAGGAGGAAAGGTTTCCACACACTAGGAAGCCGCTTTCTCAGGTGGAGACTGTGGGTGGTGGAGGGGGGGAAGCTTCGGAGCCGTGGAGGAGAGCACAGCAACAGGGGTGCGGAGGGCAAAGCGGAGAGATTCCCGCACAGAGGATCAATGTCGACCGACACTCACCAGCTCAAGAGGCTTTTCTGCTCACCCGCCAGGGCGGGCGGGGCTGCGAGCTGAGGCTCGGGCTTCGGTCGGAGTGCCGGGAGAGGACTGGGGTTGGCAGCGTGAACACAGCCTGAAGGGGGCTAGTGCGCCACAGCTGGCCGGGAGGGAGTCCGGGAAAAAGGCTGGACCTGCCGAAGAGGCAAGAGACGTTTTCTTCCCTCTTTGTTTCCTGGTGCGCGAGGAGAGGGGATTAAGAGAGCTGCTTAAAGGAGCTCCAGAGACGGGCGCGAGCTGTGGCTATCAGCGCGGACCTCAGAGCCGGGCATGGGATGCTAAGGCTGCAGCTGCCGCCACCAAGAAACCTGTGTGCGAGCACAGGTCACTATCCACACCCCCCTTCCGGGGAGCCTGTGCAGCCTGCCACTGCCAGGGTCCCGGGATCCAGGGACAACTTCCCTGGGAGAATGCACGGGGCGCCTAAGGCTGGTGCAACGTCATGCTGGCCTCTGTGCCGCAGGCTCGCCCCGCATCTGCACCCCTCCCTCGCCCCGTCCTGTCTGAGTGAAGAACAGACGCCCTCCTGCAACCTACACGAAGAGGCGGGGCCAAATCCAAAGCTGAACCCCAGGAGCTGTGCGAACAAAGAAGAGAAAGGGAAATCTCTCCCAGCAGCCTCAGAAGCAGCGGACTAAAGCTCCGCAATCAACTTGATGTACCCTGCATCTGTGGAATACATGAATAGACAACGAATCATCCCAAATTGAGGAGGTGGACTTTGGGAGCAAGATATATTATTTTTCCCCCTTTTCCTCCTTTTGTGAGTGTGTATGTGTATGCTTCTGTGTGAGATTTTGTCTGTATAGCTTTGCTTTCACCATTTGTCCTAGGGTTCTGACCGTCCAGTTTTGTTTTGTTTTTTTACTTAAAAATTTTTTTTCTTAATAATTATTTTTTATTTTAATAACTTTATTTTATTTTATCCTACTTTATTTTATCCTCTTTCTTTCTTTCTATTTTTTCTCCCTTTCATTCTGAGCCGTGTGTATGAAAGGCTCTTGGTGCTCCAGCCAGGAGTCAGTGCTGTGCCTCTGAGGTGGGAGAGCCAATTTCAGGACACTGGTCCACAAGAGACCTCCCAGCTCCACATAATATCAAATGGCAAAAATCTCCTAGAGATCTCCATCTCAACACCAAGACCCAGCTTCACTCAACGACCAGCAAGCTACAGTGCTGGACACCCTTTGTCAAACAACTAGCAAGACAGGAACACAGCCCCATCCATTTGCAGAGAGGCTGCCTAAAATCATAATAAGGCTACAGACAACCCAAACCACACCACTAGATGTGGACCTGCCCACCAGAAAGACAAGATCCAGCCTCAGCCACCAGAACACAGGCACCCATCCCCTCCACCAGGAAGCCTACACAACCCACTGAACCAACCTTAGCCACTGGGGACAGACACCAAAAACAATGGGAACTATGAACCTGTAGCCTGCGAAATGGAGACCCCAAACACAGTAAGTTAAACAAAATGAGAAGACAGAGAAACACACAGCAGATGAAGGAGCAAGGCAAAACCCCACCAGACCTAACAAATGAAGAGTAAATAGGGAGTCTACCTGAAAAAGAATTCAGAGTAATGATAGTAAACATGATCCAAAATCTTGGAAATAGAAAGGAGAAAATACAAGAAACGTTTAACAAGGACCTAGAAGAACTAAAACAAACCGTGATGAACAACACAATAAATGAAATTAAAAATTCTCTAGAAGGGATCAATAGCAGAATAACGGAGGCAGAAGAACGGATAACTGACCTGGAAGATAAAATAGTGGAAATAACTACTGCAGAGCAGAATAAAGAAAAAAGAATGAAAAGAATTGAGGACAGTCTCAGAGACCTCTGGGACAACATTAAATGCACCAGCATTCGAATTATAGGGGCCCAGAAGAAGAAGAGAAAAAGAAAGGGACTGAGAAAATATTTGATGAGATTATAGTTGAAAACTTCCCTAATATGGGAAAGGAAATAGTTAATCAAGCCCAGGAAGCACAGAGAGTCCCATACAGGATAAATCCAAGGAGAAACATGCCAGGACACATATTAATCAAACTATCAAAAATTAAATACAAAGAAAAAATATTAAAAGCAGCAAGGGAAAAACAACAAATAACATACAAGGGAATCCCCATCAGGTTAATAGCTGATCTTTCAGCAGAAACTCTGCAAGCCAGAAGGTGGCAGGACATATTTAAAATGATGAAAGAGAAAAAACTACAACCAAGATTACTCTACCCAGCAAAGATCTCATTCAAATATGACAGAGAAATGAAAACCTTTACAGACAAGCAAAAGCTAAGAGAATTCAGCACCACCAAACCAGCTTTACAACAAATGCTAAAGGAGTTCCTCTAGGCAGGAAACACAAGAGAAGGAAAAGACCTGCAATAACAAACCCCAAACAATTAAGAAAATGGTAATAGGAACATACATATCGATAATTACCTTAAATGTAAATGGATTGAATGCTTAAACCAAAAGACATAGACTGGCTGAATGGATACAAAAACAAGACCCACATATATGCTGTCTAAAAGAGATCCACTTCAGACCTAGGGACACATACAGACTGAAAGTGAGGGGATGGAAAAAGATACTCCATGCAAATGGAAATCAAAAGAAAGCTGGGGTGGCAATTCACATATCAGACAAAATAGGCTTTAAAATAAAGACTCTTACAAGAGACAAAAAGGACACTACATAATGACCAAGGGATCAATCCAAGAAGAAGATAAAACAATTGTAAATATTTATGCACCCAACATAGGAGCACCTTGATACATAAGGCAAATACTAACAGCCATAAAAGGGGAAATTGACAGTAACACAATCATAGTAGGGGACTTTAACACCCCACTTTCACCAATGGACAGATCATCCAAAATGAAAATAAATAAGGAAACACAAGCTTTAAATGATACATTAAACAAGATGGACTTAATTGATATTTATAGGACATTCCATCCAAAAACAACAGAACACACATTCTTCTCAAGTGCTCATGGAACATTCTCCAGGACAGATCATATCTTGGGTCACAAATCAAGCCTTGGTAAATTTAAGAAAATTGAAATCTCATCAAGTATCTTTTCCGACCACAACACTATGAGACTAGATATCAATTACAGGAAAAAATCTGTAAAACATACAAACACATAGAGGCTAAACAATATACTACTTAATAACCAAGAGATCACTGAAGAAATCAAAGAGGAAATCAAAAAATACCTAGAAACAAATGACAATGAAAACACGACGACCCAAAACCTATGGGATGCAGAAAAAGCAGTTCTAAAAGGGAAGTTTATAACAATACAATTCTACCTTAAGAAACAAGAAACATCTCAAATAAACAACCTAACCTGACACCAGAAGCAATTAGAGAAAGAAGAAGAAAAAAACCCCAAAGTTAGCAGAAGGAAGGAAATCATAAATATCAGATCAGAAATAAATGAAAAAGAAATGAAGGAAATGATAGCAAAGATCTATAAAACTAAAAGCTGGTTCTTTGAGAAGGTAAAATTGATAAACCATTAGCCAGACTCATCAAGAAAAAAAGGGAGAAGACTCAAATGAATAGAATTAGAAATGAAAAAGGAGAAGTAACAACTGACACTGCAGAAATACAAAGGATCATGAGAGATTGCTACAAGCAACTATATGCCAATAAAATGGACAACCTGGAAGAAATGGACAAATTCTTAGAAAAGCACAACTTCTGAGACTGAACCAGGAAGAAATAGAAAATATAAACAGACCAATCACAAGCACTGAAATTGAGACTGTGATTAAAAATCTTCCAACAAACAAAAGCCCATGACCAGATGGCTTCACAGGAGAATTCTATGAAACATTTAGAGAAGAGCTAACACATATCCTTCTCAAACTCTTCCAAAATATAGCAGAGGGAGGAACACTCCCAAACTCATTCTACGAGGCCACCATCACCCTGATACCAAAACCAGACAAAGATGTCATAAAGAAAAAAAACTACAGGTCAATATCACTGATGAACATAGATGCAAAAATCCTCAACAAAATACTAGCAAACAGAATCCAGCAGCACATTAAAAGGATCATACACCATGATCAAGTGGGGTTTATCCCAGGAATGCAAGGATTCTTCAATATATGCAAATCAGTCAATGTGATACACCATATTAACAATTGAAGAAGAAAAACTATATGATCATCTCAATAGATGCAGAGAAAGCTTTCAACAAAATTCAACACCTGTTTATGATAAAAACCCTCCAGAAAGTAGGCATAGAGGGAACTTTCCTCAACATAATAAAGGCCATATATGACAAACCCATAGCCAACATGGTCCTCAATGGTGAAAAACTGAAAGCATTTCCACTAAGATCAGGAACAAGACAAGGTTTCCCACTCTCACCACTATTATTCAACATAGTTTTGGAAGTTTTAGCCACAGCAATCAGCGAAGAAAAAGAAATAAAAGGAATCCAAATCAGAAAAGAAGAAGTAAAGCTGTCACTGTTTGCAGATGACATGATACTATACATAGAGAATCCTAAAGATGCTACCAAAAAACAAAAAACAAAAAGATGCTACCAGAAAACTACCAGAGGTGATCAATGAATTTGGTAAAGTAGCAGGATACAAAATTAATGCACAGAAATGTCTTGCATTCCTATACACTAATGATGAAAAATCTGAAAGTGAAATTAAGAAAACACTCCCATTTACCATTGGAACAAAAAGAATAAAATATCTAGGAATAAACCTACCTAAGGAGACAAAAGATCTGTATGCAGAAAATTATAAGACACTGATGAAAGAGATCAAAGATAATACAAATAGATGGAGAGATGTACCATTGGAAGAGTCAACATTGTGAAAATGACTCTACTCCCCAAAGCAATCTACAGATTCAATGCAATCCCTAACAAACTACCACTGGCATTTTTCACAGAACAAGAACAAAAAATTTCACAATTTGTATGGAAACACAAAAGACCTGGAATAGCCAAAGCAATACTGAGAAAGAGAAACGGAGCTGGAGGAATCAGGCTCCCGGACTTCACACTATACCAGAAAGCTATAGTAATCAAGACAGTATGGTACTGGCACTAAAACAGAAATATAGATCAATGGAACAGGATAGAAAGACCACAGATAAACCCACTCACGTATGGTCACCTTATCTTTGATAAAGGAGGCAAGAATATACAGTGGAGAAAAGACAGCCTCTCCAATAAGTGGTGCTGGGAAAACTACATGTAAAAGAATGAAATTAGAACACTCCCTAACACCATACACAAAAAGAAACTCAAAATGGATTAAAGACCTAAATGTAAGGTCAGTCACCATCAAACTCTTAGAGGAAAACATAGGCAGAACACTGTATGACATAAATCACAGCAGGATCCTTTAAGACCCACCTCCTACAGAAATGGAAATAAAACCAAAAATTAACAAATGGGACCTAATGAAACTTAAAGGCTTTTGCACAACAAAGGAAACCATAAACAAGACGAAAAGACAACCCTCAGAATGGGAGAAAATATTTGTAAATCATGCAACTGACAAAGGATTAATTTTGAAAATTTACAAGCAGCTCATACAGCTCAATATCGAAAAAACAATGCAATCCAAAAATGGGCAGAAGACCTAAATGGACATTTCTCCAAAGAAGATATACAGATTGCATATATACACATAAAAGAATGCTCAACATCATTAATCATTAGAGAAATGCAAATCAAAACTACAATGAGGTATCACCTCACACCAGTCAGAATGGCCATCATCAAAAAATCTACAAACAATAAATGTTGGAGAGGGTGTGGAGAAAAGGGAACCCTCTTACACTGTTGGTGGGAATGTAAATTGATACAGCCACTATGGAGAACAGTATGGAGGTTCCTTAAAAAACTAAAAATAGAGTTACCATATGACTCAGCAATCTCACTAGTGGGCATATACCCTGAGAAAAACATAATTCAAAAAGGGTCATGTACCAAAATGTTCATTGCAGCTCTATTTACAATAGCCAGGACATGGAAGCAACCTAAGTGTCCATCAACAGATGAATGGATAAAGAAGATGTGGTACATATATTACTCAGCCATAAAAAGAGAAAATATTTGCAAATCATATCTGGTAAGGGGTTAATATCCAAAATATATAAAGAAGTCATACAACACAATAGAAAAACAAACAACCAGATTAAAAATGGGCAGAGAATCTGAATAAATATTTTACCAAAGAAGATGTATGAACAGCCAACAGCTACATAAAAATTTCCCAACATCAATAATCACCATGGAAGTGCAAATCAAAACCACAATGAGATATCACCTCACACCTTCAGTCACCTCCCTTCTCTAGAGCCTAGTTGGTTCAAAGGAAGATTCTGGGAGAGTGGACCTGGAAAAGAGGATTCCACGTGCCCCTCTTCCTACTCCCAACATAACCTTGTGAGACTCCCTCATTCAAGGTCTAACCCTTCCACAGGTCAAGTTCAAGGCCAAATCAAGGTCCAGCTCTCCTTTGGAAGGGCACCTGCTGGATTGCAACCCCATCTTCCCACTTCCTTTCACCAACCACTTCCCCTTCAAAAAAAAAAAAAAAGAATTCTGGCCTCACATTCTGGGGTGGCTCTGACAGTAACTAGAGGTATGAATTTTACTCCGTTTGGACTTGTTTTCTTCTCTTTACAGTTTGCTTCAGGTGGGGTAGAGTGAGGAGTACTCTAGATGACATTTAAGTTTTCTCAGATCTATCACCTTATGAGTAAATGTTCATCTTTCTTCCCCAAGCTAGTTTCCCTTTCTGACTAGACTGTTATTTCCTGGAAGGCAGGGACTGCTGTGTTCAGCTCTGGATCCCAGTGACCCGGCACAGGGTCTGACATAGAGAGTGCAGAATATTATTGAACAAATGACTAAATGTGTGACCTTCATATTTCACTAATGGTACTATGCCCCATTCTCCCTGCCTCCTGGGATTAAAAGCTTCCAGTGCTCTGTGCCTTCCTTCTCCTTGCATAACACCCTCACTCCCCTTGCCTATTCTATCGGGACACAATTCTTCCCTTTAGGTGTCTTTCAGAGTTGGCTTCCCTTTCCATCGGGTGCTAGACAGTCACCTGAATCTCTGCACTTCACCTTAAACTGATATGATTTTAACATTGTATTCACTCTCCGTTGAAGTCTCTCCCCGCAAACCCACCCCATCTACCACCACCACATTAAACTTCCATAGTTTTGTGGCTTAAAACCTCAAATGTCTACAATATACAATTTACACAATTGTATATTTACCCACATTGGCATGAATACTCTACTTAACCCATTACTCACGGCTTTCTAAACACTTACACCTTCCTATCTCAGGATGTTGTTTGTCCTACCCTAATGCTCTTCTCCCTCACTATCTACCTAAGTGCACTTCATCCTTCAAGGCCTATCTCATTACTCCTCCATCAATCTGAAGTCTTTCCAGGCTGTATTCTAGCTCACAGTATTCTGTCCCTCACTCACCTGACAAATAATAGCACCACATTCTTTATTAGGATATAGCTAACACTGTTGTCTTGTCACATGATCATGTCTTGTCATCTCAAGTATCGTGTAAGCTTCTTAAGGGTGGGCAATATGTCTTATGTATCATCGTATTCTCTGTTATCTAATGACAACAACAACAACAATATTAAGAGCCAATACTAGTTGATTACTTATGTGTGCTAGATATATACCAAATACTTTATATTCATTTTCTTTCTTATTACTCAAAACCACCCAATATCATGGGTGCTGTTCTTCAGATGGGAAAACTGAAGCTTAGAAATATTAAGTAGTTCGCATTAGGTCAGCTATAAAATGACAGCATTTTGCTTGGTTTTTACATATAATAGGCTCCTCCAAAAGTTAATTAATTCAACTTTTGGTTTTTGTCTTTCGTCCAAGTGGCTGAAGCAGAAATGATGAGAAGGCAGAGTTTTGGGGTGGGATCTGGAACAGCCTTGAGGAGATTTAGGGGGAGTTAGTACTAGAACAGTAGGCCTGCCAGTGTGGAGTAAAAGATTGTAAGATGAGGAAAACATGTTTCAGAATCCAGTTAGACCCATATCTGGGAGAGTAGCAAAATGTGAAAATACCCTGGGTCAATAATCTATGGAAAAGGAAAAAGTTTGGAACAAGCATTACCGCAAGCTTCCATGTTTGTTTAGCTAGGACATTTGGGTAGCATGGAAAGTTTTTAGCTAGATATTGAACAGTAAGCATGCTAGTTAAAATTAAGACAATATTTTTTAGTGGGAAAACTGTGACAGCAAGTAATAGGATTCAGTTACAAGTAGTGGTTTGCATTTGAGAGTGTAATGTGTTTAGGGCCAAAGAGGGAGTTCAGATTTCATTCTAGATTCATTCTCACCCTTGGGAACTGTAAAGCGGGAAAAATAAACTTTTACTTTCCATCCAAAATACTTCCCTGGAGTCTCCCAGAGCTTCTTAGGTGGGACAACCATAACAGAGATTGACATGACTACTGGCTTCAGGACTACAGCCCAGCAAGGCTCAGTCTGGCATTGCAATAACTGACACCGAGGTTGCAACTCATGAAAAGGAGTTGTAACCCTAGGCAGCCAGGTGACCAACCCATCTCCTTGCTCTGGAAGAGGAGGAAGCAAAGGAACACTATGAGTTTTGGTCCGTTCCCTGGGAGGGATCTCTCAAAGTCTAAAACCAAAAAGCCCTGACCTGGAAAGGATGGCAATTGACATTGATCCACCACTTAGACTACACACAAGTGCAATGTTTGGTACTTTATACACGTTATCTCATTTAATGGTCATGGCTCCATGAGGAAATGGCTTGGGTAGTTTAAGTTACACAAGTTCCCATAGCCAAGAAGTGACAGAGTAGAGATTCACATCTAGATGTTTTGATTCTGAAGTACACGCATATTATCTTTTGTTCGCCAAGAAAAATACCTGCTCCTTGGGCTCTAACTCCAACTCCGCTACTAACTGGCTGTGTGGTCTTGAGAGCCTCTTAAAAGAGGATGCTGACCAAGGTTGCTTCCAACACTATGAGTCTCTCATATTATCTGATAAAAGAATGAGGAAAAATCCAAATGCTAGGTAGAAATGGTGTGTTCAATCCCACTGTGGTCACCTCACCTAAATTTTTATACCATTAAGATGAGGTAATAGTACAAAAGAATCAAAAGAGGGAATTCATAGGAAGCCCAAAACCTGGAGCAGTAAGACAGATAATTAGCATGGTGATAAACACACAAGGGCCAGCAGACTTTAAACTACCTATTTTCTCCTAATCTGGCCTGTTTTCCCACATGAGCTAGGACAAGCATGAGATCTTTTGGTCCTCTTACTTTTGTTTTATAAATGGGTGGTATATTCCCAAACCAACTGGCCTGAGAGCTCAAAAAGAAGGATACAGAGGACGCACAATGCTATGTGTCTCCTAAAACATACAATATTGGTTGTCTTCACATGAGGGTTGCCTAGATTGTGTGGAAATCATTATCTACAAGGGAGCTATTGGAGAGGATATTCGATGGACACAGAAGTTATCTTTCTCAAGTTCTAATTAGTTTTATCTTAAGATAATACAACAAGAAATGAAGCGCTGATATATGCTACAAGATGGATGAATCTTGGAAACATTGAAAATGAGGTGATCTGTGTAAAAGGTTTAGCACTCACTGACACATGGAAGGTCTCAGTCAATGGTGTCTATGCCAGTAGAATTCTATCATTACTGTTACTTTTTCTAAAAGTGAGAATGTATATGAAAGAACCTTTCTCACAGTGTCTAGCCCATGGCAGACTCAATAAAATTTTAGTACCCTTTCCACTAGTGATAATTGTGTTCTTTTCCTTTTCATTAGAAAAATATAACAAGTAAAAACCATTCATACTAGCAAAGCAAGAATTCAAAATTCACTTCCCTCTCCTCCATTCACCCAACTGAAATGGAGACATTATTAAAATAAACCAAAGGGCTCAGTTTCAAGAGAGAATTTTGCTCTTTCCAAGAAGTCACTGAGAACACATTTTATCCCCTTGTCCTGGAGTGGCCTCAGTTCAGGGACTTTATCCAGAGCTGAAGGCAAATGGGGTTCATGTACTGGTTATGAAGTTACACAAGTCATCTGTTTGCTTCACCTGGAAATTTATGTTGTTTTTCTTTAGAAGGTGTTCTGTTATGGACCACATGCTTTCTGAGTTAGTCAAGCTCTAGTTTCTTAATCATTCAGAAAACTCCCAATTCAACCAAAGTTAATCATGTATGAAGTCTCCTCCCCTTTCATCAGTAAAATACCAAAAAAGCCACCAGCTTTTGTTGATTTTATTGTAGATAAAAATCCTGCCACTTAATGGAAGAAATCTGCAAAAGACTTCACCTGACAATCATGATAGTGAAGACTTTTGCTTTTCCAGTTTAGATTTCAGAATTTTCTTACATTTATATTCCTAACCCAGAAATCATGTATTAAGTTTACATGAGAGACCTGCTTTCATAAATTTTTATATAAGAATTCAGACAAGTTAGATGAAAACATGTGACATATTTAAATACTCAGGGATAAGATGTAAAATAAACATGTGTACATGGTAGGGTATGGGGACTGACTGCCATATCAACGCTTATTTGTTATTGCTGCCAGAACTCTGATTTCAGTAGCCATAGTCCTTTGAGGTCTTGGAGGTAATTTGAAAGCAAGCAAGCAAAGACTGGTGTGACTTGCAGAATCTTCAAAGATTTTATTGATTTCTAGATATTTGGCTAGATAGCTGGGCACAAGGGTCATGGAGAACTCCATCCTAGGTCTAAGCAGACAAAATGAAAAGAGACAAATCCTTTTCCTCATCTTACACACCAGCCTTCACCCATCACTAGGCTGTTGGTTCTGTGAAATCCTCCTTTTCACTTGTGATTTCTTGGCATCTTGTGTCATTCAGCCTGTTTCTTGCTCTGTGTCTAGCCTTAAAAGATTGAAGACCTCAGATAAGGAAACATGCATCTTTATTCTCCCCTATCTACATCCTTCCCCTTCCTACTCCGTATAACAGGATTGTGATTAGCAGCACTCAGAGACATCAGTTTCTAGAATCAAGCAGCCAAAGCGGGAGGAAAAAAACCCACAGAGAAGTTGTTTTGTAAACAGAGCCATTGAGTCATTTCACTTCCAGGAAAGCATCCTGCACAAAAAGTATCAGGGAGGGAAAAGTTCTGAACATCTCCTAATTTTAAAAGGTGATTACTTAGTTCATCCTAACTGAGACAACTTTAATCTCCCGAACACTATTGCTTCTTCTTCGTGACTTTCAACTTCCTATTCTTTCTTCCTATTCCCAATGACAATAACCTTGTTCAGAATCTTATCTTAGGACAATGCATAGCTAAGTGTCATAGACAAGGCACACGTGGAGTGACTGAATCTTCCAGAGAGGGGGAAATTGGTGACAAAAAGCTTTATAGAGGAGATAATTCTTGAACTGACTCTGAATGTGAGTCAGTGTTTGTCTGAGGTTTAAGAGAAGGACAGTCTAGCTGGAGTGGATGTGAGGGCTGACAGGGAGATATTAGAGATGAAGTTGTTATATTAGGCAATGACTCAAGATCTCACAGACCTTCCTTACATGTTGTACTAAGAAGCTTGGATTTTATCTTGGGAGCAATGGGGAACCACTGATGGACTGATCTAATGATCCACTGATGGACCGATCTAACATGATCCAATGATAATGTTATTCACAGAGGGAAAAACAAGAGTGGGGAGGACATTTGAGGGGAAGAGTAGCTCTGTTTTGGATCTGCTGTGGTTGGAGAGGCTGTGGAAATTCAGAAGGTGTTCAGCAGGCAATTAGGAGCTCAGGAGAAAGATCTGCACCAGGGACTTAAACCTGAGAGTAAACAGCCTGCAAGTAGTTGACAAAGTGGTGGGTTGACTGTGATTTCCTGAGAAGAACTGTAGTGTGAGATGAGAAGGTGACAACAAACAGGAACTTCAACAAGGGGGACCGGGAAGGGATGGTCAGAGTGGTGGGGTGAACCAGTGGGGAGCCAGTACTAGAATCCAAGGGAGGAAAGAGCTTCAAGAAAAAAGTCATCAGTCATTCCAAATGCTACCAAGAAATGATCAAGTCATACGAGTCTTGAACTCTGTTATTAATGACCTTGGCAAAAGCCAGTTTGGAGGATGGGATTTCAGAGGGCTGGTGAGCATGTGCAGATTGGAAGAAGATTAGAAAGGCAAGACACTGATAAGCTGGTCCTCCTCTGAGCCTTCCATAATGGAAGTGACTGGGAAGGTATGGGACATAAGACATGGGGATATTGAGTTTCTGGCATAAAGGTAGGAAAGAGTAGAGTGGAACAAAATTTCTGTTTGGGGGATCAGTGAGAGGAGCATTGTATATCTTTGCTTATGGCATGTTCTAATCTCCCTTTGTGGGCAAGAAGGACCGAGTTATGCTGGATCCCCAGCTGAGGGCCAGTGTCTCAGGAGTCCAAGCTGGATTGAGGGGGTATGTGGAGGGCTGGCCCTTGTACTGTGAGCAAGGAGTTAAGAATAATGCAAGACACTGTTTGCAAAGAGAGTTGCACTGGATTTTCTCTGAGGTCTCTTTCAGCTCCAAAATATTATGATTCTGTGATTAATTTGCTAAATAAATTAATAGTGCAAACAGTATTTCAAGAGGAATATTTAAATTACTTATGAGAACAAACTTTTTAAGTACCCTCGAGCATCATAAAAACATCCAATCCCATAGAAATAATTGATACACCAAATATAAATATTTCTTAGCTATGCATTCAAGTGGATTTCCTAAGAACTATGCATGGCCACATTCTATTTACCTAGTTCAAGTTCTTGTTTGTATTTCAAAGCCATTGAACTGCATTTCTTTAAACATGTTTCAAGCCAGACCAGTCCCCTCAATAGGGCTGAATTATTAAAATGTTATATTATGTGCAAGATGCGTTCTTGATGAACTGGTTCATCTCTGGAGAAATGCCCATCTTCTTCTTAATTTAGGACACAGCTGCTAGAATTGCAGACTTCATCAAAAATGGCCACAGAGAACTCAGACAACTCACAGAAACATTTCCTCTCAATTGGCATGGTCTTTGAGGACGAACCACACTCTAAAATGTTTGTGTGACAGGAAAATGTGGTGTCAAGATGATCAAAACAAGATAGAAAATGATATATTTTCACAAAATTTGCATATATTATTAAAAATAGCTGATAGTGAGCCTACAAAATGAGAACACAACACTTAAAGGAGATACCGTGATAAAAATGCAGGCAGATTAAATATGATTGTGATCATAGACCCAAAATTAACAACAATGAATTTGTTTCTCTTCTTCAAATTTGGGAGGACATCAGCAATGCTCCTCTACCTCAGCAAAAGCAGGTGACCACTCTGCTATTCATCTCAGTCTTTGGTTATTTTATACTTGGATGAAATGTGTGAGCTACTTAACCATTCCAAGTCTTCATTTCCTTAGCTGTAAAATGAAGAATATCAGGCAAGGTCCTGGCAGAAATCAGATGGCACATACAAACTGGCTGATTTAAGGAACATTTAATGAAAGGCTACTTCCAGAAGTGTGGGCAAGATTCAGGAAAAGCAGCAAGTAATGAGACAATTCCCACAGTAGCAGGAGCAAGGACCCTGCAAGCAACTCTATGTAGAAGTTACCTGTCATGACCCATGACCTTAGGAGAGGGATGCAGTCAACCTGTAATAACCTGAGAGAGAGAGAGGGCTAGAGACCTCGCTGTCCACCCACCGTCCACATTTCCTGCTGTTGCCTCTGACTGGCTGAACCTAACTAGAGTTCAGAGGTTAAGGGAGCCAGTTGAGGCAGTCTCTATGAACCACCTTCCAGGGCAGAGAAGGGAAGAGATCAGGAGTGCCATAGGATGATATCCACCATGATGGATAGTAGAGGTACAACCTTATAAGGTTGTTGTAAAAATTAGGGAAGAATAGAGAATAAGTTGTTAGCACAGAATTTGACTCACAACAAGCACATGGCTTGATAAATACTAGTAGCTACTATTATTTTTATTAACAGAGGCATTGAATTGTATCACTTTCAATAAGGTAGACTGTTAGTTTTCTGCTACTACTATAACAAATTACCACCAACTTAGTGGCTTAAAACAATACAAATTTATTTTCTTCAAGTTTGGACATCAGAAGTCCAAAGCCAGTTTTACTGGGCTAAAATCAAATTTCCTTCTATAGGACCTCAGGGGAAAATCCACCCTCTTGCCTTTTCCAGCTTCTGGTGGCGGCCAGCATTTCTTGGTTTGTGGTTCCTTCCTCCATCTTCAAAGTACGTCATTACAATCTCTGCTTTCAACACCACATGCCTTTCTCTTGACTCTGACCCCCTGTCTCTCTCTTATAAGGACTTGTGATTTCCTTTAGGGACCACCTGGATAATCCAAGATAAACTCCCTACTTCAAGATCTTTATCTCAATCATAGCTGCAAATTTGCTTTTATCATGTTAAGGTAACATATTCACAGGTTCTGGAGATTAGGACATGGATAGATTTGGGAGACCATCACTTGGTTGACCATAGATCCTAGACTTCTGGAGCTAAGTGGAATTCCCTTGCTATGTGATTAAATAGCTGCTCCCACATGACTCCCACAACAACCAATGTCATTATCTTGTACTGGATTCCTCACAAAATGAGAGCCCAAGACAAAGGTTTATAGGCAGATAGTTTATTTTGGAAGTGGTCCCAGAGAGCATGAGTGATGGATTGAAGAAAGAGGTAAGAGGGGAAATCCAATTTAAGGATGCATTATTGGCTTGACCATCACTGTAGGCAGCTGGGACTTTATCCAGCCAGGACCTTCTGAAGAAGACTTAGAATGTATTCCAGAATGGTCTGCCCAAGACAGTAGGACTGGTGGGAGAAACTAGCCCCATCAAACACTGACCCAGAGTTGCCCTACAGGGTGCTAAATCCCTTGCACTTCTAAGCTGCACATGCATGAGTCCAGGCAGTTTCCTCCAGGTGTCCCATGATACATCAGTCCCAGGGCTGAAAGCCAGAGATATGTGAGCAACTAAGGTATGGTTACACCAACTGGTTGCTGTCATAATGGCTAAAGAGTGGTCCAGAAGAACACAAGATGTGGCATAAAAGATATCTAGTATTAGTCATCCAGGTTAATATTAGAGGCAGAATGACTCTGTGTTAAGATGGATAAAAGTGGCTTGCTGTGCTACAGTGAGACGCCAGGATTATGTTGCCCAAGTCCACTATTTTCTTAGAGGAAACATTAGGTCCATTACATGTGGTTACAAATAAAAGATCGGAAGTCTTTGGAACAGCCAAAAATGCAAGGTTCTTTTTGAACACCCACTCATGGTTTGCTTTATAGTCTGGTAGAGAAGACCAGCATTAACATTAACAAAAGATAAAACATAAATAATTAAGTATTATCAAGTGTTCTGATGCCACGTACCTAGTCTGAGAATCAGAGAAGGTTTTCTTGAAAAATTGTGATTAAGTTGGGACTTGAAGACTAAGTAGGACCTATGTAAGTAAATAAAGGGAACAGCATTCCAGACAGAGGGAAGAGCCTGTGAGGCAGACCAGAGCAGAGCATACTCAAAGCTAAGGGAATCTAGCATGGCTGGAGTGAGCAGTAGGAGTGTCACAAGATAAAACTGAAAAAGGTGGGTAGTGGTGGGGCAGAGAGAGATTATTCAGGGTCTCAGAGTCCAATAAAGATTTTGACCTTCCCCTTGGGAAGACATTACAGTTTTTTTTTTTTTTAATGAATAGGAGATTGGCAAGATCAAATTGAATGTTTACAAGGCTTCATGGCAGAGGAGAGGGGATAGGAATGGATGCAGGGAGATGAGTAGTGAGTCTTAGTGAGAGATAATGACTGACAAACTGAGGACACAAGTCACTGTGAGAGAAACTGAGTCAATCATGTGTGGATTTCAAGATACATTGGGGTGGAGGTGACCTGCCTCCATGAGGTAGTTTATGATTTCTGTAAAAGCTGAGGAGTCTCATTTCAGTTTATAGACACTAGGTAGGTCAGCAAAGATGATGACAACCACGAAGAAGAAGGAGGAGGAGGAGGAGATGGAGGAGGGGAAGAGAAGGTGGGGGAGGGGAAGAGAAGGAGGGGGAGGGGAAGAGAAGGAGGGAAGGGGAAGATGAAGAGGGGAGGAGGGGATAAGTGAAGGAAGGGGGGAAGGAAGGAAAGAAAAAGAAAGAGAATAGAAAGAAAAAAGAAAGAGAAAAGAAAAGAAAGAAAAAAAAAATAGAATGCAAAAGAAAGAAAGCAAGAAGGAAAGATTCATAGCATCACCTGAAACAGAGTTGAAGGAAGTTTGTGGATTAACATTCTTCTAGGCCAGGGTTTCTCCACCCTATTCTCACTGTTAACACTTTGGTTCGGATAACTCTTTGCTGTGGGGAAGTCTGCCGTGTGTACTGTAGGATGTTTAACAGCATCCCTGGGCTCTCCACACTAGAAGCCTGTAGCAACCTCCCTCCCTTCCAAGTTGTGACAACCAAAAATACCTCCAAACATAGCCAAATGTCCCCTGGGGGGACAAAACCACCACCATTTGAGAACTGCTGTACTAGACCTTATAAGTTTTTGGTGCCACTGGAAGGAATATGAAAAATTTAAGAAGTCTAAACATATTATTTCTTTTGTCTTTAACCTCATTTTATGGGTAACTGAACCAACAGTTGGATGATCAGTTTTTAATCTTTGGAAATATTTAATTTACTTCCCAATTGTTTTGATTAACTATATTTTAGTTCAAACAAGAGGAACGCTTTACTACAACTTGTCTGCTCTCTGAACTGAAATGTTTCATGCGTGGAAAATAAGTCAAGCTGAAAAACAAGTTGAGTCAGTAGGTCCCCAGAGCCATGTGTGAGTAAACTTTTATGCAAAATCATTTGTTCTTTGCTGCTGAAAGAGAAACAATGAGAAGATTAAAAGGTTGGCACTGATGAAATAAAAATATTCATTTTTCTCATTTTCCATAGGCCAGAAAGAGTTGAAAAGATTCTCCATGATGCAGAGAAGTAATTTTTTTCTTGCAAATCATCAAACCTCCCATTCTCCCTCTTTAAAGAGAATGATCTAGCCATAACTGAAATTTCTCTCATTGCACTGTTGTATGTCTCCCTCCACTCCATTTTCAACACCTCAGCTGAAGGAATATTCTTTCCAATATGCAGATCCGATTGTGCTTTAAAGCTGGTTATTGGCTTGCCATTGCTTTTGGGTTAAAGACCACAATCCTCTCTAGTCACATCTCAAACCATGTATCCCTATGTTACATGTGCTTTGGCCACACCAGTCTTCTCTCAATTCTTTAGATATTCCTTGTTTCCCCCCCATCACAGGGCTTTGCACACATTTGGTCCTTTGCCCGGGAAACCCTTCCATAATGTCTTCAATCCAGCTAACTTATTCTCACCCTTCAGAGCTCAGCTAAAACAGCACTTCCTTAGAGAAATTTCTCTAGCCAACCCTCACCAAACACACTAGTAAACAAACGTCTCTTTGTCTGATAGCCTAATGGCACCATATATCTTTTCTTCATAGCTCTAATTACATTTGTCACTTTATACTTATATGTGTGCTTATTTGATTAACGACCGTCTCCTCCACTTAGATGTCATCTCTGCAGAGCAGGAACTGTATTTCTTTGTCTTACCATTGTGTGCCCAGCACCCAGCATAGTAGGTTCTCAATAACTATTTGTTAAATTAATAAATACATTAGTCAATATTGTATTACAGGCCACCATGTACATCAGAGATCAGCAAATTCTTGCTACTGTCCTGTTACCTGTTTTTTATAAATAATGTTTTGTCGGCACACTGCCACCCCCATTCATTTACGATTTGCTATGGCCGATTTTACTCTACAGAGGCAGCATGGAGTAGTCGTGACAGAGATCACGCTGCCAGTTAAACTAAAATACTCTCTGGCCCTTTATGGAAAGTTCGCCGACTTCTGATCTAAGTCATTTACGTCTTGTTTGGCTTATTAGCCAGTGGCCGTACAATCTAATCCCAGGAAAATATGAAATAAAAGTAATGTGAATATATATTTTCACTGCCAAAATATTTAATGGTAGCAATCCCTCAATGAGCACGTCCTGTGTGTTTGCCAGTGAAATGAGCATGTTACTTAACATTATCTCATGAAACCCAAACAGGGCCCCATTTTATTTTAAAAAGAAAGTACTCAGCTTAACTCAGTTTCCCAGAATCATGAAGCTGATGCAGAGCCGAGTACGTCAACATCAGCTTTCTGTTTCTTTGATTTAGTCATTAACTGGATGCTGGGGACACTAGTGCGTGGTGGAAACTCATATTTGAAATGTTTCAAGTGCTAAATGTCCTTGGACTGTCCAAAGAGCAGAAGTGAACGGGTTAAAATAGGACAGGATGGTGTAGCGGTGAGATCCTTGGGAAGTCGTAAGAATCCGTGATGGCTCTTATTTCAGGTGGCTTCGAGCATGGCATCATATGGCAGGGTCCTTGGCGGCAAAAAGGAAAAACTGACTAGGAAGGACCAAATTGGGAAACTGGTGGGGGGAAGTGGTGGAGAGGGCACTGAAAGGATCCACAGGGCACTGACCGGTCCCACGAGTCTAAAGAGGTCAGATATGGCAGTGAGAAAATGATAGGCTAGGAACTTGGGAAGCCAAGGGCAAGGGTCAAAAACCAGGAACAGGGAACTTGAGAATGAAAGTAAGAAGGCAGAGTCCATACAGCATAGGATCAAGAGAGCCCTAGTTTAAAAACCTGGGCAACAAAATATTGGGATCAAGGCAAATTGTCTGAGAAACTAACTCTGGGGTGAAGAAATGAGAACGTAGCTCGCTGGGAACTTGGCATTCTGAGGACCCCCGTGCCCAGAGCCAGACTGTCAGAATGTAGGCACCCAATCTGATGGTAGAGGCAGTTTTGTCTACCTGGATACCTAGAGTGGGGAGAAAAGACAGTTCTTGGCAGGAATAAGAAGAGACTCCAGTTCAGTACTTCAGCTGGCTTTGTTTGTCCCTTCAGGCCTGTTCTTCCTTCTTGTCTCCATATTTCTGACAAACGCCTCAACTGTGCAAGTTTGGTTCATTGCCGTCGTAACTCGCCCTTCAGCAACCCTCAAGCCGAGCCGTACCACCACTTGCCAACACAACCAGAATACCATGTGTCTTGCCCCATGTTTCCCAAATGTAGCCAAGTTCCCTATTCCCCTTTTCCCTTTCTCATACCATTGTCATTGTCTGAGATGGCTTTATCCACTCATATCACCTAGAAAAATACCCACTCATCTGACAAGGTCCAGCCCAAATGTCACATCTTCTCAGTAGCTTTTTCAGACCTCCCTACCTCTCAGGAAGAACTAATTCCATCCTCTCTGTACCTACAGTGCTTCTTACATAGAACTTTCATAAAGGATTTATGACTCCCCAGTACTCTTAGGATAAGGACAAAACCTCTCTGCGTGGCTTTCGAGTTCTTGCGTAGGCCCCATCCCCTGTCACCAATCTTGCACCCAGCTGCCTCCTATTGCTCCCTGATGGGGCTATTTCTTCTGCTTAGAAGGCTCTTTTCACCTCTCTTTGCCTAGTCAATCCCCAGTTTTCTTTTAGATCTCAGCTGGGGAGAGCCTCCCCTGAGTTTTGACTTGATCAGAAGCCCCATTGCAGTTTCTCATAGCTCCTGGGTCTCACTTTCATGGCCCTGTAACAGAGGCAGTTCTATAATGGCTTCTGGGATTATTTGATTAGCCATCACTCCCATATACCACATATATCAGGACTTGAAGAAATGTGTCTTTTGTTGCAGGCCTGTTATTTCCTGGTATTCAGTCCAGTGCCTGGCTCAGAATAAGCACTGAGTGCGTGGTGGTCAACGAATACATCCATGTCATATTTGTCTCTTTGTGGGTCTTCCCCTCTGCAGATAGAGAGCTCTTGGGAGAGAGAGCTGTAGCTCTCAGTCGTTTAGACCCGCAGTGTGTGTCACAGTACCTGCCACATGCTAGGTGCTCAGTTAATGTGTTTTGAATTACATCATATTCCACTTCAGTGTCATAGATTGGTCTCAAGTTTGACCAGCAATTGTGGTTCTTTGATCTTAAAGGTGGCAAGACAAGAGACCATCCATGAAGAAAGTGTGTTACCATGGACATGTCTTTATTATACAAATTTCTTTCAGTCACCCCATGGCCACTATAGCCTACCCTCATTGACAGCGCTCTTCCACACCTGATGCCTTGGTTATCCATGCAGAATTCTCAGTGGGTGGCTTTTTCTTCTTCTCTTGACCTTCAACTCTTAGGTTTTCTTTCCTGGTAATTATAATCCCATTTCTGCAACTCCTACTCTTACACACAAGTCTTCTGCTATACCACAGGGACCATTGTTTGCTTTCTTCATTCTGCCAATGTAACTCTGCTCTCACCCTCCCACACAGATTTTCTCCCAGAAGCAAGGTGACAGCATGAAGGGAGTACCAAAAAAGAGAAAAAGAGATTGTGTGCCTGCATTCCAAGTAACAGAATTCTGAAGGCAGGTGTAGGAGGAATAGTTTTTTTTCAAAAGAGGAAGGTGGGCAGCTTGTGATTTTATTTTTGGTCTAAAGCAAGAGGAAAGTAATGGATGCAATTAAACTTTCTGATACTTAAGTTGTAAAATGCTACATGAATGGTTTGCCCTCAGACCTCTCGTCCTAGTTCCGGAGGAGGGAGTGGGTGGAGATCAGGGATCTGCTCAGGGGAAACCAAGGCTGTGGCAGGAGGTGACAGGCTCAGCAGAGGAGTTGGGGGGGGGGCACATCCTGGGACATTCCTGGCTCCACCAGGGACAGAGTTTGTTTGATTCCTGCCGTTTGTTCAGTGCCTAGCCCAGCGTCTGGAACGTAGATATTTGGTGAATGAATGACACCGTCTAACAGATTGGAATTTCTTGAAATACTTTATTTGAGGGACAAAAAAGTTTTCAAAGAGTATAAAAACCACTGGATTAAGTGCTCTGTAAAGCCTTCTGTGCTCTAAAGACAATTACCTCTATGAAATTTAGAATGTGAATTATTTAAAAATAAGCAATACAATAGCCTTAAGGCAAAAATATCCTAGCCCATTCTGCAAGATACATTTTCTTCATTTGAAAATCATACTCCATAAAATATGCATAAAAACGTTAAAGTGTAGAGCAACTGAGCACTTAGAAAATGGCTTCAATGCACAATCCATTGTCCTACTTTTGCCTCCAATTCCTTTCGTCTTTAAGCCGAACTTCCCAGGAGGTTTCAGGAACCTCGTGAACCTCATAGTTGCTCTACCTGAGAAACATAGCATTTGCAAATTCAGCATTTTGTGCTGAATCAACAGCCTCCGGCTCATGCAACTCTAGAAAGGTCTCTTTAGAACTTTCCATGATGAAATAGTTTGAATTACTGAGGTCAGCAATCTAGGTCATCAGTTTTGTTTGTTTGTTTGTTTGTTTTTAAGTATAGTTGATTTACAAAGTTGTGTTAACCTGCTGTACAACAAAGTGATTCAGATATATGAATATGTTCTTTTTCATATTCTTTTCCATTATGGTTTATCACAGGATATTGAATATGGTTCCTCGCGCTGTACAGTAGGACCTTGTTGTTTATCCATTTTATATATAATAGTTTGCATCTGCTAATCCCAAACTCCCAATCCATCCCTCCCCTACGCCTCTCCCCCTTGGCAACCACAAGTCTGTTCTCTATGTCTGTGAGTCTATTTCTGTTTCGTAGATATGTTCATTTGTTTCATATTTTAGATTCTACATATAAGTGATATATGGTTTTTGTCTTTCTCTTTCTGACTTACTTCACTTAGTATGATAATCTCTATTTCCATCCATGTTGCTGCAAATGGCATTATTTTGTTCCTTTTTATGGCTGAGTAATATTCCATTGTGTGTGTGTGTGTGTGTGTGTGTGTGTGTGTGTATTATATATAGCACATCCCCTTTATCCATTCATCTGTCAATGGACATTTAGGTTGCTTCCATGTCTTGGTTATTTTAAATAGCATTGCAGTGAACTTTGGGGATACATGTATCTTTTTGAATTATAGTTTTGTCCAGATACATGCCCAGGAGTGGGGTTGCTGGACCATATGGCAACTCTATTTTTAGTTTTTTGAGGAACCTCCATACTGCTTTCCATAGTGGCTGTGCCAATTTACATTCCCACCAACAGTGTAGGAGGGTTCCCTTTTCTCCACACCCTCTCCAGCATTTATTGTTTGTAGACTTTTTGAAGATGGTCATTCTGACCAGTGTGAGGTCAGATGACAGGTGATACCTCATTGTAGTTTTGATTTGCATTTCTCTAATAATTAGCAATGTTGAGCATCTTTTCATCTGCTTTTTGGTCACCTGTATGTCTTCTTTGCAGAAATGTCTATTTAGGTCTTCTGCTCATTTTTTGATTGTGTTTTGTTGTTGTTGTTGAGTGTATGAACTGTTTGTATATTTTGGAAATAAGGCTCTTGTTGGTTGTGTCATTTGCAACCATTTTCTCCCAGTCCGTAGGTTGTCTTTTCATTTTATTTATGGTTTCCTTTGCTGTACAGAAGCTTTTAAGTTTGGTTAGGTCCCACTCGTTTATTTTCACTTTCATTTCTATTGCCTTGCAAGACTGTCTGTGTCATCAGTTGAATCATATATATGGCCAGAATTCTGGCTAATCTTATAGGCTTCTCCTGAGACTATCAGTGAGCTACAGTAAGTAGGGAAACAAGACTCTTCAGTGACTCATCTAAGCAAGTCCACTAATAACACGGAAAGCTCTGTCAGTGACATAGGACGACCAATAACTTTGTGCCTGAAACTCTGTACCAGGGAACCGCAGGCCCACTTACAGGAGACTAGACATGGGCAAGGTTGTCAGGCATGGCTCTGCTATCCCTCTCCGTCTATCATGACTTATTGCAATGGTATGTTCTGGGTCTCAGATCCTTCTACAGAATCACATGATGGTAGATTCCACAGGACTGTGGTATTTTGTTTACCAACAAGACCAGTTATCAACCTGTTCCAAGTCCGGACAGAGATGTCTGACCAGCATCTGCTGCTGTGACAGGACTCAGGCTCTATGAGACCACAAGCCTTTTTAATGAGCAGGTCCTTTGGGATTCCAAAGTGCTCCTCCTGAGAAAGAATCTGTGGCTTACAGCTCTTTCAGCTGTTACCCACTGTTGTAATACCAGTGTAGAGGCAAGGTGTGGAAGAGAGGGCATGTTCTATAGTCTTCTAATCAAATCGCAGTCTTTTAGTGGGTCTGTGTCTTGAGACTGTGACCTTCACAAGTGTTTCTCCAGAGGTCTAGCTTTTATTCTCCTGCATCCTACTCCTTTCCAATCTATTGCCTTGAGGCTCTGATCCTCTTTGACTTTGTATTTTTCCTTCTTTAAGGGAGGCAGGAAGGCTAGAGGGGATTGGGAGGGGAGGAATACTCTTCCTGGGGGGGGGGGGGGGGGGGGGGGGATAAGGCTCTGGCAAAGTCTTTCACTTAGAGAGTAGGTCTCTGCTATGGAGAAGGTTCTGGTGTGTTTATTCTGTCTGATAGTAATTTACCCCCGAATCACTCCTCTCTCTCCCCTTTCACCACAATCTTCAGTTTGGTAAATTCCTCTGCCATTTTTGTTAATACACAGCTCTAGGCTTATAAAGGAATACAGCAGCACAGATCACAGAGGGGCCAAATCCGAATAGTTTACCTTCATGGTTGATCAGCAAGATACATATGACTTGAGAGTATTTGGGAGAAGTGTGATGTCTGTGCTGCCTTGAAATGATATGAACTGCCAATCATACTCAAGGGTACATTTAGCCCTTAGACCACGCAGGTACCCTCACTCATGATTCATTCAAACAACTTATAGGATGTGCGGTTTTTGAAGGAGCAATCTATTGTCGACATATTGGTGAAAAGGAAAGGTGAAATCCAATTGAAATTTACTGCAGATGAAATGCAGTATTAATCATTGTAGACTTGTCAATTAACTACAGTGGTTGAAGTATAACTCTTTCAGTGTGTGTGATTTAAGCAGGAGCCTAAGGATACGTTCAAAGCTCATACGCTCTAGAGCCTGGGACAATTTTTTTTTCATATCTTTGAGGTCAGTAGGTTGATGGCTAACCCATTTTTCAACTTTTCTGAATGCTGGAAGAATGTGAATAGAAGTGGAGAAGAACAATTTTTTTTTAATATTTTTAAGCACTAGTTTCTCCCTGCTCTCCTCTTTTTTATTTAAAAGGTTAATTTTAATCATCTTTCAAGGATTCTTTTGTATCTGGGTAAGAATGAAGTTTGAAATGCTAAGCCATCAGGAGCAGAGCAACAGTTTAAAGTTATTGTGGCTGTATTTCATACTAGTACATTTCATATGGAGAAGAAAATACTGCTCAGGCTTCTTTATTTGCCACAAAGTGAAAAGTTGAATTATACCCATGATGATAATAATCTGAACTAACGTACAGCTTACACAGTGTATGATTAGGAACCCAATTCTGGCTTACTATATGAAGAGCAGTTATATCCTAAACTACGATATGAGTGTTATCTGTCCTCCTTCAAACCCACTCTAGAAAGTGAATCACACTAGAACTTGCTGGTTCCCCATTACAAGCCATTGGACAAACTTGTGGGTTATAGTGTGACTTATGAATAAATTATATTATCTTGGTAATGCTCTCTAATTGTCCCATATCTAACCATTGAATCTTCTGCCTACCTAGTGAATGCTTTGCCTTTTCATTAGACCATGAAATTGGTTTGGGTTCAAGGATGAGAAAGAACAATGGTTTAGACCGAGTTCTAATCTTTTCATAAATGTTCTTAGCAAAACAAGGGAAAGATGGAGGTGATTGCGTATGATTCTCCATTTCACCCATGTTTATCACGGAAACATGAAGTTGATAGTCTTGGCTATGTGGGTGGAGTGAGAAGCCCACCAGGGCAGAGCAGCAGAGACTGCCAAGTTTCCACCCAGAAAACACCTGTCACCACGCAAAGCAATGATTCTGATACTCAGGACTAATAGAGAATCTAAGTCTTGAAATTCTTGTTGTGCCTGAACTGGAGTAAATTGCTCCTTAGGCTGCAGCTGTACTGGAGAAGCCATGAATTTCCCATGTATATCCACTTGGAGACATTCCGTGAATGCCATAACCATTCACAATAGGCAGGTAGTGGTTTCAAGGAGGAGTTTGGCTTGGCTCCCCTCAGCTAGTTAAGCTCCATCCAAGCGTATTCTGTTCTTGAGAGTGTCTGACTTCAAGTTGCTGCCAACTGTGGGGACTCTTCCAGAGATCTCACCTTAGAAAGGACATGTTTCCTCAGTAGCATGAACTTCCAAATGTCTTCATTAATGTCTTGGCATGTCTCTGGGTAAACATGTAGCTCATCTCCATGCAGAAGTATACTGGCTTTCCACTGGGCATGGGCGACATCTTGGTCACCCCTTCAAAATCCTCTTGGTTCCAACCCGTGCTGTGGAAGTTTTGGCCACAGCCCTGCCCTTCAAGCCTGTGCCAAGTACTTCCCATTGTTTTGCCTTGAGGCCTTTCTGATTTTGCAGCATGGAAATCTCAGAAACTGGCTCTGCATACTTATCCTGGAAGTGCAGGCCATGCATGAGGCCAGTCTCGGCAGCTGGGGGACAGGTGCCATTGATACATGCTTCCCTCTTGAGCCCCTGGATAGAGGGTCTGAGTCACATTCATGAGGTCCTTCAGATGGTCTTGGTGGGATCGAACACCAGTTGTCCATGGTCATTTCAATGGCTCTTCCTCACACTGACTTTCTTTCTTTCCCTGTTTCACTCTCTCTGCCTTGTACTTGAGCTTCCTGAGGTCACATTCAGAAATAAACTACCTGCAAGCAAGCTTTTGTCTCAGACTCTACTTTCAGGGAAAGCCAAGCTCAGATACATTGATACAAGGATGAAATTGGGCTTTTTAAGTCTCCTACTAAGCTGTCAGCATTGCCACTTCTGTATCTTCTATTTTCTGGAGGGTAAGGATCTCCTTTCAATCCCATTGGGTTGTCTGCCATAGAACCCTTGTGAAAATCTTCTGAAAGAAATAACCTACAAGAGGTGGTTGAGAGGAAATAACCTTGACAGGGAGAAACTAAGGGGTATGATGACTGTATCAGGATCCTGAGGGAAAACAGATGGCATACTCAGATCAGAATAATTCAAGGATGGCTTATAGACAAAGGGACTCATTCCAAGGGTGTGGGCAGGATGGAGGGAAACCAGCAGGAACCCGGGGTTAGCAGCTGACAGTATCCTTAGCGCTGCGTTGCCAGATGAAATACAGGATGCCCTGTTAAATTTGAATATCAGATAAACAATGAATAATCTCTGAGTGTAAATATGACCCCAAATATTGCAGTATATATTTGTTTACCTGACTTTCGCGTTTAACTGACCATCCTATACTGGTCTTTGTTAAATGTAGCAACCTTATCTTAGACTCAAGGGAAGAGAGAAAATTAGAGAAGCCGCAAGAATCATGTAGAACAGGCTGTTTTGGGAGGAGGAAGCTTCGATCTAAGGATTCAGGCAATTCAAGCAAACTCACAGGGAGGAAACTGGAGAATAAAAATTGATCTCAGTCTCCCCTCTCCCTCTGATCTTTTGCCCACAGGCTCACCACTGGCTGAACCCAATCAGAAACCAGAGGACAGGGGAACCTGTGAACATGAACCAATAGATCAGCCTCTGGGCATGGGGCTGGGTGAAAAGGGTGGCTAGAGCGTCTGGAGGGGCAAGTGGGAGAGATATAGCTCAGTGGCCATTCTTCCTGCTCTAAGTGGACCTTCTCCAAGACTTACCTCTGATCCAAGTGAAATCTCAGGAAGTGACATTCCTAGACTGGGAGCCAAGCTACCTGATTATAATAATGCCTCCCTCTCAACTACTCCTTTTCGTGATTCTTCTCCCTTTGTCTCAATAGCGATGGTTTTGTTAATTCTGTACCTTTTATTACAAAAGCCTTAAGTCTTCTGTGGGGAGTATGTGGGTATGAATACAATAAAAATAGCTTCTTCACTCTTGGAGCTCTTCTAAAGCGAAGGATCTGCCCAGTGTCCTCATTCTGCAGGTTCTATTTCCCTTTAATTCTTTCACTTTAATCCTTTTATTACCTGTGGATTTTGCTTGCAAATCATATGAAATACCAGATCTTTAACGTTTGTAAATGATACATTGAGAGCCATTTGAAAATGCTCCTGTTTGAAATGACTTCTCTAATCTATCGCTTCCTCTGCATGGAGCATATGGTGCCTCTACTCATGTCATGGTTCAGAAACATTAGCATAATGTTAATTTTCTAACTAGGAAATTTCATTTCATTCCCTTATGAGGCCTCTTAATATTTTCTTTCTTACTGTCACTAGCACTGGCATTCGCTTTTTTTTTTCAGAGTGGTTTTTGTGAAGAAATAGCTGATTCACTTTGTTATACAGCAGAAACTAACACAACATTGTAAAGCAGCTATACTCCAATAAAGATGTTAAAAAAAAAATAAAACAGAAAGACAGAGAAAGACATGTATTCAAGTAACAATGCAAATAAAGAATTAATGTTAATATATTAAAAAAAAAGAAAGAAACAATGTTTTAGTCATACCATGAGTGAGTTACTGTCTGAGCAGAGGACAGCAAAGTGGCACTGGAGTCAGATGCCAGAGTCCCAGACTAACTAAATGACTCAGTTCTCCTCAGAGGACATGATTCAAAATTCACACTTTAGAACATTTAAAAATAATAACATGCTGAGGAACTTCCCAGGTCACTTTTCAAATGTTGAAACTGACTGTTAGACACTAAAATGTCAGGCATCCTTAATGAGACCAATCGTTTGTGGAGGACTTACTATGTACAGGTTCCCAGTCTAAGTACTTTGCATGTATCATCTCACTTGACACCCACAACAACCCTGTGAGTTAGGCGCTATTATTACCCTTATTTTGTAGGTATGGAAACTAAGGTGTTCAGAAGTTAAGTAACTTGCCAAAGGCCCACAGCCAGTATAATAAGAATATTGCTCTTTATTTCTTTTTCACATAAAAGAAACCTAGCAAGAGGCAGACCAGAGCTATTAATGGTAGCTCCTGAGTGATTTCAGGGACTCCAGATCTAAAAGTTCTGTGCTTCATCTGAGCACAGCAGTTCGACCTCATGGTCACCTCATGGTCCAAAATGGCTGTTGAAATTCCAGCCATCACATACACATACATTGGAACCCAGAAGCAGGACAAAAGGCAGAAGGGTAAAAAATAAGCCACTTCTCCTATTTAAATCTTGGCTAAAGTTTAGTGCCAGGCCACGCACTATTCCCATGGCCTCACCTAGCCACTAGGGTGACTTAAGGAAATAGTCTTTTATTCTAGATGATGATATGCCCAGATAAAAATTTGTGGTGTTCTATTCAAGGAGAAATAGAAGAACAGATGTGGGGGTGGGCAACCACCCTCTTTGCTATGGTGGTTGCCTGGGTGTAAACCCTGATGACCTGAATGTAGAGGAGCCCCACTCTTTCGTCTGCTATTTTCTAATATGCCAAAATACCTTGCCATGGTATTTTCCTCAGTAAAGCATCCGTCTTTTCTCTCAGTGCCTCATACACCAATCATAAGCATGGAGAGGGTAAGGGTTTTGATAAAGGCTAACTTCTGAGTTGAATGGGAATTCTGTCAGATGAGCAGTGAGGGCTTGGGGTAGGGGCTGGGATAATAAGAAGGTGAAAGCCTGAAAGACCTGCCTGGCTATGTCTTTGTAGAAGAGAAAAGCCTTAAATCTCAGGCCCACTGGACCTCAAAGAAACCAAGCACATTAAGGCCTATCATTTTTCCATCTTCATTTATATTAATCCTTCCCTTAAATAAACGAATTCTCAAAAGAAAATATAACATGCAGAAATTTCACAAAACCCATGCTGGTAATGGTTATGAAAATTCTATCAGCAAAAGCACATTTGATTAATCATATACATGCGTGAATATTCTCTTATACCATCTGTTTAGAAGATGAAAAATGTATTCTGCTGGTAGTTTGGCATAAAGTATATTTATAGAAAGATTTT
Source organism: Aethalodelphis obliquidens (assembly GCF_003676395.1). Taxonomy (NCBI): domain Eukaryota; kingdom Metazoa; phylum Chordata; class Mammalia; order Artiodactyla; family Delphinidae; genus Aethalodelphis; species Aethalodelphis obliquidens. The sequence continues at coordinate 31,598,140 of NW_020837946.1, read as the reverse complement.
ATTTATAGTCTGCCAGTGAATTCTGAGCCTGCCATGACATAGCGTTCATAACTAGGTATGCTGAAACGTTCAAATATTAATGCCAACAACATTCTTATCATTAAAACATGAAAGTTAAAATGTTTTCATATTCAGTTCATATTTTGGGAGTCTGTGGCTGCAGACTGAACAATCTATTTGGAGCTCAGTTTAAAAAATATTAAAATAGAATTCTCTAGCCTTGGTTAATCTCTGTGATTGTTGGTATCTAAATGATTCTGGTTAGCCAATTTTATTTTCTGGCTATCCAGCATTAAGAAACATAAGGCTTATCTCAAATAATATTTCCATGGAATGGAATATATACAAGTCATCACTGATTTTGAGTGATGAAGAGACCACATTATAGGAACTGCAAAGTAATCTAGTCAATGGGGAGAACTCTTCAGAGTGAAATTGAGACATTGGCTCTTTGGCTTTAACATATTAGAAGCAGAGAGATGATTAAAATATAACACTAGAGGCTCTTAAAAACAAAAATGCCCTAACCCATTGTCACATCCTTATTCACGCACATATTGCATATTGCAATTGCCCTTGATTGTATTATAAATTTGAATGATGTCCGTGTAAGCTAATGAACCACTGGAGGCAAAAGAAAACTCCGTTGCTTTTGTGGGTTTTATTAGAAACAGAGCGGGTAGTTAGACTCTAGGGATACTCTGGGAGGTAGTTATCCTGTTCGTCTTGGGTACCTGCCTCAAGTATCACTGATACATAGAAAAACTGTCCCCAAGTAGACTTTTTTTGTGGTCTCTGTTGTTTTGAAATATTTTTATAATAACCCACAGGATGAGTCAGATCTGCAGCAGATGAATTAATACTGAGATGTGAGAGGTCAAGAATAGAAAAAGTGGACATTTCTTATTTTCAACAAAATCGGGTCTTTGCAAGCAATAAGCCCAATGAACAAAAATACTTTCACAAATAACAATATGAGGGAAATAAGCTTTATGCTGTATCCAAATCTAACGATTTTTACCCTCCAGAAGATTTAAGGCAGATCCACATGGGCTTCCGGAAAAAAAGAAAAAAGATTTGCCTTATTTAAAATGGGAAAAAATCTTATTCATGGAAAGTCTCTTCTCTAAGAATTCTGAATTGCATTCATAAAATAATATCCTGTCCCATTTGCACATAGCAACTAACAGGCATAGTTCTTCAGGTGTTTGTCCGCAGTCTGGTAGGAAAAGAGATTCTGACACATGTAAAGAGGGATTCCTTCTGGCCCTGTTAGGAAAAGACCTTAATGATTGATAGAGTAGAGACAAGCATAGAAGGTATGGCCATGGGCAATGTCAAAGAATCCTCGAAGAATCTCAGTAGCAGGACCTGAGAGCCCATGTTGAGAAGGGTCTTCAGTCCTCTTGTCTGATCTTGCCCAGACTTAAAGGGACAAACATTTTGTCCCTGCTGGGATCTGCAGGGCCCTTCCCTGGATAAATACCTCCCCATGAGCACCGTGCCCAGGAGGTCAGCTTAGGTTAAATTTAGTCCTTTGCTTCACTTGCTGAGATATTTGCAAAAGAGCCAGAGATGAAATGATGACTAGGGACAGTGACAGATATTTATTGGATACAGTCATATCTCGGACCCTGGGCTGAGCACTTCGTTATCTCATTTAATCCTCACAACCACTCTTCGTGGGATGTTTGAGGGGAATTTGGGGTCCACAATAGGGGCAGATGCCTTTCAGTTTCCAAGCTGATAAGTAAATTCTTTTTATATGACAGTGAACAGGAGGTTCAGAATTTTGAGACAGATAATAGTCACAAGGTTTTTTCACAGCAAACTTCCTTTACTTTGACTAGAGATCATATTACATAATAAGACACTACATGACCTGGTTTTTCAGCTTTCTGATGGAGACAAGTCTCTCCTTAAGTGATGAAGGTTTCCAAGGCTGTCTGTCACCACCTCCGCCAACACCAAACACCCATTCTCTCTTAGGTAGATAAGGCAAAAATACGTTTGTCCATAAGCACCGTGTATAAAGCACAGTCACAGTTTCCCTCCCTTGAGGTGACTGCTTCCCTGCAACATCTAAGAAGACTGACATTGATGGAACCAAGCTGCAGCTTCTCACTTGGGGCACTGAGAGGTTGCTACAGAGCAGCAAGGATGCAAAACTTGGCAATTATCTCATGGTAGTTCAAAAGCAAGATAAAGAATGCCTTATGCCGTCCTATGGTCTATTCTAGTTCCCTTATTTTAATATTGTTTTATTGAAATGGAATGGTTTAAGCTCTGTTTTTCTCAGGATAGCTTTGTAAATTTGATGCATTCCAAGATGTAGAAATAATTATTACATAGCAAATGACCAAAAAGTAGCCCTGGCCTGTGTCCAGAGGACTGACCCAGGTTCCTTAGCACAGGAAGGTACTCTGACCATGCCTGTTTTATAGATGTGGAGACGGCCAGAAAGCTTCAAGTAACTTGGCTGGGATGTAAGTAATTAGAAAGTGGCAGAGGAGGAAGTGAGAACTCAGGTTATATAGTTTTAAAACTGGTTCTTTGATCTACTAGAGTATATGGTCTCTTGGAAGCCAACATGCTTGCATCTTTATCTTGACCAGTCCCAAGAAAATAGGAAATTAGAGACAAGAAATATATACAAGTGGCTCTTAAGTCTGCAGTTCTGCTAAGGATTTGGGTAGAGGCAAACTTCATTCTACAGTATTAGACTAGAACCCCAGAGAGTCTGTTGCCAGCAACTATTGGAATGAATCAGATAAAATGCTCTGAAAATCTCTTCAGTGGTCTGGGATGGTTCATTAGTCAGTTCATTTTCTTTCAAGGAAACTCTGAAAAGGATTCTTTAACTTGGGGGCTGAGGGTGGAGATGCTAACGAAACATATTACTTGTCTTCTCTAAAAATATTCTCAAAGCTCATGATCCTGGAATTAAAATTAGGCAGAAAATTGGACTGAGTTCAAAGAACTGGAAGACAAAGGATTAGCAGTTTGTCAAAAGTGGATCACAAGGAAAGAGCGACATTACGGAATGTGCACAGTTAGATTAAACCAGCGTGTGAGACAGGGAACGGGAGCGAGGTAGATGGAGACTTTTGAGCTTTGTGATCTTCGAGTTTAGCTAGAAGGGGTCGGATGGCAAATTATCTGTCAGAGTAACAGCGTGGATTTAATCATCAAACATTGTTCTTGACCGTGAGCTATATGAAAGCCAGGGACACACTGCTTCATCGAAATGGCATTACCTTGGAAAACACACTGTAAATATAAAGCGAGAGCAAAGCAGGAGATACTTACAAATGTCAATATATGTGAGTTTGTGCCAGAAAAATTGCAACAAGTTTGTTGGCCACGTTCTAGCAAAACCCAATTGTCCTTTGAGGTAGATTCGACTTGAAGCACCGAGTATCTAAATATTCTTTTCTTAGTTTCCCGCTGCTCCCTTCCTCTTCCTGTTCCCTCTGCCGTGTTCCTTCTTCCTCAAGAGGGCACCAACACCCCATCCCTGGAAAGGGAGCCGCTACCTGTGGGTTTCACACCGACTGTTGAAAACATCTCTCTACAGGGAAGAACCTGGTTACAGACCAGTAAACCAATAACAAGACTTCCTATTTTAGTTTCAAATATCTCTAAAAACAAATTGCATCTTGTTTAAACCCAGACTGGCCATTAAACAAACAACGCTGGCGTATCTGGGAGAGGAAAACTGTGAGACTGTTCATGGTCTCGAAATGGAAGAGACAGAGTTCAGCTGAACTCCAACAATTACACAGGACTGTGCATTCCCACTTTCAGGATATCTTTCTTACATCTTGGTGGGAGCATGAAAAGAGACCTTAGTTTGTATGTGGGACTGGTATACAAAGCAGCAAACACACAGGGGCAACAAGCAGCCCCTGTTAAAATTCAGGCAGTGGACATGTCAGAGGTTTGCCAGAGAAAGCTTAATGTTCTTCTGTTAAACACATAGCACACACTTTTATTTTGGTCAAGGAATATTCTATACGAAATGGTGCATCATCCCTGTAAACTGGCTGTATTCTTTCAACATGCACTTTCACACATAATAACTGCTTCTTTTCCCCTAATCCTTACTATTAAATCTAGACTTGGGTGGTAAAATCCGTAAATAGCATGATATTGCGCCATATTTTCTGTACTTATTTGACTGGTTGAAACACTGTTGCCTAGAGTTGTTTTTTTTTTAAAGTTGTGGAGCTAGTTATCATATTGTAGGAGTCACTGTTTATAAAGTCTATTTACATAGAGTTTACTGCTTTGATCAAATAAAATTTATAGTAACTTGTGGCTTCCCTGGTGGCGCGGTGGTTAAGAGTCCGCCTGCCGATGCAGGGGTCCGGGAAGATCCCACATGCTGCGGAGCGGCTGGGCCCGTGAGCCATGGCCGCTGAGCCTGCGCATCCGGAGCCTGTGCTCCGCAGCGGGAGAGGCCACAACAGTGAGAGGCCCGCGAACCCCCAAAAATAAAACATTTATAGTAATTTAAATCTAGCATTTAATGATACACATAATCATTATTGTGCTACAAGGTCATTAGGCATAAATGGTAAGCAGTTTGCATAATGAACATTATTTTATCCAGCAGAGCCAGATTTTGGTGTTTTACTCCTCATTCTACTTTGACTCTGGTTATTGATATGAAGTCGCTAAGAGTGCTATCATTTTTCTCTAAAATCCTGCCTTCTCCATGTCTCCTTCCTTGTGCCTTTTTCCTCTTCTGTTCCTTTTCTTCTTCTTTATCGTCGTAACAACTGGAGGCATCACTGGTACCATTCTCACCCTCCCCCACACACTGACATACTCCGCTATCGCTTGTATTAGAGGAGCAAGGCTTTGGCTCTGACTCCCAACATTGGGGGATCCTTAGTTCCACATCCTCTATCCTCCTGTTCCCAGGGGTGAGGTTCTTAAGCCTTTGCTTTGTCTGCCAGTGCTTAATCACTGGGATAATCTGTATTAATTTCCTGGGGGTACTGTAACAAATTATCACAAACTTGGCAGCTTAAAACAACATCAATTTATTCTCTTGTAGTTCCAGAGACTAGAGGTCCAAAATCAGAGTGTCAGCAGGACCACACTCTCTCTCTCTGAAGGCCCTAGAAGAGCCTCTTCCTAGTATTGACAAGGTTGCCGCAATCCTTGGCCCCAGCCCTTGATTTGCATTACTCCAGTCTCTCCTCCATTGTCACATGGTGTTTTCCCCGTGTGTCTCTGTGTCCAAATTTCCCCCTTATGACACCAGTCCTATTGGATTTTTAAGGCCCATCCTAATCCATGACCTCATCTTAACTTGAGTACATCAGCAAAGGCCCTATTGCCAAATAAGGTCACATGCATAGGTTCTGGGTAGACTTGAACTTTTTGGAGGGACACTAGACCAGAACATGCCCCAGTCCTATTTCACACCCTTCCTGAGGGGTTTTTTGATCTGCTTTCCTCTCCTACTCTCCATTTGATTTGCTGCCATGTTTCTATACCCAATCAATATTTAATTTAATATTTATTAAGATAATAACTATTTGTTAAAAGAATAATGTTCCAGAAGCATGCTCTCTAGGAGGTTTGAAGTTGCAATAGCTCCAAGGTCTGAGACTGTTGATTCCCTGTAAAGGTGAGGATAGTGACAGTACTAGTGTATGGACAGAGGGGAACCAGGGCCAATGAGGAACCACGGGAGAATGGGGGAAATGTGGGGCTGCAGGAGTGGGGCTGAATAGTTGGCAGTCTCAGAGCAAAGAGTTGAAAAGTAGACAATTGACTTCAAGGAGTGGGGGAGGGAGGGCTAGTCAGGGTCGCTGGCACACAGTTCGAGGTCCAGGAGCTGCACACAGAGCTGATGGAAAGCGTGCCGTAGGAGATAGTGTGAGACAGAGATCTCAAACCATTGTTATGTTCTTACCCATTTCCTAACACTCACTGCTTTCCCACCAGAAAAATCTCAACTAAATTAAAAGCAACTAACTTCTTGCTCCTTTTAATGGGAAAGAAAAGTTAAAAGCCAAATATGACCAGGACAATTAAATCTGGATATAGAAGTGCACATGCTAATGGTGGTTCCTTTGTTCTTCTATCTGGGAAGAAGATAAAAGGTGGGGTCTCTAGGAGAGATGGCAGACCCCTGATGGAAGAACTGGGAGAATGAAGAGGAAGCTCTAGAGAGCCTCCCTGCTTCTCTCTATCTCTACAAGGACAGGAAGAGAAGTGTTTCATATTTAGAGCAGCTGGGCTGACCTACATCTCAGCAGGTGTTTCCTGCAAAAGGGTCTTACAGATAATTATTACCAAATCACACAGCCAGTGTGGCAAAACTCATGGGTGACACATGGATGTTAGAGAATAATTATCCTTTTTCTTTTTAATGGCTTGGAGCCACATTCATTCTGGTTGTTCTAGAAGACCTTTCAAATGACATATGTCAGGTGATGAAAAGAAAATCCAACTATGTCATACTTTAAGGCCAGAGCAGACATTTTAGCCAACTGGATGTTCTGGGCAGGGCTCAAGGTAACCTTCAGCCAGCTTGCGTAGACTCAGCTTATTAGACCAGAGTAAGCCTGAGAATCCTCCTGATCTAGTCCCCTCTTCCACCACTGAGAAAGCAGAGGCTTAGAGAGAGGAAGTGGTTTGTCTAGAAGTCACACAGGTGCTTCAAGGCAGAGCCTGGACTCAAACCCGGTCTCCTCAGACAAACGCTTCTTCCATTCCACTGTGCTCTAAAATGTTCACAGCCACCTTAAGATCAACTATTATCTCCCACTCTGCCAGAATGATGGAGGGCTTTGGATGTTTTCAAGCCAAGTCAACATATAAACTCAAAAAGAAAATGAAAATAAGAAAATGTGTTTATTCCTTTATCACATGTTTATTGTGCACTGATTTCGTGCCATATACTGCACCCAGCACTGAGCCATTATTTGAGCGTCTGATTCAAAGACACACAGTGCACTGCTGAGGATCACCGTTTCAATTCTGATCAGCATTCTTGCTTTTAGCATTATTTTATTAACAAAGTATTTTCTACAAGTCCAATTGCCCTCAAATAAATAATCTCCTATTCGATAGTAGTGGGTGAGGAGAAGGCAGGGTGGTGGGTGTTGGTGAGGTCACTGATATTAGGTTGTAAAGCCTAAGGTTGATGTGAGAAATTCTGAAGGCCGATGGGACTAAAGTTATAACATGTGATCACTTGATGATACGGGCACATAGTATGGGTACATACTCTCTGCAACACATTTCATCCCAGCTTATATTCTTGCGGAGAAAGATACATATTTGGACTAAAAGGTAAATGCGGGTAAAACTAAAAGGTAAATGAGGGTAAGTCATTCCCTTGACTGTCTATACCTTCTTCCCGCCTCTAGTTCTGAATTATGCGTATGTTGCGTATGCGTATGTTGAGCAGGGGAACAAGATAATTAGGTAAAACATTGATGATGGCCTAGCATAGTAGAGCTGAATTTTATGTGTTTTCTTTGCAACTTATGCCTACATTGCTTAGAGGTTCTTTCTTTTCCCGGCAAGATATTTGGGAGTCACTTTCATGCTTTCCTCTTTGCCATCTCCTGTCTATCACCAAGTCCCATAGATTCTTTCTTTAAAGTAGCTGAAAAGCTGTTTTTAGTCTCTGTGTCTACTGTTGTGACCATAGATCAAGCCATTGTCTCCACAATGAAAGAGAATTCAGTGATCTCCCTGTTCCAGGTTTTGTTCCTGCACTAACCTCTGGACACAAGTGATGTCTTCATAAAACATGTGTTATGATAGCATTGTCTATATAGTTGTGTCCTGTATGCCCCCCAAAATTGGATTGCCTCCATGATTAGAAATGTGCTCATAATATGGCTGAATATTTGAATCATCGCATCATTTTTTCTCAAGAATCTACAATGGCCTTCCCTTGCTTTTTGGATCAACCAGAATCTAAGCATTCATAACTTCTATATAATTTTATTCTACCATACTCTCCTTAATCTTCTCTTCCTATCAGATTGGCCACCATATTGATTCACCTCTGCCCATGCACTATTCTTTTTTAATGGATTTTTGCTTTTGATTATATGGCTCTTGCTCCCAATGTCCAACCTCTTTCCATCCAGACATTGTTTCATCTATTCTAATCTAAATTTACTTTAAAATACATTCCAAGCACCAGCTCCTTCATAATGCCATTTGTAGTCACTCTAGTAAATAATGATTTCATGCTCTCTGGACTTTCCATACGACTTCCTAAGAATCATGAACTGTAGAACCTCATGGTATTCAACATAAGAATTATATACTACCTTATATAATTTTGCAGTTGTTTTCATGCATATTTAATTCATAAAATAGAAATCCTAATATCTCCCTTGAAGGATTGCCATATTAAATGTAAAGTGCTTAGAACTGTGTTTCGCATATAGTTGACTCTTGATGAGTTTCCATCTCCTTCCCTTCCCCTTTATCAGAGGGTTGGAGTTATAGCTGATAATATTATACCCTTCATAGCAGGAATTAAACCCAAGCATATAGTAGTTCTTAATCAATACTTATTGACTAGAGCATGGTAGACCTAGAGACCCACACCCATGGATTCTGATATCAAATGGGTACATTTATGTACTCTTGGTTTATAATATTGTCAATTTCTTAAATCAATATTCTAAAGTTATATCTAGTAATCCATTGCTGCAAACTTTCATCTTACCCCGTTTATTGGTACTTCAAGTTAAATATTATTCTGAAACACATACAGACTGCAATTCTCTCTCTCGATGGTATAGCATTGCCCTTTTCTTTGAAACATGCGAATACCGCAAGCCAGCCAGCCTTGCTGAAAAGTGCACATTTCCTATTTTTATGTATGCTTTGCTTTTCTGTTGGCAGCAGAGGAAACCAGAGCTCTAGAAATGAGGAAGTTGCTGAATTGGGTCCAATTTTCCAATTCTCAGAACCTTTGTCTGGATAGCTGCCCTTCTGAGGGAGTGGTCAGTTATTACTCTTGATTTCAAGAGCAGCCTTGTTCTACTCAGATGTTCTTTCACAGACCTTTTTAGTCACTAAAATTAAGACATTTGTTTCTGTCTTCACAGACATTGCTTATAGTTCTCAACTGCTGGCCAGGGTGTACAATTACTCCCTGAAATAAAAGTACTCTAAATCATATTTATTTCACTTTCAGCTATTATCCAGGAAAGCTTGTTTGAGCTTCCTGTGTAGTGGTAAGAGTCACACTACGCACAGCTATCCTCAGCCATGTACATTCTGCAAATAGTCCCCAGTTTGGCAATAGTTGTCTCCTCAAGCAATATTTCTTTGCTGGGAGGTATTGTACGATAAAGCAGATCTTTTCAAAGAATTCTAATCAGCTGAATCTAAGACAACATTTTATTTATTTCAAATGGTCAGCGGTGTTCCAAATGCCCTTGCAAATTAGATTAGAAATTATCCAGTTGATGTGTAAACATCCCACTAATTTACTTAGTGTCTGGCTCTTTTATTTGATATTCAGGAATTTAAATAATTTAAGGTTGTTTAGCTCTCAGTTCAACTTTTGCTTTCTGGATATTTACCTGGAACTTCCCAGTATTTATTTAAGGCTATTAGAAATGCTGGGGGAGGATTTTTTTTTTTTTACTGCCCTGGAGGCTGGTACAGCCATGGTGTAGCATTTGTAAAGATAATGTGGCAGTGGGTTAACAACAGTCTTGCCTGCTCAATGCGTCTCGGAATTTCTTCTGTCATGAACCCATCCAAGCTGTTCAGCTCTGTTGAGAGATTACCACCAGTGCCACTGGACTGGCAGCTCTGAACAAAACTAAGACAAACAAACTCCTTTACAGCATTCCCAGTCTCTCATTTTTCAATTTTATTTATTTTTTTCCTCCATGATTTGGAGCTTTGGAGTCAAATACATCTAGACTCTTCCACTTTCTAGCCGTTATGTCTTTGGGAAATTACTCTGTTTGAGCCTCAGTTTCCTATCTGCAAAATGGAAATAAGAAATGCCTTCCTTGAAAGATGATTGCAGGGACCAGATGATACAATGACATAGGAGAGCATCTAGCAAGACTTTGGGTTAATTTACTCTCAAAACAATCTCATCTTCCTGTATGTTTACCAGAAACCTCTCCTTACTTCAAGATATGACAATTTGTACCCCAAAAGCATGATTTCCCGTCTCTTTTTTTTTTTTTTTTTGCGGTACGCGGGCCTCTCACTGTTGTGGCCTCTCCCATTGCGGAGCACAGGCTCCGGATGCGCAGGCTCAGCGGCCGTGCGTGGCTCACGGGCTCAGCCACTCCGCGGCATGTGGGATCTTCCCGAACTGGGGCACGAACCTCTGTCCCCTGCATCGACAGGCAGACTCTCAACAACTGCACCACCCAGGAAGCCCTCCTTTCTCTTCTTTTAAGCACCCTGAAACTTCATTCTTGAGCTCCCTTGCTCTGTCATAACCTATTCCAAAGGAACTGAAACTCATCCGACTAAAGTCTAAATTACTGTTAACAACGTTAAGTTCTTAATCTGTAAATGGGAATGTTGACCCACTTGTGTCCCCCAGAGCTTTAAGCCAAAGGCGTGCCTGAATACCTATGAAATTACAAGCACTAGATTGTAGATTATTTCGATCAGTAATTGTTTGAGTGCCCACTCTGTGCCAGGAGCTGTTTTAGCTGTTGGGAATATTGCAGTGAACAAAAGGAATGAAGATTCCTGGTAGTCCTTTGGCTAACCTCTCTGAGGTAAGAGCTATGATGGTTAATTTGACCATATCCAAGGTGACCAATAAAGAAATAGCAACACAATAGAATGAAGGGAAAAGAACAAAGAAGCCCAGTCCTGCCTGGAGATAACTTTACATTTTCTCCCCTCCTTGCATCCCCACACCCCCGGCCTTCCCCCTAAACTCTTTGCAGCCTTACAAATAGCTCTTCTGCAGCCAGATGGGGTTAAGGACTACATTTACCGTTAAAATGCTCAAAATATAGCTGGTGGTGATGGGGGATTTGGTTTATTAGTTTATTTTTATGTATGAAAGAAACTGTAGTTAAAAAAATTCAGTGTTCATCTTTTTTCAATTTGGGTCTAAGAGACTTTTGGCATTAAAGCTTTTTCACTTTCAAATGTTCCAACTCTAGCTGCATTTATGTGATGCCAAACCAACTAGCTGAAAAATTACAAGTATGGGAAATTAGCCAACTCTTTTGTCTACAAACTGCCAACCAACCAGGTTGCCCGATATGTTTTTCTTCACTGAATTGTGCCATCATTCAACTGAATTGACCGACAATGGCCTGTGAGATCCGTACAAAGCACAAATTCTGTTTTGTATAATTCGTAATATTGATTCATTGTCCTCTGTTAGAATATGCTCATTGTAGAACATACAGAAAATATAAGAAAACAAAAATCACCCAAAGTCTCATCATGCACAAATATTGATCCTTGGAGGATTTTTCATGAATATATACATTTATTAGAAAACTGGAATGCTGCTCTAAGCATGATTTTCATTCCAGATTTTTCTCTTTTCACTTAATTCATATTATAAACATTGCTAAATATTCTTGAAAATCATAAATTTTTTGCACACTGTTCCCATATATGGATGTAACCATCATTCATTTAACCAATCCTCTATGGGTGGGCATTGGGGTTATTGCCAGTTTTGGCTACTATAAAAAATTCTGCAATAAACTTAAAAATATAAATCTTGGTGTGTGTCTCTGATTATTACTTTAGTTTAAAATTTTAGAATTAGAATACCTACAAGTTCTCAATCCACATTGCTATGACTTTTCACCAGCAAAGTTATATAGCAAAAAGTTATAGCGAATTTACATTCCTACATATAAGCTGTTTATAAGAATGCCCTCTCCATTCTCTTGCCAATTTTTTTTTTTTTTTTTTTTTTTTTTTTGCGGTACACGGGCCTCTCACTGTTGTGGCCTCTCCCATTGCGGAGCACAGGCTCCGGATGCGCAGGCTCAGCGGCCATGGCTCACGGGCTCAGCCGCTCCGCTCCGCGGCATGTGGGATCTTCCCGGACGGGGGCACGAACCCGTGTCCCCTGCATTGGCAGGCGGACTCTCAACCACTGCACCCCCAGGGAAACCCACTCTTACAATTTTTAATCTTTGCCGGTTTGATAGTTGAGAAAAACGCTATTCCCTTGTTTAAATTTACATTTCCTAAATTGTTCATGAGAATTAACATTTAAAATTTTTCTTGGCCATTATGTATTTTTTGTGATCGTTCTTGTTTCTAAATGCCTTCTCTTCAAAATGAGGAAAAGCAAATAGCAATAGACTAAAATAATGTTTTTATGTTTCCATCTCCAGAAAATCAAAGAAAGTACTTGCATCATATTTTTCTCTCCTTCAGATGGACGTGAAAAATGAAACTTTTGACTCATTTGACCTTATAGGAATTATAATTGGATTTAATAGCTTAATCCTTGTTAAGAAATTTTAATAAAGTGCTAGAGTTGAGCTGAAGAAGTTTAAAAAGATAAATTTTCTGCCAAGAGGGTGCTGGTTTTGAGGCCCTCTTGGATGACATGTGGATTCAAATGGTATTCATGTCTGACGGCCATGCTGGGTTTAACTTTCGAATGTCGCTTCCTATTACCTCCCCAGAACGGCTGGCGGAAAGCTATTGAAGCTTGAAGATACTCTTTGGCTGCCTCCTTGAAGTCATTAGCAGAAGTTCCATCTTCTGCAAGTGGTTATTCTAGAAATTATATAAGGCAAAATTAACAATTATGCTTAATTACTTTCACTCATGTGTTCATTAAAATCCAGTGCTGTCAGCCCGTTTATTATCATGGAGTCATAACCCTGATATGGTTATTTCCTTCGATTCTGCCTAACTTTCCTTTCCTTTGTACCAAAATAATCAGATCCCATGCTCATCTATAAAAATCAAAATCCTGTGCGAGCTCTGAAAGAACAAACTATATCGCTTTGATAGAGCTTTTCTTGAGATTTCATTTTATTTTTCAAGTGTATTTTTTCTACTTCTCTATAAATTTTACACAAGAAAAAGTATCAAAATCAGCACATGGCTACTATGTCTGGGCCGAGGCCCAATAAATAACCATGCCAGCCAGTCCTAATGTGGAAAAATGGAAAACCAGATCCTGTTAACAAAAGGAAAATTCCATTTTTTCATACATGGTATTGCTCTTATTCCTCCTGGCCCAGTGAGAAACAAGCACTTTCCTTTTCTCCGTATTTATTACATGAATGTGTTCGCAATGGAAGTGTTTCAATCTTTACAGTAAGGGCACAAATCTGTCACCATGCTAATTTCACTCAAAGGTTTGTCTCTGCAGAAGCAAATTGGTACCATTCTCCATCTTCTTCTCTCTCTTAAACTAGTTCACATTGAGATGGAGGTCTTTCTTAACAGCCTCCAGCTCAGACCACAGATAGGCAGGACCCTCCTTGTTTGACAGGACTTAGTCAACAGGCTCCACCAGACCAGCAGGAAAGTGAGAAGGAAATATGAGAGGAAAAGGTTGTGAAAGGACACTCAATTTTAGCTAGCTCTGTCTTTTTGAGATTCCTTTGGTCACCTCCCCTTACCTCTGAGCTATTGTACATTTTATATATTCCTTTTTTCACACACTATAGGAATAATTTCCTTTAATAGAACACGAACTTTTATGACAAAGGAAAGTTAAAGAATTATTCCTCTGGGCAGTAAAGAACTTGGCCACCACTATATTTTCCCCAACATTTCAAATATTCAAAACATTCAAGCATTCAAAAATTATCCAACATACATTAAAGTTGAACACATTTTACAGTGAACTTTCATACACTTACCAGCTAGCTTTCCCATTAGCATTTACTCCACTTTATTGCTATCTATCCATCTATCTAAGCCCCTGTCCATCTGTTAATCATCTTATTTTTTGACGGATTTCAAAACAAATTGCAGATATCAGTATGTGTATGTCTGCATAAATATAAGCCTGAATATAATTAAGTAGAGTTTGCCATTTGTTTAGTTTTTTTCATTTGATATAAAATGTACATACAATGAAATGAGCAAATATTAAATATACATTTGTGGATTATTTCAAATGTATATACCTGTGCAACCCCACTTCCTATGAAGATATAGAAAATTATCATTCCAGAACATTTCCTATTTTGCTCCTGTCCCTGGACAACTACTGTTCTGAGTTTTTTTTTTTTTTCTATCATAGATTTGTTTTGTCTGTTATAAAATGTCATATAAAAGGGCTGATAGGGTATATGTTCTATTTTGTGTAGGGCTTCTTTCACTCAGCCTTATGTTTTTGAGATTCATCCAACAACTGGTAGTCTGTTCTTTTTTATTGTTAGGTAGTAATTCATTATAGGCCACAGTTTATTTATCTGTTCTCCCACTGATGGATATTTGGGCTGTTTCCAGTTTTGGGCTGTTATGAGTAAAGTTGCTATGAACATCCTTGTAATGTAGTTTGTAAACATATGGTTTTGCTTCCTTTGGGTAGATACCTAGGGGTGACCTTTCTGGGTCACAGAAAAGGTGTATATTTAAATTTGTAAAGAAACTGCCAGATGATTTTCCAAAGTGGTTGTCCCACTTTACATTATCACCAATGAAAGGCGAGAGTTCCAGGCGCTCCACAGCCTCCCCACCCTTTGGTGTTGTCATTCTTTTAAATTTTGGCTATTTTCTTGGGTGTGGACACCACTGTTTTTTAATGCATGTCTTTCTCAGCTTAACATCAATACTATTGATGGTCAAAGTTTTTAGCTGTCGTCTATCACCTTAGAAAACCAGTGGCCCATTAGCTTTTCGGAAACTACATCTCTTTCTTGCTTTTTGGTACTGAGGTGATGAACCCAGAGCAGAGCACAAGATACATAAGCAAACAGCAAAGCATAGTAATATTAACAAACTGACTGAAGCCTGATCACCCTACTAGCTACCATCACACAGAGAGCATCATATGCATTGTGTACTCTGCTAAACCACTTATAGAAGCTTTTATCATTGATTTTTTTCAGTGATCTTGTGAGGTAAGTATACTATGCCCTATTACAAATGAAGAAACTGAAGATCAAAAGGCTAAAAGCAAACCAAGAAAACCCCCCACTTGCCCATGGTCACACTGCTACCAATAAGCTTGCCTAACTCACAAAGAAAGAAGGGATTTAAAAGGCCAACTAAAAATATTATTTAATTATTTAACTTACATAATAAATAAGAAGTGTATATTTTCCACCCCGGTAAAGACATTCATAATTTCAGTGATCCTCAAAAGGGCAAGTAGAGGAAAGAAAGTGTTTTCTCAGTATTATCTGAGGCATTCACACAACCCTGAGTTTAATTCATTATCAGACCTCAGCATAACCCCTTAATGGGTTATTCAGCCTTCATATAGTTCATTATCTTCTACTTTCTCTTGTTTGCTTCACAGATGGAATACTTCACAATGTCTGTGAAAAATTTTCCATCTGGATTAGATCAGCCTCAAATGGAAGTCAAAGAAGAGGTATACGCTCCTGTGCATCCACTGGGATCATCAGGGTAGGAAGACTTTTCCAAAAACAACACAAGTTTAGTTCATAAATTGGACAACAGGGAGAAGCAGTACAATGAGTAATAATCACTTATGTGTTTTGCCTTTGGTAGCGTAGCTTCAGATAGGGTCTTCCTGGACTATTATGAGACCTTTGTAAGGTGGCTGTGGTGACAGCCAATGGGCTGTCAGTTGGATACTGCTTTCAAGTATTTTTTCCCTTCATCTGCTCACATTCCATATTTATCTTGTTATCATTCTCCTCTAAGTGATTACTGGTGATACGCTGCCTTTTAATGACACTTGTACTTACCTTCATTCATTTTACTCTCACAATGGTTCTTTAGGGGGGAATAAGAAAGGAGATTGAGATGCAGAAACTTCATTCATTCACTTATTCAACATTTAAAAAACCCTGTTATGTCAAGAAGTTACTGAACTGAAAAAGATGGTCTTTTTCTTTAGAAAGCTTACAGTTATGGACAGAGACAAGTATATTAACAGATAATTAGCTACAGATGTGAAAAGTGCTGTAAAAGATTTAAAGAGTGTCAGGGAGGCAGAGAAGGATGGATGATCAAGGTTAGGTTACCTCCTATTGGTAGCAAGGTCTGAATAGAGGTACCAAGTGCTTCTTTCATTAACAAAAATAAAGTTTACTTTTTATAAATTAATTTTTAAAAATATACAGGCTGCTCTCAAACATATTTAAGGAGGCCTACAAAAATGTACATGTAAAACAAATTATTTGTACATGGATTTTTAACCTTTTCAAAGTGGATTCATGACACTATGCCTTCAAACAAACCTGAAAGGTATTTTCCTTTTCTCATTTTCTTACATTTTTCCCCCACTAGACTGAACACAAGGATGGCTAAGTCTATCCCATGATGTCAAGATGCTTGGGAAAGTTTGATACCAATTCTTACCCTCCCCCTAACATCTAACATGCAAAAAGTGTGGGAGTCCCTATCGGCCAACAGACATATGTCTTACTGTCCCTCAGCTTTGTCTAATCTTGATCCACACATCCCCTCCCCTCGATTCCAAGATTCTTCAGTTTTCTAAAGTTGTCATCAAATAGTCTTTACTGTTTACTTTATTTCTAATGTCTTTCCAGGGCAGGCTGGAGGGTGGATAGGGCGAGGGGAGAGGTGACGAAGAGCCATTCCTTTTACCAGTAGGACCCCGGGGACCATTTCATATGTAATCGTTTTCAAAATCCTTCACTGGAATGGCTTCAGCTACTTGGAATTTTCCTTTAAAATTTAGTAGCAATCTAGTTTCTACTGCTTGGGATATGGTATCCACGAAAGAAGCAAGAGGAAGAGAGCAGGGAGAGAGGTGGGGAAAGGAGGACAAGGAGACAGAAGGACCAGCACACACTCTGAAAAAGGGGAAACAGGAGAGGGAATTCAGGGTTTCCCTGGTGGCGCAGTGGTTGAGAGTCCGCCTGCCGATGCAGGGGACACGGGTTCGTGCCCCGGTCCGGGAAGATCCCACATGGCGCGGAGCGGCTGGGTCCGTGAGCCATGGCCGCTGAGCCTGCGCGTCCGGAGCCTGTGCTCCGCAACGGGAGAGGCCACCACAGTGAGAGGCCCACGTACTGCAAAACAGTAGGAATTCAGTATAGTAAAATCTCCTGACAATTTTGGATGAGAGTTGGACGTGGTACTTCATCTGTTGGGCTAAATTAAACCAAATGAGAACAAGCTGTTACTGAGCTTTTAAGTAAAATGTTCAATTTTTGTTGTCCTTTATCACTTCCTTAGAAGACAAATGCATTAAAAATAGCTCCTCTTTTCTTAAAGGAGGTGACTGTTTTATTTTCTGGTTCAGTCTTCCATCCATCTTCACTTTCTATCTGCCTCAGAGCTTTGACAGATGTCTTGCTGCCTAGAAAAACCCATTTCTTCAACTTGCCATCAGTTTTCCCATTCCATTCATGTAGGCTTCAGCCGCTTGAGTTACGGGAAGCTATTGTAGCCTTTTAACTGTCGTATCAGACAAACTCCAATTCCAGTAGTAAACTATGTGCTGGATTCACTCTTTACATTCATGGAAAATCATTTAAAAAAAAAATGGTGTTTGGAACACTCTGCTGGCGCTTCAAGCTCCATTTCTGGTATGTTTCAACAAAAATCTATCTGTGGATTCTTCTCTTCTCACACCTCCCTTTTCCCTTCCCCCTTAAGAAAGCTGCAGAACCTGTAAATTAAATGAATGCTTGATGTAATTTCTTGTAATACAAGACACAGGCTCCAGCACTAACTATGCTTTAATGGAAAAAACAGCTCAGGGCCCCTGGATGTGGAATTACACTCTCGAATTATGAGTCTTGATCATTGCTGAGTGGGTCACTTTGGAGCCAGAAATCAGGGTGGTAGCAGGAGAAAGGAGTTGGCAACTGAACGGGAGAGAGGGTTGCTGGGAGTGCCAGAACAGTGTTTAAGAAAAGCAGAGATGCAGTGGGCCAAGGGAAGGACCAGTATGCTACGTGGACAGAACTGAGAAGCCAGGAGAGAGTTGACTGTTCTGGGCTAGACTTCAGCCTGCCATGTGGCTGAATCTTTAATTGAACACTTAATTTCCAATGTTACTGATAAATAGAAAATCCCAGGGTGACAATGCTTTTCCAGAGATGATGCAAACCACAGTCTTTGAGGTGTCAAGCAGGCAAAGAAGCTGACAAGGTGAAGGAAATTTATCTGTGAGATGGGTTAAAAGCAATCTGTATACATTTGTAGGTCTGTGCTTATGCCTCTTAAACTCATTTCTAATCTCTTAGGTCTGGAAATGAAGCCTACATTCGAGACTTTCCTGTATTGATTTACCTGTTTATCCTGATTTAGTTCAGGGTCAGATTGCTGTGCAAATAGGACTTATCTGGTGGTAGATTATCATAGTTTATATTGCTTCCTGACTCAGCTTAAATACACATCCAGAAACATTCATCTAAGTTACTGTGGTTAGCTCTCCTAAACTTCCAGGGACTTTGGGTTTGAGTGGATCCAATATTTGAATAAAGGGTCAAACTGGTGGGCTAGCTTTCTTTTGAAATAATCTTAAGCTCCATTTTTCTGCTCAAGGCAAGACATAGTCATATGGAATATCTACTGTGTCCTTGTCACCCCAACAGCAGAGAGTAATCAATCAGACCACTCAGTGAGGTATGTGTATGGCTGGGAGGCAGGGATCAGATGGGCACAGGGAATCCTTGGGAGAGTAGTGAATCTTTAATCCATTTTAATTTACATTCTTCTCTAGAGATTATCTGTTTTATAAAGACAAAGGTGCTACAAAAAAGGATAAGAAGAATAAGCAATTACATTATCATTAAGGAATAGAGAAATGTAAGTTTCTAAAGTACTAAAGAAGGGAGGAAAATTGGGAAAATAATGGATTTCTGTGCAGCCAGCACAAGAACTGGTCTGCAGCGCTTCAAGTACGGAGAAGCTTCATTCATGGATACCCCAGAGCAGGATTTCTCAACCTCAGGACTACTGACACTTTGGACTGGATACTTCTTTGCTGGGATGGGGGTGGAGGGCTGTTCTATGTACTATAGGCTGTTTAGCAGCATCCTTGACTTCTACCCACTGGTTGCTAGTAGCACCTCCTACCCTAGTTGTGACAACCCAAACCGTCTCCAGACATTATCAATTTTCCCTTGGAGAGCAAAAGGACTGCTGCTTGAGAACCAGTGCACTGGAGCAATCACTAAGACTAGTCTAATCACTAAGACTAGAAATTAAATAATTAGACTTTTACTTGATGTGTCTCAAGCAAAATGTAACGACAGACAAAATGTAACGACAGACAAAATGTAACGACAGACAAAATGTAACGACAGATAAAACGTAGCGGAAAAGGCAGAGGTTTTAAAGTCAGGCAAATAAGGGTTCCAAGCTCAATTTATTTTACCTAAGTCACAGAGTTTATCAAATGAGAGACACTGAAGATTGCAGAATGTGAAAGAATTGAACAGGAGAAGAAAAGGGAATGCAACAAAAGTATTAAAAAGTGGATACACTTTTTTAAAAAAGTTCTATTCTTGTGTTTCCGCAAGAATGCTTGTATGTGTGTTTGTGCGAGTGTGTGTGTGTGTGTGTGGTTTACCTGAGCTTTTAGAATATAAAATCATGCATAGAGTGAATCACTTAGGTCTGTTAGTTTATTTGGATTGTGAATTAATTACCTACCATGTACCACGCACTGCGATAGGCCCTAGGGATCCAATGATTGGAAAACAGATTTGGTCCTCGCCTGCCTAGTAATACTAATAAATTTCCTGGTGGGCCATTGATGTTGTCTAGCAGAATTGGGGAGTGTACCAACTAGGTGTAGCACATATGGGTGTTGGGAAAGGCAGTCTGCATGGGCTCTGAGTGTTCCTGCACATTCTTTTTAACTTTGCCAAGAATGCAAGGCCCTGACCCAACTTCACTAGGGCCATTTCTCAGGGTTATATCTGCAGCAAGCAACCTTCAGGGATGAGGCCATGTGTCCCTCTAGGGCAAGGAGCAGCCTTGCTTATTGTTTGCTTATAATACAAGTTCCCAGTCTCCTATAAAGCGATTCACTGTGTGCACAGCATTAACCTGTGTGCTTCCATGTTGCCTTCATGGGACTCGAGGCAAGGGGACTGGACACAAACCTGATGCTCACGCTGCTTGCTGTGCCATGTTTAATATAGTCCTTTGTTTCTGACCCAGGAGTCTCTTGTCCTCTTCCAACAGTTATTTAAACATCAGTAATAGGCAAACATTAAGTATTAGTAAGGGTAACTTATCTTGTAGGGAGAGTAAAATCAAATCCCACATCCTGACAATGGGATCCAGGAAACAGGGGCTTTAAAACATTAGCAAGTAAAGGAGGTGAATATGAAGAGAGATGTCCATGCTTCCTCTGTGCAACAAGACTAAGGAACAACCGGTCCCAAATGACGCAGTAGAGCATGGCTTCAGGAATGATCTCTTCAAGAAAAAAAAAGAAAAGAGGTTCCTGGCTGTGTTTACACATAAAGAAGGAGATCTACAGTTCTGATGGACAGTTTGAGTGTGCAGTATTTCTAGACTCCAAGAGATTTCAAGAATTCCCAGTTAACTGAAGTGATTCAACCTTAGAGCAAAGACCACATTAAAGATGTTACCATTCCACCTAAGCCTCTGGGTGCCGATGGCTTCCACTTAGCCACTTAAGAAAGAGAAACCTTAGCCTCTTAAGAAAGAGAAACAGGGGATATAAAGAAGTCAGGATTAAGGACTGTATCTAAAAAAGAACTTTGAATGAACATGGAAATGACTGGCAGCAAACAGATTAGAAATCCAATCAATTTTTGAGGGGATTGTATTGTCATGATACCATAAACCTAGCCTCAAAAGACCTATGACTATTTGGTGAGTCTTGAAGCAACCCCCAAGCAGAAACTGTGTTTTAAAACCTACACAGTCCCCAAGGAAGACATACACGTCCACACTCATTTCAGGTGTGTCAGAGGAAAATAATAGGATAAGGAAGAATTGCCCAGAGGGCAGAATCAAAACGTATGGAAAACAATGGGTAAAGGAGTTCTTTCCAGAGAACAGAATCAGGGTCTAAGCAAAGAATTTGCTAATACCCAGGAGCTGGAATCCCATCCACAGGATTCCATAATTGCTATGTAGCAATGACTGCTCTGGGCCTTCTGTTCTTTAGTTTTCCTGCTCTTTCATTGCCTATGGAGTGTGTGTATTGGAGGAGTGAGGGCAACAAATTACTTGCATTTTTAGGTCATAGTTTCTTAGACCCTGAGGAGTCATAACTAAACCTGACAGCAGACTGTGTATTATCGGAGGATCTTGATCTTTGATGGGGAAGCAGGGACTGCTAGGGCCGTGAGGTACTGCCCTAGTAGAAGGACGGATTATGTTTTATCTGTAGGAAGAAGAGTGAAATACATATATGTTGATTGGAATGACAGAGACAGCAATATGTTTCCCAAAACTCAACTCATTTTTAAATGTATGCTTTGAATTCTGACCAATAGGCTGTGAATGAAAATTATGCATACCACTGCAAACTTATAGAAATGATCCTCTCAATTGTCCACGTTTCTCTCACCCTGGCCTGCCTGCAGATATAAAGAACCCAACAGGAAACTTTAAGGTCCAGGGGATAGAGGAGCACCAAGGTGGAAGGAGCCAAGGTCCTTGATCCACCCCAGAAAGGGTTTCCCGCCAACTAGGAAAATCTGCTTTGAATTTCTTATTGGTAAGAAAAAACCTTCTGTTGTGTTAAACCACTGAGATTTGGAGTTTTCTTTGTTAGAGCAGCTAGTAAACTTAATAAACAGAGGGAGAAAGTACAGCAATTATTAATACCAGGGAAAACAAAAAGTTGTACAAAAAAGGAACTGTAATCTTAGTATACTATGGAATTTCGCATGAATACTTGTATGCTTATAATAAATACTGATTATGGATTTAACCAAAATTTATGCTATAATTTCTTGAGAGGATAAGAGATAAAAGAGAAAGAGAAAGAAAAAGGGGAGATGGAGAAAGAGTATGTTTGGCATGAGAAGAGAGTACAAAAGAGTTAAATACTCATCTTCCTAAGTTGGAAATCTAAAAGGGAAAAATCCAGAAATAGCATGTTATTTAGAAATATGGAGACAAATATCAGAGCACACTCTTTTAAGAGTGAGGAGAGGAGACCAAGGGGAGAATCAGAGGGTGTATTTTTCACTAGAAGATTTGTAGAACTATTTGTTAAAATTATGTATGATACAACTTTGATAAAAATCAAAAGAATATAAAAGAAATAAAAAGCATGGTAAAGTAAAAGCCACTGCAGCTGGAGAAAAGATGTGGGTTGTGGTATTCTAGAAACCAAATAGAGAGCAAGTTTTGAGAAGAGGATGTTACCAGAGCGGGAAATGCTACTGAGATGTTAGGACTGAAAAGTGCCCATTGGATTCAGTGTTAACAATGACCTCAGTGTTAACGTGGTAGGGTGGAGCGCGAAGGAGGTGAAAAAATGGGTGAGTACCATTCATTTTCTAAGATCTATGATCCATTTCTGCTTATAAACCTCCCATGGATGTGTAAAAAGGGAAAAGAAGATAAATGAGTTTACTTAACATTTACACAAATCTTCTGCCATACTCTGAAACATAGAATTAAGGAGTTTTCTACAGTCCTGAAGCAAAACCAAACTCTGAGGCCCCAACTGCTTGGAAATCTGGGTTTGAATGGTCACACAGCTTCTGGTGTGAATCTTCACTAGATGTTTCCATCTAGCAATTATTTCTTTTAAAGGAAGGCAAGATGGAGTTACTTGGAATGCATCACTCTTAACAAATAAAATATGACTAGATACCAAAACACATCATCCATCTTCCCAGTAATTAGTCCTTACGAGTATTAGCTCTGATTGCTTTTCTTAGTAAAAAAGATTTTCAAATCACTTTCTATATTTTACACATACATCAGGAAAACAGAAACTCAGGGAAATCCCTACTTGACATGGAAACAAAGAAAATTAAAAATTCAAAGAAGAGGGTTTGCATATTTTCATAAGGAAAAAAAAAGTAGACCATAAATCCTCTTACTATTGTTAGAAACAACCAGAAATGCGTCATATTTTATAACAGAGAATTAAAGGATACACTTTTTCTTTTTCAAGTAAAATCGGGTTACTTCCCATTCTCAAGAACGGAAAAGTACAAAGTATTTTTTAAAAAGAAAGGAGAACACATGTTTCTGTTAAGTGAGGATATAAAGGTAATCACCCTGGTTTAGAAAGTAGAATATTAAGAAGAGAGAGATTTATAGAAATGAATTTGCAGAAGTAAGACGAGCTATTTTGGAAACATAACTGGGATGAATGTCTGTCTCTCCAGGTGGCCTGTTCCCTTAAGATAAATATTCTTGCTTTGGGTAACTTGTCTTTACTTAGATACTCTGAGAATCACTTTCTCTTATTTACCTTCAGGAAAAGTCCTACATTAGCTATGCTCCTGGGATAACTTCCTCATAAATTCTAGCGCAGTCTGAATGAGCACTCATGATGTTTCAGGAACAGTATAAGGCACTTTACATTCACACTTCCTTTGAATTCCATTAAATTACCCCAACTACCTAATGAGATAGGTACCACCACACTCATTTTTCAGCTAAGGAGAACAAGGCCAAAGAGTTTATAAGACTTTGTGCAAGTCAGAGTGTTTGTATTAGGTTGGCCAAAAAGTTCGTTTGGCTTTTTCTGTAAGATGTTACAGAAAAACCCGAATGAATTTTTGGCCAATCCAATAAATGGTAGAACCAGGATTCAAATCAGGCTTGGGGGCTCTGAAGTTCTGTGCACCAGAGCATCCTCAGTGTATCCAGGGGTGAGCCTTTCCCTCACTCCCGTGTGGTCCACATGTCTACGATTGCCATCTTGGAACACAGCAACCACCAACAACCATGCTTCATCTCTTTTCATCAACTCTAATCAAACATTTGTTTCCACTTCCTGAAACTCTTTAGTGAAAAGGGTAATATTAGTTTATATTATCCCTTCAGTCACTGCCTGATGGACTTTGGCGGCCCCGTGTTCTTCTGGAAGTATGATCTCTCCCATTTGTGTGTATGGTGTCCATCTCTTGCTTGTTGTTGTCAGTTGGATTGTCTTCCTCTCAAAATTCATATGTTGAAGTCCTGCCCCCTAGTGCCTCAGAATGTGATCTTATTTGGAGATAAAGGGGGTCTTTACAGAGATAAACAAGTTAAAATGAGGTCACTAGTGTGGGCACTAATCAAATATGACTCATGTCCTTATGAAAAGGGAATATCTGAACACAAGGCATGGGCACAAGGAGGACACCATGTCAAAATGGAGGCAGAGTTCAAGGTGATGTGTCTACCAGGCAAGGATGGTCAAAGACTGCCAGCAAACCACCAAATGCTAGGAGAGGATTATGAACATTTTTCTTCAGATCCTTCAGGAGGAACCAACCCTTGACACCTTGACCTCAGACATCTGTGCTGCAGAACTCTGAGACAATAAATTTCTGTTGTTTAAACCACCCCATTTACAGAACTTTGTTATCGCAGCCCTAGCAAAGTAATAACATACCTGTCCAACATAGCAGCCATCTTCAAGGCCTTGACATAATGAGAGAAGCCTCTGACTCTTCTTCCAAGGGCTCTCTCCCCATTGGCCACACTCCCTGCCTTTCTGCTCACCTTCTTCTCATCTGTGCTGTTCCTCTAGACACACTGCACTCAAGACCTGGCATGTCTGCCACCTTGCCCTGTGCCCTGGAGAGAATTATTATTATTATTTTTAAAGATGTTGGGGGTAGGAGTTTATTAATTAATTAATTTATTTTTGCTGTGTTGGGTCTTCGTTTCTGTGCGAGGGCTTTCTCTAGTTGCGGCAAGTGGGGGCCACTCTTCATCGCTGTGCGCGGGCCTCTCACCATCGCAGCCTCTCTTGTTGCGGAGCACAGGCTCCAGACGCGCAGGCTCAGTAGTTGTGGCTCACGGGCCTAGTTGCTCCGTGGCATGTGGGATCCTCCCAGACCAGGGCTCGAACCCATGTCCCCTGCATTAGCAGGCAGATTCTCAACCACTGCACCACCAGGGAAGCCCTGGAGAGAATTATTTATGCAGCTCTTGCCCTTTCTTCCGTGTGTGTGTGTGTGTGTGTGTGTGTGTGTGCGCGCGCACGCGCGCGTGCACACACACGTGAGATGAGGAGCTAAGCAGGAAATACTTGAGTGCTCCCTGGAGTGCATTGCTTCATCACTTTCTCTAATTTCAGTGGGACTGGAGCTTGGTCTTGAACCCTAGTCAACTTTGCTGGGGCTCTGACCACTAACCTAGTGTTCATAGACCTATTTCTGTCTCAGTCTGGATTCAGTTCCAGTACCCTCCAAGCCAACCACTAAGTTCTGCTTCATCTTTGATGGTTCCTTCTTGAGCTAATGTGCTGTAACCCAACTGCCTTTGATTTTCCCATGACCTTAAGGTTTGCCCCCACTGCTAGATCAACCTCTTAGATAGCAAAGCGAGTTTGACTGATATTAACACTAATAGTTAATATTTATTGAACTGTATTTTACATCTATTATCTTATTTAAAATCACACAACACCATGTGGTAGGTACTATCATTATCCCAATTATTTCATATTTTCATAATTAATATATCTCAATATTTCATATTCATTAATTCAACAAATATTTGTTGAGCACTTTCTGTTCTAGGCATTGTGGGGAGGACAGCAGTGGACAAACCCGGTAAAGTTCCTGCTCTCATGGAGATAACCATTTAGTAAGGGAATATAGAGAGTTAATAAATATGTATGCATCAGATGGAGTGCTAGGAAATACAAGGAAAGGAGGTGGAGAATGCTGGGGGAAGGGGTGATGTTTTCCCTGGGAGAGTTGGGGAAGTCTCTCTAAAAAAGTAACATCTGAGCAGAGCTTTGAAGGAAGGGAGAGTGTTAGCCTGATAAATATCTAAAGAAAGAAAGTTCAGAGAGAGTGAATCACTTCCTTAGCTTGTGCTAGGACAGGCAGGGCGGTCAGTGAGTCTGGAGTAGAGTGAGTAATGGGGAGAATGATAGGATTTGAGGTTAAAGAAATAGTATGGGATCACCTGGTAGGGTCTCATAGGTCATGGTGAGGATTTTAGATTTGACTCTGAAATGGAAAGTCACTGAAGCTGTTTGAGCAGAGGAATGACACATTATAACTGGGACTTAAAAAGAATATTCTAGATATTCTGAGGAGGGACTGCTAAGGGACAAGGCTGGGAAAGGAGAGACCATCTTGGAGGTTATTGTAAGAGCCCAAGTGAGAGAGAGGATGGTGGACTAGGGTGGAAGAAATAGAGGATGTGGGAAGGGGTCACCTTGAGGATGTATTTCTAAGGTTGAACCCACAGGATTTTGCTGACATACTGGATGTCGGATATGAGAGGAAGAGAAAAGTCATGTATGACTCCATGCTGCTCTTGGTAGAAGGAAGTTCCTTCTATTGAGTTGTGGAAAACTGGAAAGAGCAGCTTTGCGGGGATGGAAATAAAGAGTTTTGTTTGGACATGCTAACTTTGTCATGTAAGTAGAGTTGTTAGGTGGACAGCAGAATACACAAATTTGGAACTGAGACATAGAGAAGTTAAATAACTTACCCAAAGTCACACAGCTATTAATGGGAAGGTGGTGGTGACATTTGAACCTAGGCAGTCTGACTCCTGCCTGGCTCTTAAATAATAAACCACATCCTGAGTCAGAATCCCACACCTTCCTTTATGCAATATTTCTATGTTGATGGGTACATTTCTTATGAGCCAGCCTATATCTCTAACCTATAAATCTCTAACCCCGTTCCTGCAGCCCACTTGGTCTCAGTGTTCTCCTTTCTCATTACAGAATGACTGCTGCAGTCAGTTTTCCTTCTAAAAATGAGTGTGATGATCCAGTAATGTTTATATGCTGCAATGCTGGAAAGGAAAATTGTTACAGAAAAATTAAAATATCTCCTCTTTTCTTACTTTTGGATGCTGCTCCATTTAGTATATTTGCACTGAGTAGAATGAAGGAACAGAAATAACCCTGGGATCTCACAACACACCTGTTAGAATGGCCTACATCCAAAACACCAACGACACCAAATGCTGATGAGAATGCAGAGCAACAGAAATTCTTGTTCACTGCTGGTGGGAATACAAAAACGGTTCAGCCACTCTGGAAGACAATTTGGTGGTTTCTTACAAAAGTAAACATACTCTTATCGTACCACTTCGTAGTCATACTCCTTGGTATTTACCCACATAAAACGAAAACTTATGTCCACACCAAAACCTGCACATGGAGGTTTAGAGCGGCTTTATTCATAATTGTGAAAAACTTGGGAGCAGCAAGATGACTGTCAGTAAATGAAAGGATAAATAAACTGGGGTGCATTTGGACAACAGAATATTACTCAGTGCTAAAGAGAATGAAGGAACAGAAAAATTTCTCAGGAAGTCACTGGCTGACATTGACACCTTTCTTCTGGAGTATCTTACAATTCGGCATATTTTTATTTCTTTGGGCTTGTTTTATTTGAGCTAAAAGTAAGTGGTACAGAAGACAATAGTATTTATAAGAAATATTAAGAACAATGAAGCATCTTAGTTTGGGAGACATTCTGAACGGTTGCTTTTGTATCACATATCCATCGTAATAAAGAAAAATACTGTGAATAGTGCTGTTACTGGTATATAACTATTCATATAGAAGATATTTAACAAATGAATGACTATTTCTTATGCATTCCTATACCAGTGATTACCAGCGGCGACTTTAGAGGTCTTCCAGCCCAAGACCCTCATATGATAGATGAGAAAACTGAGGCTGGCAGGGCTGGGAAGAGGATTCAGACTCCCTAAGCCACAGCTCTGCTCTGCCATAGGGATTATGACGGTCTTTTGACTAGAAGCTGGGCCTGCTGCTTGCAGGGCCTTGTTCCATTGATTCTCGGTCTATTCCTTTACCAGGCCTAGTGGCAGCTCTGAATATCATCACCACCTCCACGCTCCTGAAATCTTGCCACTCCTACAAGCTGTGGCCCATTTCCCAGCTGTTCTGAATGGGGAAGTCCTACTGAAAACCACTACCTCCAAGTTGCTTTGTACATTTTCTCTGACCTGATCACACGGCCGTCCCCCTGCTCTCCTGATCCATTCAGTTCATTATGTCGTAAGTATTCAGAGGCTCCCCTTCATTTCCGTCTATCAAGAGTTAATGTTCTCTGAGAGAGTATGAACTGGACTTCTGCCCTATTACACTTAATGTGAAAAAGTGCCAGTGGAAATAAAGGAGCTCATACATCTAAATGATTTAAATTAAGTAAAATAAAATTTTCCACTCTTTTGAATTAGGCCATTAAAACCATAGCTTAGTCTAAGTACAGTATTAATGAGCAATGTCACAAGGACAGTATTAATTTTGCATTTCCTGACATAAAAATTTAAAACATGCAATTTTAGTTTTGCTTTAGGTAATATTTTATATTCCCTTGACTTTTATTTGGGGACACCAGAAATTAGGGTAAAAAAATGGGATAGGTTCAAAATTGGATGCACTGAGTCTTTATTTAGACATAAGTTACCGTCTCACCTGATGGTATATTGGAGGCTTAAACCAGATCTAGGATCAGGTGGCATTTCACACCATCAAAGCAACAGTAGGGAGGTATAAATGAACCAGACAGAGCTATTGGTTTAACAGAGTCAACATTTTTAAGTTTAATGAAGCATGGTTCACTAAAGATAGGCACGGGCACGGGTACAAAGATTGTGTGACATCCTCAAAGCAATTGGGACCCCTAGTGGTTGGGGGGACAGCCTATTGACATCCCCGTGCTAATGGGGTCCCAAAGTTGGTACAGTCTGGTATCCCTGCACTGGGACAGCTCTCCTGATCCTGATAAGTCATGTGTAAGACTCCGGATCTAGGCTCAGCTGAGCTCTGGAGAATTCTTGAGACTGTGGGAAGACTGTCCTCACCAGCAAAGTTGCTTTGAGAAGTCTCATGATTTTCCTTTGGCTTTAGACACCACTAATCACATCAAATCAGAGGTGTAGGATTACACACCAGAGGCCTTTCCAGCCACCAGAGGACTCCAGTCTAGCAATTGCCGTCTTGGAACAATGTCCATGTCCTTTAATCAGGAAATCCAATTAGCCACACACAAATTAGGAAGTCAATGTACCTAAAGCAATTTGCCTGCAAAAAACTTAAAACCTCCCATATGAATTTGCAATCAACGAAAACCTTCTTCCTCTCTCATTTATTTTTTAAACTGAAAGTTGGACACAGGACAGAATCAGACAAACATTTTCGACACTGAGTATTGCTTAAGAGAATCTAAAGTATCAGCTAACATTCTGTTTGAACCAGTCGTGAGTGAGAGAAGAACACAGAGGGTAAGATTGGTAGTTTAACTGCATCATGTTCCCTAACAAGAGATGGCAAATACTGTATTTGATAAAAAATAGAGGATGTCTTATTTCCATTGTTATCTAGTCTTGCAATGAAAGAGTGCTTGTCATAGCCTGAAGCACTGTCAGTCACAAAGGAGCAAAGTTAACCTTCGTTTTCCTGATCTCTGCAGCACCCAGCTTCTCTGAGAGCAAAGCAATAACCAGGAGCCTGCGTGGCAGAGCACTGATACTTGCTTATTTTTCCATTTAGCCCACATATTGTTCTTTACCATGCACAAATCACCCTGAATTTAAAGATGTCTAAAAATTCTCCCATACCCAACCCTTTATCAGAAAGGAAATTCTACTGCCTGCTTTACAGGGTTTCCCTATTTGGTTTATATAACTTTAGAGATGGAAGAGTTCTTAAAGTCAAGTACTATTTTACAGATGAAGATTCTGTGGCCCAGGAGGTAAAATGATGTGTTTAAGATTCCACAAGTAGCTATTAGAAGACTAGAGATTAAATTTCAGAGTGCCTGTCTCCACAGCCTGTGCTTTACAATACTACCATGAACCAAGTGGACAAGAAATTTCCAAGACCTATATTTATAGACATCTCTATGAAGTATAAGGAAGACTTTTGAAAGGTCCCATGCAGGATGGCATCACAGCCTTAGGGAGATCTTTGAAAAGCAGAGAGAGTACTGATTTCCTCACTCAGGCAAACCAGATGTAGCTTGAATGTGTGTTCCAACAGGGGAAGAAACCATGTTCAGGAGAATGTCATGGAAAAGAGGAAAGGAGTGTGGGTAGTTCTGGAAACTCTGCAAACCCATATCAACCTTGGGCTAGAAGTGTGAGAATCTTGGAGTAGGCACCATCTCCTCACAGGACTGAGCCACGAATAGTGTCCAGGAATTGGCTATTCCAGAAGCTTCTCTGAGGCAAGCTGTAGTTTGCATGAAATATCTACATACCAAACACCCCAAAATAAAAAGATGAAAGATATACACCCTGTAATTACGTTGTACTGGATTTTCTCAACTAGGCTAAGGCTCAGAACTATGTTTCTCACAATTCCCTTGCCTATATCATTCCAAGCTAGAGTTGATCAAAATTTGCGTGATATTGGGAAAGCAGAAATGAAACAGAAACTAATACTCTTGGAAGGTCATCAATGGTCAAATACTGTGACCATCAAACAAAAGGGGCCCAGTGAGCCCTAGCCTTTCCCTTTTCTCAGCACTGCATCCAGTTTGTCATCTGATTCCTGGCAATACTGACCAATAGTGGCCCCTGTTCTGCCACGAAGCATTTGACTACAGTCCCACAGAGGTGACAGCTACGTTGAGGCAGTAGCCTCGCAGCAGTGGTCATTTTCCTGGCTCTGTCCATGAGGTCTCCCATCAAGCTCCCATTCTGCTGGCCTGTTATGCTTCCATCTCCTTCTCCATCTCCTCTTCCATCTTCCCCTCTCTGGCGCAGATGTTGATAGCGGGGGAGGTTGTGAATATATTGCTGGGGGGAACATATGGGAAATGTCTGTACTTTCCACTCAGCTTTGCTGTGAGCCTAAAACTGCTCTAAAAAATAGTCTATATATAAAAATAAGAAAAGCTGTTCATTATACAGATTTTAAAGTTATAAACTAAAATAAAGAAGAGAATAGTAATTAGGCAGAGATAATCACTTGATATTTGGGCGTATTTCCATGAAGTCTTTTTTCTATCCCTCCTCACCCCAGTTCGTTGGTAGTGTCTTGTTTTGTTTTACTTTTTACAAATTGGGGTCGGACTGTACATTCTCTTTTGCATCTTTCCTTTTTATTTAATATCGACTATTTTAATATCCTTAAACATACTTTAAAAGAGCGCTTGATCACATGACGTGGCATAATTCACTTAAGCAATTCCCTGTGGTTGGACAGTTAGGCTGTTTCCTTTTCTCCTTTTGCTGTTATAAATAATGTTATAATAAACATCCTTTTCCATAAATATATGTGTCTTTTTTTGTCATATCCTTGGGATAAATCCTGGGAAATGGAATTTCTGAGAAAAGATGACATTTTAGACTCTTCATATGTTGCCGTCTACAAAAGTGTATCCAGCTATACTTTCATCAGCAGTGAGTACAAGAGCCAGTTTTTAGCCAATTTATTTTCAAAATTGTTAGTTAGTGGACTACATTTACCTTGATTTTCACATGGTGGTATAAAACACTGGAAAAAATAAGGCAAAAATAATATCTCTAAAACTCTAATCTATAAGAAAGAAGAATCAGGCATATATTGTACTAATAATAGCCACTATTATTGTAACAATACTTTCATAAGGGTCCTTAAGTAGAGCACGTCATAACAGGAAGATTGGCTTTAACTTCAGAGGGTGGAGGCGACAGGGTGAGAAGGAAGAGGAATTATTGATGAGTGGTCAGAAATATCTGGAGTATCACAAACATTTCTGAGTTCACATTTCAGACAGCAGAGGTGTCAGGCTAAGGAGCCCCTGTGTATACTTAGCCCAGAAAAGAGAAGATGCAGCAGGGGTGTGATATGTTCCTTAAGCATCTAAAGGGCTTTCCTATGGCTGAGAGATTGGAGGTGACTCTGGCCAGATTGCAGATCTAGGACTTGTGGAGAAAGCACATGGATATGGATTGATTCAAACCCAGGAGAGTCCTTTCTAACCAGTAGAGCCATTGTTGAATGGAATGGACTTCCCGTGTGACTCAGAGGTCCTCATCAAAGGAGGCTTGGTGTCGAGGCCAGATGACTAAAGGGGGCTCTGCTTGCCATGGAGATAGGACTGGTTGACCAACTGGGTCCATGGGTTGTCTTAGCCAAAGAGAACTGGGACACGAGGAAGGAAAGCACATTTTCTTTAGGAAAATGAACTTTGTCTAATGAAAAGTTGGATTACCTGTACCTATATGAGAAATCCTGAGACTAATAATACAAACTGTCAGTGAGGTGATGACAACAGCTAGCATTTATTTTATGCTTATTACTTTTGAGGCTCTGTTTTAAATTTACTATGAGCGTTGTCTCATTTTATTCTCAACCCTTGGGGTGGTAGGGTAAATAGAAGAAATAATGCCTCCTTCCCCCACCCCCTCCCAAAGATGTCCAAGTCCTAATCCCTGGAACCTGAGGATATGTTAATTGATGTGGCAAAAGGAACTTTATAGCTGCGCTTAAGTTAAAGATCTTACATGGGAAGATTAACCTCGGTTATCTTGGTGGGCCCACATAATCACAATTGACCTATAAATGAAAGAGGGAGACGGGAGGGTCAGAGTCAGATTAGAAGATGTGAGAACAAAAGCAGAGGTCAGAGTGACAGAGTGACATGCTTGCAGTTTTGAAGATGGAAGGAGGCCAGGGAACCAAGGCATCTGGCAGCTTCTAGACTTGAAGAGAAATAAGGAAATGACCTCTCCCCTCAAGCCTTCAGAAGAAAGGCAGCCCTGCAGACACTTTGTAGCCAAGTCAAACCTTTTTCTGACACATGACCTTGAGAACCGTAAGATAATAAATACATTGGTATTGTCTTAAGTCATTAAGTTTGTGGCGATTCTTTACAGCAACGATAGAAATCTAATCCAGGTGGTCACTGTTACCTTCCGCGGTTTTCAGATGAAGCAACTGAGGCACGGATAGGTAAGGGAACTTTCCCAGGACCTTCAAACTGGTAAGCAGCAGTAAACTGTCCAGCTCTCAAAGTCTGTGCATCATGATAACATTTCCATTTATGTCTTCCTTATGCTGAGCAATCTCAGGGCCTCAGCAACAAAGTCCTTATGAGATCTCTTGAATGCATTTTATAGTCAGATAAAGAATATAAACATAAGTTTTTTTATGGGTCAGACCCAGATTAATCAAGTCCAGCCTTCTCTCTCTCTGTGGAATATACCACAAATCATCCTAGTTCCTCTTAATCCATTTGTGGATCTCGTATTCACGAATTTAAAAAAAAAAGCTACTCTTGCTACATAAAATAGAACTCTACTTTGATATACCTAAATGTGCCTCTCGCAAAGTCGGTATGTGTCTCCTAGTACCCTAGAATTTAGTGAACAAATCAGTGTTCAGTCTATCCACTATCATAAATACAGACTGAGGCCCTAATATTTAAGTCTTTCTTCATATAGTGTCCTCCCATGGTGGAATCAGCGTGGCTGTTCTACTCTGAGATGTTTCTAGCTCTGTTTTTCAAGGACTTGGGGCAAAAAATAAAACCAAGTGAACTGATGGTTTCTTAAGTTATGCTGGAAGTCGCTGGCAAAGCCAAGAACCAAGGCCAAGCCTTCTGTTTCTCGGTAAATTTCCCAACTCCCAGTTATAAGTGCTTTGTTATAAAAATGTTCTTCTGGCTTCATTGTTTGGCAATATGCTCCTAAAGGAATCCAAGTCAAAACTACAAATGTCAATAACCTCAGGATTCAATGGCTGAGCACGAAATGAATGGAAATTCAGTTTGGGATATTGTGGTAAAATACCAAAGCGTGATGATGAGGAAGAGAATGTTTCTGCTGGTGAAGAAAGCCTGTGAAGACTGGCCAGGAAAATCCAAGGGAAGAGTGAAGATGCTAAGTGACTGCTGTCCTCGTGTGCGGGGTAGTGCCTTAGGCACGCAGTAACTGACGGTCCCCAGTCTTATATGAGGAAACACAGTTTTCATTTTCCTCCGTGTCTTGGCACTGCTTCCTCTTCCCTGCTGGCTGGGGGAGTTGGATTTCCTACAAATGAAGTGTTGAGTGAAGATGAGAAAGAGCAGTATTGTTGCTGACGGGGATGTTTAAAAACTCGGTACTGTTTCATAAGTATTTATTGAGTGCCCACTCTGTGCCAGTTACCAAGTTAGGTTCTGGGGAAATAGAGTGAATAAATCGTAGGTTTTGTCTATGTTAGCTAGGCTCTTTAGTGGTTCACATAACTTAACAATTTAGGGTACTGGTTGACCAGTCTTCGGGTGATGCCAGTCAGGTCCCAGCTTCTCTTTTTTTTTTTTTTTAGTTCCCTGACCAGGGATGGAACCAGGGCCCCCTGCAGTGGAAGCATGGAGTCCTAACCACTGGACCGCCAGGGAATTCCCCTAGCTTCTCTTTTTTTTTAATCTCTTACCTCTGCCTTCTAATATGTTGACTATTTTCAAGGAAGGATCTTGTGGTGCAAGATGGCTGCCACTGATCCAACACATCCCGTGGGAAAGATGCAGAATTTCATGTATCTCACTGGCTATTGTTGGGCCATATAGCCACTCCCGGGGAATGCAACGCTTTGGTTGATTTAGTTCTAGTCCCATCCAAACAACATGGGCTCTACAGGAGGAAGTGGCTCTTCAGAAGGAAATTGGAATACTGTTACCATTGGATGTATGGCTAGTGAACCCGAGATTCCTATTCTACTCTCCTTGAGGAGCACACGTTCTAGTTGACATCAGTTACTTGTCATTTCCACTGCCTTCCTACTGAAACTGTAAAGCATGAGGAGAGCAAGAGGAAAGAAGGATTCTAGTGATGAACAGCAACTTAGAGATCCATCAGTGGATCGCCAACTGCTGACTGGAGATTCCCCCAAGTGGATCCACAACAAAGAGCATGATAATACTATAATTGAATCCTCCCACCAAAACAGCATTGTGTCCACTAAGTAATCATAGTCTAGTCCCTGTTGGTCCAAGTATCTCTACCTGCTATCTGCTCCCTCACTGACTTCCCAACTCTTTAAAAATATCCACGTTTTGTTCCTTCCCCCGCACTTCTGCCTCTCCCTCCCCTCCAGCGGTTAGTCAGACTGCATGCCTAAATTTTGTAGGGCAGAATTTAACAAATTAGAGTGCATTGTTTGTTTTCCTGTTTTAATTCTTGAGAACATTTTGGGAGACAGGGTGTACAAAAGATCTGATGTGCCTCAGAGCTATAATATATTATCAGGTTTGAAATGCTAATAAGAGTTTACAGAAAGAATAGTTAGTTAAAAGAAATAGTGAGCTTAAGTAGGAAAAAAAAGCAAATTTTGAAGAGATGTGAAAGGTGCTCCCCCCCTCCAAATGGTTACAGTTTAATCATAATGGGACAGTCCATCACAGAAAAGAAAGAACTATTTAAGATTCAACTGGGAGGCTAGAGCCAACATTTTTTCCTATAATCAAAAACCCCATAGGGCTGTTAAACTAGCCTTGGAGAAAAGTGTCAGTGGCCCAAAAAACAATACCAAGCACAAACAAACGTGTGAAATGCATACATCGCTCACTTCAATGAGGTATTCACCTCAAAGTGGAGGAGATTGGAAACATTATTAAATATGTCAGGGTATAGATTGGAACTCATTTTAAGGTTAACACAAACTTTTTGACTGCCTTACTATTGTTGGATGCCTTATAGGTTTTGGCAAGTTTCAAAGCATGGCTCACTAGAAGGAATGGAATGTTGGGATTACTGGCTAATACTTGAGAGAAATCTCTCCTGGGAAACTTTGTGCTTTGCCCAGAAAGACAGTACTCTGATAGGAATCCGAATATTAAATTGTTCCAGCACCTTCTTTCATGACAATAATATTACCTTGATTTAAGTTGTACTCACTTCTTTCTAGGAGCTCAAACTGAGTTTTATGTGGAATATTATTTCTGTTTATCATCACAAATTCCCTTTGAGGAGAAGTAAGGGGTAGGTATTACTGTTCCTATTTTAAAGTTGGGGAAACAGAAGCTCAGAGAATGACTTAAATAAATACCACTGCTTTCATATGCAGGTGATGGCTTAATTCAGGTCCAAATATCTTCATCAGTCTAAAGAAGCTGAACCAGCCCCCAAAGGCTATGTGGTCATTCTTGAGAGATTGCCCTTTAAGTTTATAAGAGAACTCGGAACTATCCCCTGCGTTAGAGGCCAAAAAGGAG
This sequence comes from Aethalodelphis obliquidens, assembly GCF_003676395.1. Classification (NCBI taxonomy): domain Eukaryota; kingdom Metazoa; phylum Chordata; class Mammalia; order Artiodactyla; family Delphinidae; genus Aethalodelphis; species Aethalodelphis obliquidens. Next base: position 31,561,736 of record NW_020837946.1, on the reverse strand, counting down.
AAATCTGTGCTAGCATCTCCACAGCTGGATGTGCTGAATTTGGGTCTAGTTTTTCAACCCCTCACTGAACTAGACCATGATTTTGGTCTAGATTTGTAAGTTGGCATCTCCTTTTTGCCCCAGCACAGTTTGAGCACTAACTCAGAACTCCAAACTCTTAGCTCGCTGATTTTTTGTTTCCTAGAGGAACAGGGGACCCTGTGAAGACACTTGAGAAGAGCCAAGAGTTCCCTCCTGTTCGCTACCACTTTCTTCTCTCAACCCTCACGAAGCTTTGGCGCCCTGCTCTGCGACCCTCCCACCGAAAAGCTACCCGCCTAAGGTGGGGGTCAGACTGATTGTCTCAGAACTCTGCCCACATCTTATATAGCCTGACAGGCTTAGCAGAATCACCTGTGGGCCATCTCAAAGGCTGGCAATCACAAAGCAGCTGATTTCTATTAGGTTTTAAGTCACAACCAACAGAGTCTGTAAATCAGTAATTCTCAACCTTGACTACTCTTGAGAATCAACCCGTGGAGCTTTAAAAATACATCAAGCCCTGGGTCCTACACTCTAATGACTGCAATTTAATTGGTCTGGGGGAAGACCTAGCTCTTAGTAGTTTTTTTGGGTTTTTTTTTTTCATTTTTTTTATTACATTTTTTAAGAGTAGTTTTAGGTTCGTAGCAGAATTGAAAGGAAGTTACAAAGATTTCCCATCTACTCCTCCAACATGCACAGCCTCCCCCATTATCAGTATCCCCCATCAGAATGGTACATTTATTACTATCAATGAACCTACACTGACACGTCATAATCACTCAATGTCCATACTTTACATTAGGGTCCACTCTTGGTGTTGTACGTTCTACAGGTTTGGACAAATGTATAATGATATATATATTCTTTTTTACAGTATCATACTGAGAATTCTCATTGTCCTAAATATCCTCTGTGCTCTACCTATTCATCTCTCCCCCACCCCAACCCCTGACCTTAGTATCTTTCAATGCTTCCTGGAGTTGAGAGCCATGTAAGTCCTGAATGTGAACTTACGCATCTGTGCCTACATCAACAGTCCCTTATACTCTGTAGGTACAAGGGGCCCTAATAAAATTGATAGCACCGTGGACCTGGTTCTATGCTAAGCCACCTGCATGCACTCTCTTATTGCATTCTCTCCATATCTCCCTGGGACAGTTACTATTATTAAGCCTCATTTTACAGGTGAAAATAATGAAGCATACCTAATGAGGCTAAACAAGTTGCCTAAGATCCTGCCTCTAGAAATGACTGGCTCCACAGCTAAAGCACATCAACCCCTGGACCACAAAATATTTGTAGCCATGTAAGTTCTGTGCCTCTAAATTTAAACCTTTGTTGCTATTAGTATCCTTCTCTCAATGGCTGTAGACTCTTCAAGTCCAGACAGGAATATTGAGAAGACCCCAATCTAGAAACTTGGGAACCATTTTTTTTATCTGCCATCATGAAAACAAAGCTATAGATACTTCCAATCTATCTCCAAAGAAAACAAGACTTATTTACATATAAGTCCCCTTCTCCATTGCAGTATTTCACAATCCACTCTCAGTTCTAGGTCCCTCCCACCACATGGTAAGAAGTAGAAACATTCAGAGGAACAAATTTAATCTCTAGGGGTTCACACTATATTAGTTTTCTGACTTTTAATGTTTCTGTGGCATGTAGCATCTACCCAGAGCACTTGAAAAGTTTACGGGTGGACCCTGGCTTCCACTAACACCAAGGAGATCTTTATTGTCCCATTTGATTGATAGATGCAGGTGTAAGGTGACAGCGGGCTGGGTCATCGCCTAATGTAGAATAACAAAGGGGAAGGAATCTTAACCCAAGAGCTTTGAATACATCTGCCTGCTAAGCTGTTCCTTGGTCAATGGCAGGTGGTGGTGTGCTGAGAAGCTCATGTAGGAGGAGCCCTAAATTCACCTCTATTGGGTACAGATTAAATCACCTGCTGTACCTCCACCACCATTTGTATATGAAAGAGTTTGAATAGGCATTAAAACCAGGCTTACAGGAAAAAAAAAAGGGGGGGTAGCCTGACACTAATAGATGAAGAAAGGGATAAGGGAACCTAATTTTCCCCTTGGGATAAGGAGTTGGGGATGGCTAGGGTACTGGGGCAGTTCATGGGCTGATTGTATTTAAATAACCCTTTTCTAAAAAAACAAAACCTAACACTTCCTCTTTCTTCTCCTGGAAATATTGACAATATTCTTTTTATCCCAACAGGTTAGGTCTCTCTATTCCTAATCCCAATTCCCAAAAGTGGGATCCTAGAATGCCCCCATTTTCTACAGTAGAAGAGTTGCTTTGTGTCTAAATAACCCTAACTCAGTGGGGCCCGAAATACATGTAATCACAAATGGACGGTTTTTATCATCAAATGCAGGGTGATCGTTCTGGTTTGCCCAAGGCTGCCAGTTTTTGCACTGTATATCCCACGTTTTGGGAAACACCTCAGTTCCAGGCAAACTGGGAGGGGTTGTGGGTCATCCCATAATGGCAACCTCCCTAATTTTATTATGGGGACTCCGTCGCAGAAGAGAATACTTGCTGCAATGTATTCACACATATTTGTTGCTCCCTTTTCCAGCCGTTATATAAATGCTCGTGGAATCTTCCTCTGGTCCTGGAGGGATTTCAGGGGTTGTGCCCTTCTGACACATCTATGAATTAGGTGAGGAGAGAATGGTTTCCTACAGCTAGTATAGAGCCAGGGCTAATTTTCAGGATAACCCACTCTCCTGTCTCTTAAGACATTTACGTGACCGTGTGATTCTCATGAATGCATGTGTGTTACCCAATGGAGTAAATACCTGTTATTTCTTGGTGAATTTGAGTTCTCTCAGGCAGTTGTGAAAAACCTTAGCTGCACTGCGATTACAGGCAACTGCACTGGTATCTTATCTCTTCTTAATGTAATGTGGAAATCACTGTTGATATTTAGTGAGAAGGCCTTTCCTGAAGAAGAATGAAGAATGAGAAATTCCACTTTCCTCCCCAGCATCCTGATTCCCTTTCCTTCCTAAGTCTGTAATTCCACAAAGGTAATTTTTAAATCTCATTTCTGAGGCAAAGAGCATTGTTATAGTTAAGAGTCAAAATGTGACCAGTTGAAATCTGGTATTTTCCACTCAGAGAAAAAAAAACAGACTATGGATTGGCCAAGAAATGAAAATCCCATTTTAATAAAATTCTTGTTTAAAAAAATCAATACCATTAGAGGTAATTACTGAGCATATTTCATTTTAATGAAATTCTTTCATTCATGGCTAATTTCCTCTTGTTTTTGTGGTAAGGTGTAATCAGGACTTAATACTCATGTTTTCTTCTTATGAGACTAGACTAAGGCAACAGTTTTAAGAAAGGCCATTATAAGCCTCTACAACTTGATCCTCAGTGCTCAAGTTACTGATGTGAAGTGCAGCTGAATGTTAAAAACAGATGTAAGAGTACTAAACAAAGTTAAGTGTAAGCAATGAGGTGGGGTGATATAGTTGGGTTATTCATTTGATTGAGTCATTGAGTACGTGCAAGTACAGTGTGCTGAGCTCAGACTACACAGGATTACAAAGCTGAATAAGACATTGCTTGGCCCCAAGGAGCTTAGAGTAATGTGAATACGTCCATGTTTATATAATGCAGGAATGGAAAGAATACACCAGGTTTTAGAATTAAAGCCAATATTTTTGTTGTTGTGAAATGATTTTATGTTTAGAATCAATTTTACAATTAGGCATATTTTAAAGGTAAGTCCCTTGAAATGTATCCCTATTGTGGAAATTGGCTTGGTCTGGGATGCTGGGGTGAAGGGTCCAGTAGATTCTGGGCACAGGAACAATGGTGGCACGCCACCTGACTCTGGCTCACCTCCGATTAGGCAACTAGCCCCACATTATTTGAGTATCCAATTTACTTTTACATTTTAAAGTTGTAAAATGCATAATGATTTTTTTCACTTCCTAATTATGAGTAATAAAAATGTAAGGGAATATAAAGTTTAACTTGTCTGTTAATTGAGGGGAAAGAGCCATGCTAAATCAGTCAAGAACAGAATGGTCACCGAAGAAACACGGAAGAAACTGCCCGTGAGGATCCCGTTTGCTATTTTAATTAGAGCCTGTCAATTAGAAGCGAATGACAGGGGGCAAGGAATCCTGATTAATGAAATCATCATCCCAAATTGAAGGGGAAGGTCACAAAGAACATGATGTCTCATTCGACTTCATCTTGAGGGTCTTATACACCGAAATTTCTGGAATCTTCTTTTAGACCTCATGAGACTAGACTGTTAATATGACCACTCAATTAACTCTGGGTATAATTAACTGCCTGCCTGGTCCTGCCTACAACCAAAGCTCTCTGTCAGCAAGATTAGTGCAGGGCTCCCTTGGTGGCGCAGTGGTTGGGAGTCCGCCTGCCGATGCAAGGGACACGGGTTCGTGCCCCGGTCCAGGAGGATTCCGCGGAGCGGCTGGGCCCGTGAGCCATGGCTGCTGAGCCTGCGCGTCCGGAGCCTGTGCCCTGCATCGGGAGAGGCCACAGCAGTGAGAGGCCCGCGTACCGCAAAAAAAAAAAAAAGATTAGTGCAGGGCTTCCCTGGTGGCGCAGTGGTTGGGAATCTGCCTACCAATGCAGGGGACACGGGTTCGAGCTCTGGTCTGGGAGGATCCCACATGCCGCGGAGCAGCTGGGCCTGTGCGCCGCAACTAGCGTGCCTGGAGCCTGTGCTCCGCAGCAGGAGGGGCCACCTCGGTAAGAAGCCCGTGCACCGCAACGACGACCCAATGCAGCCAAAAATAAATAAAATAAATTTTTTTAAAAAAGAAAAAAGATTAGTGCAGCTGGAACACGTGAGGGAGCTGACGTGGCTTTCTCTCTTGCATACTGAAGGAGGGGGACCAGGGAGAGGACATTACAAGTCCTCACTACATAGAGGACATGGCTGTTCCTCTATGATTTGTCCAGAGCAAGCAGGGGACCTGTGAGAATATTAGCTGCTGTTTGAACAAATTTCGCAGTGCTATAGGCCAAGTTCAGCAGCTAGTTTGGCAGCTAAACTAGTCTAAGTCATAAAAGGAAGCCTTCTAAAAGCACATTGTCACTGAGAAGCGGCCAACCCAGTTTCCAACCAGTCACCCCGCCTGTGAAGTTAGTAAGCAGGGCATCTGTCCTCCATCTTAACCAACAAGGCACAGATGCCAATCAGAGCCCAGCCTGGCTCCACTGAACACAGCTGGCAAGCCACCACTCTTCAAGCTCAGAACAAAGGAAAATCGTAATTCGCTGGCAAAATTTAAATTTTTATCCATCAAAATGTTTGCTTATTGAAACAATGCTCTGGTTGGAGGAATTGATGATTTCAATGACAATGTTTTTATGACAAGAGCCTCACTCTGCATCTCATGCCCTTCTATCCCAAAACCCTTCTTCTAAGAGTATAACATGGAATGAGAAGCATCAGCTGTTAACAACATTAAATGGGAACCATTTGGAAATATCTAGATGAATGATGAACATTTTGAGGTCAGAGGTAAAAATGTTTGGAAAATGTTCAGAGAAACATAAACACACAAATGATTAGTATTTTTGTTTGTATTACTATCTTGGTCATTTACAGATGCAGTCAAGGGCTTTTAGTTATTATCAGGATAACTGAAAACATTCTAAAACAAAAATGGTTCAATGGTCATCTTAGTGGAAGTAAATATGAAGACAGTATGTGAGTAAGAGTCCTATTCACTGAAGTGATTTTGTTTTTAAGTAGAGAAAGAAGGGAGAGAAAGAAGAGAGAGAGAGAGGATGAAATGAGCCATCAAATGATAGAATAAATCTATTTTAAAACATGAAGATGTGAAGATGTAACTTACTCAAGTAGTAGCTGATGGGAGAAATTTATATCATTTATCAAAATACCCAAACTCCACAGAGACCAACTGACTAAGGAGGGCTGGTGGTGTGATGTCTAGAAGTAAGACTATGAAAACTTAAGAAAATGTTCTTTTCTAAACATTTCCTCACAGGCACAGCAAATTCTATTTGACTAATTTTTTTTTTTTTTTTAACTTGTTAGAATTCAACTGACCTGTAGGATGGATGTGTTAAGGCAAAGCTCTGGAGTGCGACTGTCTCAGTACCAGTCCTGGTTCCATGCTTATCAGCTCTGTGACTCCAGGCAAATTACTGAACTTCTTTGTGCTTGCATTTTCTCACCTGTAGAATGGAGGTGATAATAATAGTCACTATTCCATAGAGTTGACACTAGGATTCCATAGGCTAATATGTGTGAAGCATTTAGCACAGTTTCTAGCACATAGCAAGTCCTCCATAAATGTTAGCTTTTACTATTACTCAGTCTGGGACTGATGAAACCTTATAAGTACTGAAACTTGGGAGAAAGAAACAATGCCTATGGTGGTTGTGCAACTCTGCGAATACACGAGAAACATTGGATTGTACACCCTAAATGTGTGAGTTGTAGGGTATGCGAATCACATTTCAGTAAAGATGTTACAGAAAGAAAGCAAAGTAAGAAAAAGCTTTTCCTTTTTCTAATAAGAGTTTTCTTCTCTCATGTGAATGTAGTGAAATGGTGGAGTCCTATTTCTTTATAGAACAAATGTAATTTTCCTAAATCTGAATTTCAATGTTTCCTTCATTTGTGAGGAACACCTGAGATTGAAGTAAATTTTTTGAACCACCAGTGTCTGAAATAATGAAAATAAAGACATATACAATAGAATTGTGGAAAAAAAGAGAGAACAAACAGAGGTTATTTAGTCACAGCTTTTTATAATATAGCAAGGGAGTTAGTCACCATCAATTGTGTTTTGTTAGAGGTTCAAAGGCAGGCAGGGCAATGGGAAAGCTTTATGGTGAAAAAAATGGAAGGCTTCAAGTATGCTCTGATTGGAGGTCACTGGCATGGGGAAGCTGGAGGTGGGATACCTAGAAGCGGGGCATGTTATGTGCCTGGTGTAGGGAGTCTATTTGGCTTTCTCTGGTTGATCCTAAATTGGAATGGTGGGGGGGAGGACAAGAAATGGGGAGCTGACAGTTATTGACTAGTCCTGGCTCTTCCCGGCCAATTGCTACACAAGTTAATGTTTAGGTTTCAGGACCGATGGCTGCAGGGATTGTGGGTCAGCATTCTACTGCAGTATATGGTTTGGCCAATGTCCAAATTGACACATATTTGGATAACAGGTCACATATTTGGCCAAGGATTCCTGCTAAGAAGGGTGGGAAGTCTTAACAGAATTCTTTAATTATAACAATTTTCTATAGCTCCAAAGAATGGCGATAGGGCACATAAAAGGGATAGGTAGAGGAGAAGAATAAGGTAGAAAAAGAGAAAAATGCAAATCATCGAAGTTGCAGTTGAAGGTTTTAAAATTGAGTACAAGCACATTATTGCAAAGTAAGAACTTAAGCTGCTCTGCTGCCGAACCTTTTTCATCTGGTTTCAAATTGCCCCAGGTGGCCCCAGTTTCACCTTCTTTCCTCTTCCCTCTTGGACTGTATGGCTGATGCCCACAGAAACCTCCAGAAGCTTAAGCCAGGAAGTGGACTTAGTGGTCTTTGAGGATATAGCTGTGAATTTACCCAGAGGGAGCAGGCTTTGCTGGCTCCTGCTCAAAGGAACCCCTGCAGAGATGTGATGCTGGAGAAAAGCTTCAAGAGTCTGGCCTCAGTAGGTTGCGTGATTCGACTTAAAACCACGAGTCAGTTGTTAGGCAGGATATTCATGGAGAAAAAGAGCCCAATGAACAGAAAACAGAAAGAATCACAAAGAATGATTCCTGGTTCTCCATCTCAGGAGAAAACTGAGAATACTATGTCATTAAAATTCAGCACAAGAACAAGGGAGATATTCAAGAAGTCATAAGGTGGAGAGCCTCTGCAAATGTAATGAATGCAGTCTATGTGGAAAAAGCTTTAGCCATTTCCACATCTTACTGTACTAAAGTGTACCTCTATTGGAGTAAAATCCTATGAATTCAGTAAGTATGAAAATGTCTTTATGGATCATTTATCTCTTGAGACTCATGTCAGATTTCACCTGGACACAGGTAAGAAATGTGGACAAGCCTGCCATTGTATCTCATATTTAAGGACTTCTGTGAGGATTCATAATGGAGAGAAATGTTATAAATGCAAAGAATGTGGAAAAGCCTTCTATTGTTTCTTATCCTTTGGGGCACATATGAGAGCTCACATTGGAAAAGTTCAATATATATGTAAATAAAGAATGTGGGGAAGTCATTAGTCGTTCTTCATACTTAGCAGGCAGACTCTAAGATGTCCCCCAAGGACCACCACTTCCTGGTATTCATAGCTTTGGGTAAGTCCCTCCCTTGAGTTTGGGCTGGCCTAATGACTTACTTCTAATCAATAGAATGTAGCAAAGGGCATCTTTGCTACATATCATCTTTATGTCCTGGTATCTTAGTCTATTTGGGCTACTATAACAAAATACCATGGACTAGGTAGCTTATAAACATCAGAAATTTATTTCTCATGGTTCTGGATGCTGGAATTCCAAGACCAGGGTGCCAGTGTGGTTGGGTGAGGGTTCTCTTCTGGGTCACAGACTTCTTATTGTATCCTCACATGGTGGAAGGGAGAAGACAGAAGGGCCAGGGATCTCTCTGGAGCCTCTCTTCTTATAAGGTGCTAATCTCATTCATGAGGGTTCCACCTTCATGATTTAAGCACTTCCCAAAGACCCCATCTCCTAATACCATCAGCTTTGGGGGTTAGGATTTCAACATATAAATTTGGGGGGACCACAAACATTCAGACCATAGCATCTGGCTACATGAGATTGTGACTTCTATCTTGCTAGCAGACTCTCTCCTTTGCCAGCTTTAATGAAATGAACTTCCATGTTGAAGAGACCAACTTGGCCAGAAATTAAGGGCTGCCTCTAGCCAATCGTCAGCAAGGAACAGATGCCTTCAGTCAAATAACCTGCAAGGACTGAATCCTGACAACAACCATGTGAGTTTATAAGCAGGACTCCCTCAGCTGAGCCTGAAGGTGAGACCCCCGCCCCCTGGCAGCCCCGGTTGATGCCTTGATTGCAGCTGTGAGAGACCCTGAGCAGAGGACTCAGTAAGTCACGCCCAGACGCCTGATCCACAGAAATTGTGAGAAAATAAATGTGCGTGGTTCTAAGAAGCTAAGTTTGTGGTTATTTGTTATACAGCAATAGATAACTAATACATTGTCTCTCACTCAACATTTAAGAATTTACAATGGAGAGAAGCCTCATGAATGTAAAAATTGAGGGACAGTCTTTCATGGGATTTCAAAATTCACTCTACACATAAGAACATACACTGGAGAAAAACTATCCAACGGTAAGAAGCATAGGCATTGTCCTATACATTTTCAGACATGTGAGAACTCACATCAGAGACAATACATGAAGATACAAAGTATGGGAAAGCCTTCACTAATTGTTTACATCTTACTGTACATGGGAGAAGTTGCATCATAGATAAACCATATAAATATAAGGAATTTGAGATTGTAGGAGGACAACTTTTTTTCCAGTTACCATCCTGGGTTCTCTGGCATGGGTTCTGTAAACTGGACTAACAAAGACAAATTAACAAGACAAAAACAAACAGGAATTTATTAGCATGTGACTTGTGCTTACACATGGGAGCACTCAGAGATGAGTAACTCAAAGGGGTGGTTAGAACTTGAGCTTATGTAGCCCTTTAACAGAGTAACATCAAATTCTTAAAAGAGTGACTCAAAGGAGAACTTTGAGTTTCTAGGGGTGGTAAATTGTGAGAAGAAAAATATACAGGGAAACTAGTGGAAGATAAGGGTTAGTTAATAAAGTTTGTCATGTGGATTCCTGTGATGCCACCTCTGGGCTGATAAGGGTCTAAAGTGTCCAGTGGTGAAATTTTGTCCTTCCTGGTAGAAAGGACAGGGGTCACATCTTTGAAAATTTACATTCTGCTTTTAGTCAAACAGTGGGAGGACAGAGAGATTGTCTTGTATCTGCTTCTTCTCCATTGCCATTAGCTCAGAATAATCCTTATGCCAAAGTGGCTTATTTTGGGACGGCATATTCCGCTACACTACAAGACTATCTATAAGTCTTTTTCTAATCTTAGGCAATGTGTGAGATCTCCCACTACAGAGAGACCCTATAAATATGAACAATGTAGGAAAGCCTTCATTTGTCCCTTATTCCTGGGACACTTACAAGAACACCTTTGGAGAGAAAGCAGTGTGGGAAAAGCTTCATGCACAGCATTTCACTACTGTACACAAGAAAATACTAGGAGGGAAATCGTATAAAAGAAAATTCTTCTAAATATGGATTTCCTTTATCAGTAACTCATCCTTTAAAAATGGATTGTTAACTCATTAATTTCCACTTTTTATATTCAGATATATACATTACAGTGATAAATATCTCTCTAAGAACCTCTTTAGCTGTTGCATATAGGTTTTGATATGTAGTGTTTTGGTTATGTTTGGGTTATGTAGAGATAATTTTATTTCTATTAGAAAGTCTTTTGGACCCATGAGTGATTTAAAGTGTATCTTCCTCATTATCTCAATATTATGTTTAAAAATTTTCAGATTATAAAAGAAATACATATTCATTGTAGAAATTTTAAATTTTACATTGAAATATAAAGTAAAATTCACTCAGCATCCCTCACTGTTAATATTTTGGGTTTTTTATTTTCAAATTTTCTGTGCAGAAAGTAAGGTTTTAAATGATTGTATGGGGAGTGAATACAGGGAGAGTTCATTGAAAAGGAAAGAAAGTCTTTTATTTTATGAGTAAAATAAATTATCCCTCGTAGATGATGGTAGCAAATGGTAATAGAGGGCAGAGACTGAATATGTACAGTGAGACACACAGACTACATTCCTAGGATACTAAAAAAACAAATCACAGGTTTTTAGTTATGTATCCCCTTGTGAAAGCAGTTTTGAATTTTTTACTTATTTCAAAGAATGGAAATACTGTGTCATTTTTCTTTTCTGTCATTGTAGTTCCTGCATCAGGATAAACAACTTACCCTTCCTTAGCCCTTCAGAAACCCTATTTCAGTCTAAGAAAGTGGAGTTCCAATCCCAAGTGTGGCAAATGTCTGTTATTCCTCCTTCTTAGTCAGTTTAGGGACCCATTTTAGATGACTAGTCCTCTCCATGCTTTACAATTTAAAATAGTTTATTTTCTTTTCAAATTATAATAATGACAGAAAAATGCTAGTCTGTCCGCAGTTACTATAGCAACCAGGAACAACTTACTTCTTTTAAATGGGAAATAGACACTTAACTCTGTTTTTGCTTCATTTTTGGAAGCCAAGATGCAGTCATATGCTTTGTAAAGAATGCACTTCTGGACAGCATATGCCATAAATTGTGTGCGTTTGTGTGTGTGGTGTGGGTATGCGTACGTGTGGATAAATATTAATTCAAATCCATAAGAGACACCTATCGTAACTCTTTTTTTTGAACTAGTTTCTGAGAGAGACATGTGAAATTAATTGAGATGCAAACAATATCCAAGAGATAGATTTAACACATGGCTTCTCTTTCTTATAACTTTTTTTTTGAAACTTACAGGAAATGGTTCCTTCCCTTAGAGGACAAAATGGTGCTTGATAGCTTTGAGTCATGCAAACACATTTTTTTTTCAGTGAAGAAGAATGAACCGAGATGACTACCAATATTTGTATTATTCAAGGCAGCCTGAACCAGAGCATGGAGGAGGTAGGTGGGTGGGGAAAAGTCAAATATTTTTAATCAGGAACAAAATAAACATCAAGAGACAACCGGAAATGTAAGATAAATCTGGTAGCCAAGTATGTCCAACTGGAACCTGTAGATGAACAGGTTAGGTTCAGGAAAGTAATTTGGTTCTTGGAAAATACACTTTGAAATAGACAGCTTTATAATGTAGAATGATTGAAAGACTTTGAATCTCCAGGCAAATTCATAAAAATATTCCTGCTCTAAAAAAATTTCTGTTCAAATCTATCATGTCATTTTAAGGAGTGCTGCCTCCGTAAATTCTGACTTTTATCAACAGCACTTCGGTAATGTTCAGAAAATAAACTTCACAGGAAAACCTCGGGTGTTCAATTAGTGTTAAACGTTTTAGGGCAGAAACTGAGATAATGAAATTATGAGGACAACGGCAGCTTAACGTTTTGTGGCTCACAAGAGATTTATGCATTCCAATATAACCTCGAGCTACGCATACGGCACCATAAAAAAAGAATGGATTCCTGACAGGGGAACACAGGGCAGGGAATTTGACCGTACTTGTCTTAATACTAGTTCTTTGGCTTAACGGAAAGAATAAAAATACCCCTTACTTACTCTTGGTACAAATTCAGGCTTCACTCCCCCACCCCCCAGACCACCACCATTATTACTCAAAAACATTTGAATTGCGTATAGCTTCTTTCACAAGAATCATTTCCTCTTTAGTGCAAATTGCATTAGGCTCACAGGGGGTCCTGTGGGAATTGCTGGTCTAAAAAAAGTCAGTGGAGAAATGCTTGGCCTTTTCCCAAGCTCTGTACTAACAAGAGTGAGCGGTCACCCTCACACAAGTTTTCCAGAATTTCAGTGGGAGGTGAAAGTGGAAATCACTTGTGGTACCAGTCTTTATGTCAAGAGGCATCTGGCTGTCCCCTCATCGTGCTTGCTGGTCCTGGCATGAACACACTCTTTTTGGGGGCGTGGGAGAGGGCCTTCTTGGAGTGCTCCTGTGGCTCTTTCAGGATTTCTCTCAAGGCTCGTTAAGTTGCAAGGCGGTTAGGAAAATTGGAAAGCTTTCTGAAACATGGCCATGTCTGCTATTGGGGCAACCCCCAGCAGTCTGCAGAAATCAAAGTATTGAATGCAAAGAGGCTGCCAGTGGGCTCATTCCTCGTGGGCTTCTCAAGCATTTTAACAGATTCTAAAAAAATAATTTGGAAACATTGGGCGGCTTCTTGCCAGCTGAAGTTTACTCTTCCAGGATTAAGGGTTTTGACCATGAGGTAGTGTATCACCTGGGTTTTAGAAGGCCATCCTTGGGTAGAAATTATCTCTTGGCTTCAATGACCTTTTGAGGCTGACTCTTTTGAATAACTGTTACTCTGCAAGGAGGAGTGCGTATTCATACATTGACATGATTATAGTCCCTCATCCCAATACCAGCTTAGAGGGGCAGAGGAATTTCAATTTAGCAGGGATGCATTGTCTGAAATTCCACATGGAATGAAGTGCAAGGAGGTTTGGAGTCAAGGAGTGCTGGGTCTGGGTCTGGCCCCACTACTTGATCTTGAGAATGTTATTTAACGTTTCTGAGTTTGTGCTCTCCTCTGTGAATGGGAATAATGACTATTTCCCATGATTGCCGTAAGGATGAAATAAGATAGTGTAAACGAAATGCTTGGCGCAGCGCTCTGCACAAGAGTAAAAGCCTAATAGGTGGATCTTATTTTGTGAAACTCAGTTGAAAAGGTGTAAGCAGCTTTTGGCCGGAGAGAGCTCTCTGCAGGAGGCCCCTTTGTCTTGTTGCAAATCTTAAACCAGGCAGCTCCATGCTCTACTTATCTCTGGCCCAGGTACAGCTTGCCTAATCTCTTAGTTCTTTCCATAGACCAAAGCAGTAGAAATGAAGAATAAGTAATTAACAGATGACCAGATCTCCTCCCTAGCTTCCCCTTCAGTAATCTCCTGAACAAACTGTGTGAACAAGATAACATCTAAAGAAAAATCACAAGGAGTCGACAAGCCTGCACACAGTGGGGGATTAAGATGACTCTGTCCCCCATCTCAATGATTAACTGAGATTACTTCCTTGTATTCCTTTAAAATCTTTCATGCCTGAGCAGAATCTTGGGAGATGGTTTTTGGGGGACACTGAGTCCACCATCTCCCCCAGATTGCCCGCATTCTGACTAAAGGCAACTTTCCTTTCTGCCAGCTTTTGCGAGTATTGATTTTTTTTCCAGTGGTGAGCAGCCGGACCTGATTCGGTAACAAGGGCAATAGTCTCTTTTGAACCAGTAGCCGGCAATTGCCTTTGGTGATGCCCATATCTTTAAAATCCGGGGAAGCGTTAGCAGTGCCCCTTTCACCACCCTCCTGGGTTCTTTTTCTTCCTAGTTGGGATGCACCCAGTACCCTACTTCCAGTGTCAAGCTTTGGGAAAGGTGGGAAGAGGCATATAATTATAGACTTAAGATAATTTCAAGGGGCCATTCTGCATCTAGAAATATAAAAATCAGTAATAATGGCTACCACTTATGGATTCCTTGCTATATCCTTGTCAGCCTAAGTGCATTAAATCTCACTTAAGCTTCACTACAACAAGATAAGTCTCATTTTACCCCCATTTTACAGATTAAGAAACTGAGGTATAGGGAGCAGCTCATGGACTCAAACCCAGGTCCATATGAGAGCGCAACTCACTCTCTCAATTGTGCTATAATATTGCCCTGCAGCAATCTAGGTAGCTATCCATTCCCTCTGGAAATACCTGTAAGGATGAGAGAGACAGTTTCAGTGTTCGGTCACCTTTGTAATCAAGAAGTCTTCTGCATAATCTAGCTGTGATTTTCATCCCCAAGTACTTCATTTGCTTTGATTGGTAGTCTTTGGGGACTGAAATAGAGAAAACATAGTGTGCTTCTGGTCATAGCAACCATTTTCAACCAAGGTAAATTTTAAGTCACCTGTTAGTTCTTTTTCCTACCGGTAAAATTCTCCCCAATACTTCAGTTACACACGGAGAATAGGAAAAGTGGGACCTGGAAGGAAAGGAGGCTAAACAAGGGTACACCAGCAATTCCCACAGGGTGATCTTGGCTCAACCCAGCAGCGGGTCTGGAGTCAGTGTAGATCACACCTTGGGTGTCCTATCAGGGACCAGCTAACTGGGTATGGATATCTCCAGAACTGTCAGTCATTGGTTAAGTGTTGCCCCACTGAGGACATAAATTTCCAAGAACTTCATGCTGTCCATGGAAACAAAGCAGGTTCCCTCAGCCTAAGGGCAGCCTTCAGACAGAGATGCAGGTGTTGGCAGCTGAGAGCTGTTATGCTTAAAAATGGAAAGAGGCCTGAGGGGTTATGGGCAGAGCACAGACAGCACCTGCCATGCTGACTACAGACAGCCCCTGACTTAAGATGGTTTGACTTTACAATGATGCAAAAGCAATGCACATTCAGTAGAAACTGTACTTGGAATTTTGGATTTTGACCTTTTCCCAGCTAGCAATATGCAGTATATGATATAGCGATACACTCTCTCCTGATGCTGGGGAGCAGCGGCAGACACAGCTCCCAGGCAGCCACGTGATCACGAGGGCAAAGAACCAGTCCACTTACAACCATTCTGTACCCAGACAGACATCTGTATTTCACTTTCAGCACACTATTCAATAAATAACATAAGCTGGGCTTCCCTGGTGGCGCAGTGGTTGGGAGTCCGCCTGCCGATGCAGGGGACACGGGTTCGTGCCCCGGTCCGGGAGGATCCCACGTGCCGCGGAGCGGCTGGGCCCGTGAGCCATGGCCGCTGAGCGGGCGTGTCCGGAGCCTGTGCTCCGCAACAGGAGAGGCCACAACGGTGAGAGGCCCGCGTACCGCAAAATAAATAAATAAATAAATAAATAACATAAGCTATTCAACGCTTTATTATAAAACAGGCTTTGTGTTAGATGATTTTGACCAACTGTAGGCTAATGTAAGTGTTCTGAGCCCGTGTAAGGTAGACTAGGCTAAGCTATGATGTTCGGTGGATGAGGTGCATTAAATTCATTTTCAACTTATGGTATTTGCCATTAATCAGTACTTTCAACCTTGTCAGGACATAACCCATTGTGAGTTAAGGAAGACGTGTAATGCTGAGGAAAGCAAAAGGATCTCTCCCCGGTGTGGGCATTTCACACTCTGTTAATGCTCCCCAGGCCCTCATTTATTTTCCCTCCTCTCAAGCAAAGAGAGAGAATCCTTCCTCTATTACAGAAGCAGCGGAGTAGGGTTGAAAGACACAGGTTTGTGGCTGAACAGTTGGGTCATAATCGGCACTCCCTAGCTGTGTGATCTTGGTCAAGTTGCTTAAAGCCTCCTTAAACCTCAGTCTTCTCATCTGTTAGTTAGTGATATAGCACTTGCCTCACAGGTGGGTTCCAAGGATGAGTTGAGATAATATATGTAAGGTGCCTAGCAGAGTGCCTGGCACATACAAAATGCATAGCAATGATAGCAGACATACTACTTCTCTTCCCTTCTCCTCTCGACAGTACCACGAAGGCGAGCAGATGGGATGCTTGCTTTAAATCATCACCAACACTACGAAATTAGGAAACACCATTATTAAGAGTCAGCTTCTGCATATCCATGTCAGAAACACATTACCCTACATGGAAACGAAAGATCACTGTTGGGCACATCTGTATAACTTTAAAACTATATTGTTTTCTTGAATTGCGTCAAGATTGATCATTGAGCCCAGGATCAAACGCATCTCCAAAAGGTCACCTATATTCCTCAATGCTGCAGAATGCTTATATTTGCAGGAGGGTAAATTCTACAACTCAGGGCTGCAGACTTGTAAAGATTCCTATAATTAGCTAAGTAGCTTCATGCTGCCACATGCCAGGGCCTCCACTGATGTAGGTCTGCACTCATCCTCCAACCAGGAGCTGACTCTTCTTTTCCTCCATAGAGCACGGCTGTCAAGCTGTTCACAAAGTGTTTACTAATTTGAAAATAACAGCATGACCTTGTAATTGTTAGTAGCCTTATCGGTTAGCATCTTGTAGAGAAAAAACAAATGAAAATGTTACTTTGCAAGTGCTAGCCACGTTTAGAGGCAAGAAGGGAGGGGCTCCTACAGGCTATAGCCATTTTCACTGGATCAAATCTTGACCCAGGGATCCAGGGGCCTAGCTTGGATAGAATCTAAAGTGCACCCTGTATCCCAAAGTACTCCTTCGAGAATAGATAAGAGGGACTTGCAAGGAACACCTCTGCTTGGTCAGATCCAAGATATTTGTATTAGAACGTGTTAATTGCTGTCTTTACTTTTTGTGCATATGATAAGCTTATAATCCTGCACTGTATCAGAACAGACACCATACACACATCCCCCTCTTTTTTTTTCTCAGTGCACATTGTTTCTCCCTTCTATTTTAAACGTGGGTCTTCCTGGGCATTTATCATATAAGCACATGCACGTGTATAGTATATAAATGAGTACTGCAAAGCAATCTTGGTTTTATTATTCCCTCCTAGTATAGGGTCATCAGACTAGTCGCATGCTCTCATCTCACAAGTTTCCAAGATTATGCTCGCTTATGGCTCACTGTGGGGTCTCGGCATCTTCCTCGCTGTACACATGTTCCTCTCATTAATGCTAATGAACGTTATGCATGTGTGTTAAGGGGACAAAGAGCCCTCTGGATGCTCTCTCCCACATCCAGATTGAAAGGCTGGGCTGAAAAACAAAATATCGCTTTACTGTTTATTTTTATCACACCAGTTTTTATTAACCAGATCTCCTATGATGAGGTCCAGGCATCTCGGCAGCATGATTCTGCTGATGGAGAACATGTGTAGCTTATCTCCCTGTGCTCTGATCCGTAGGCGGGGCTTGGGAAAACGGGTGTGCCAATAAGACTTCTAAGCCTTCCACCTCCGCCGTGGATGTGGAATTGTAAAAATCAGTTTTAGATTATTTGACTCACACTGGGATTTGTTCTATAACTGATGAGGATCGTAGTGACTTTTGGCTGGAAAACTGCAAAGGTCTTTATATGTCCTCAAAAATCCTCTCGGACTTTCACATCCTGAGCAGAACTGTGTCCAGAAGAAAATTGTAAAGTAATTAACCTTTCCCACTGATTGAATTTTTTAAACAAAAATTCTTTTCACTTTCTTCCCTTCTCTCCCCCTCCCAAAAGCTCAAGTGACTCTCAAACAAGTCTGCCTTTTTGTAGTAGAGAATCTGATCCTCGACATGGTCTCAAGGGTATAGATTATTAGCTCGTTCATCCAATTAGAGAAAATCATAACTTCTTGATTTACCTCTATGGTCCCTGAACACTTACATATCATAATTCTACTCTTACTCAAGCTACTAGAGACATTTTGTATGTTGCTTTTCAAAGACCTTAAACAGCTACACATAATATGGAAAGAGAGCCCTTTATAGTCAGGTGGGAGTTATTTGTTTTTGTCTCAATGTATGATTAAATGTGATTAAAGATATTGTGTTGTAATAAGGTAACCTTGGAAAGTTGCCCTGGGAGAAACCGTAGCTGATGGATTCATTAGTTTAAAGTTGGGAAATGGATGCAGCTGCTAAGCTGAATTCAATGAGTGGAAAATGGAAACAGGGGGCAGGTGCAGGTCCCCACAGCAAGCTCTATAGTTGTAGCTGAGCTGGGAGCTATTGGTGTAGTAGCTTCTTAGGAAAACTAAGAAAATAGCAGTCAAATGCCTAGACTTCATTGATTCAAAGTGATAAAATGGTAGCATTAACTCGACCATATAGAAGCTTGAGAAATAAATTCTGCATAGGAGCTTAGCACAATAAGGCAAGGACAACATAGTTTTATGTGTCTTCGAATCATCTGCACACAGATATGTTGAAAGAGAGGCAACTGTGATGTACTAGGAGGTGTGCAGGGTTTGAGGGAGGTCAGGCTTGTTCACTTTTCAGCTTGCCCCGTAGAGCGCCTGGCTTTGGATGGTCTCATAGGCACTTCATACAGGACTTTGTGAAGCAGATGTTACGGTCCCTTTAGGTAGGAAGTGGTAGAGTTAGACCCCAAGAGATCTCAAGACACTAACTAAAGGGCATCAGAAACCAGAGGAAAGGGTTATCTTGAGAACCAGACCCAGTAGCCAGGGTAAAGTAAGAGGCAGTGTGGAGCCCACCTGTGGGTCCCAGAAAGGAAGTCCCTCCTTCTCCTTTGCAGATACGGGATCAAGGCAATTTGGGAAGGAGACGAGCAGATTCAGACTATGGCAGACTCTGAATCCTTAGAGTGCTCTCCTTCTTCTCTTTTCTCAGACTACACTCACTAGGTGGTTTCATCTTGTCTCATGGCTTCAGTACTACCTCTATACTGATGTCTACGAGATTTATACCTCTAGCCTTGACCTCCCCATTGCCTGTGTGATGTTAACTTATAGAAAATAAGTTGTACAATGCCTAACAGGCATCTCAAAAATTTCCACATCCTAGGGCTTCCCTGGTGGCGCAGTGGTTGAAAGTCTGCCTGCCGATGCAGGGGACACGGGTTCGTGCCCCGGTCCGGGAAGATCCCACATGTCACGGAGCGGCTGGGCCCGTGAGCCATGGCCGCTGAGCCTGCGCGTCCGGAGCCTGTGCTCCGCAACGGGAGAGGCCACAACAGTGAAAGGCCCGCGTACCGCAAAAAAAAAAAAAAAAAAATTCCACATCCTACACTGGATTCTTGATTCCAACATCTCCCACCCCAAACCTATTCCTCACTAAGTCTTTCCAATTTCAGTAAATAGCACCAACATCTACCCAACTGCTCATGCAATTCGTAGTATTATTAATTCTTCTCTTTCCGCACCTCAACCATCCCCCCTTCCATTAAGTCTATCAGTAAGACCCATGAGACGGGTCTCCAAAATACTGTACATCAGTGGTTCCTAAACTTGTCTGCGCATTGGAATTACCTGGGAAGCATCAAAAGTTGACAGCTGTGTCCTACCCTCAGTGATGGTGATCTAATTGGTCTGGGGTGTGGCCTGGGCTTTGAAAACGCTAAATGATCTACACCCCAGGTGACTGTAATGTGGAGACCAGTATGGGAACCTTGATGTCTATTTCAAATCATATATACCACATTGCTTCATCTCCACTGCTTCGACAATTGCAGTACCTCCCAACTACTCACTCCATTTTTTCATTCTTTCCCTCCATCATCTACTTTATACACAGTAGCTAGAGTGTTCTTTTAGGAATGTGGGTCATATCAAGTCACGTCCCTGTTTAAAAGACCCAAGTGACTTTTCACTGCAGTTAAGAGTAAAATCAAAACTCTCTACTGAGTCTTCCAGGTCCTGCAGGATCTAGTTCCTTTGTTCTCATCTGATCACACCTCTTTCCACCTTCTTTTCTTCATTCTGTGCTACAGCCACACCAGCCTTCTTTTTGGATTCTGTAACATGCAAGCTTATTCCTATCTCAGAGCTTCCGTATTTATTGTTTCTTCTGCTTTTAGCCTCTTCTCCCAAATTTTTGCACTTCTGTCTTTTTTGTCATTCAGGTCCCAGCCTTAATGTCATATCTTCAGAGAAAACCTGTATAAAATAGTATCTTCCACTGCAATCATTCTCATATTTCCTTCTATTTATTTTCTTTACAGAACCAAAATAATACATTTGTTTACTCGCTGTGTGTGTATGTATGTGTGGGTGTACAAGCATGTTTCTCTCCCTGTTAGATCAGAAGCTTCATGAAAGTGTAAACCTTATTTCTTTTGTTCACTCCTGTATTGTCAGGTTTTAGCCCCTGGACTGTAGTGTTTACTTATTAAATAGATGTTGACTATCTGACTATCTGAATGACTGAATATCTTATCCAGACAGTAGCATGATTAGCAAAAGATGGCTTTGTCCAGGAGCTTGTGTCATTGCAGATCTGTGATTCAAACAATGATGCTAGGACTTGGTGCTTGTGTCCAACAGTAAAATGGCAAGTTAAGGCCTAGAATCCAGATCTGGTTTCTATATTCTCTTTCCCTTAACTTCTTTTAGGAAATATCTTTAAATCCATTATTGGCCTCATGTGTGGACTCGAGTAGGAGACAGTAATAGAAAGTAGTAGAAGAAATAGCCGAAACAGTCTAGTTTATGCTGAGATAACAAACGGCACCAAAATTTTTAGTGACTTAACACTGAGCAGTGACTTAACAAGAAGGTTTCTTACACATGCAAAGTCTGCTGTGGGTCTGGGAAACTCTCCAGGAAGCTGTTTTCTTTCTGGGACGGCTCAGCATTCCAGACTGCTTTGTTCTTAAGACCACTCCCTCTCAACATGGTCAGAAAGGAGTAGATAGACAATTGTACACAAATTTACACATCGAGTACAATTCTTAAGTCCATATCCACTGGCCCAAACAAGTCACATGACATTCCCAGAGGAGAGGAGAATTGTAAACCTTGGTGAGTAGTAGGAATGTCTACTGCAGGAGGTACAGATCAAGGTGGTACAAAGAAACGAAACAACTAGGAAGCGTTTTTAATGCATGAATCTGGTGTTGGGCTACTGTCTCCACTTCTGGTCAGTTTTAGGAATATAATGGTGAAACGAGATTTCCAAAACCAGATAAACATAACAGAAACAAGAAACTCCAGCAGAATAATTTGATCTGAGAATCATCATCCCACTCATTTCCCCATTACTTCTCACACTCCGTGGCAAGAAGAATTAAAACACTGTAGCTGGGGCAGGGGTTCAGGGAGCTAACATCCCACAAACTGTGAGGCACAGCCAAAATAAATAAAATTAAAACAAAACAAACAAACAAAAACACTGTAGCACAGGGAACTATATTAAATATCTTGTAATAACCTATAATGGAAAAAATATTTTAGAAGGAAAATATATATGTATAATCATGTATATGTATGTATAATCAAATCACTTTGCTCTATACCTGAAACTCACAAATATTGTAACTCAACTATACTTTATAAAAAGAGAAAATAAAATAAACTAAACAAAAAAAGAAAAAAAAGAAAAGAAGAATTAAGATACTAAGATCGTAACTGCTTTGTCCTTAGGAGATCCAGTAAGTCATCCTTTGTGATGGGAAGATATTTGAAGCCTCCTGACTTAGAAATCCACTTTGTAACCATTGGTTTACTGTGGCAAGCTTTCCCCATAGGGTATATTATATACAGCAGAAAAACAAACCAAATGGACTCTGTCAGGTTTCTCAAACAAGTCCCAGACCTTTGCGGCCTCAAAACTGAATTATTACAATGTTTGTTATCAGGGCCTCCCTTGATCCATTGGCTGGTAATTCAGGGTGTAGTTTGACAGTCTCCTAATTGGTGTGTCATATAGAGCCTGTTATATCTGTATTTGATGACTGTATTTACTGTCATCTTGCTTCAGGTGCAATTCAACTCAGTAACTTTGATCTTTCAACTCACTCAATTTTGTAGGCTACCTTCTTAGGTTTCCACTAAAATAGTGAAATAAACAGCAACAACAACAAAAAAACACTTGGCTGCAAATGCTAACATGGAAAACTTAGGATGTCTTTGAATCCAAATAGATAATATTGGAGTCATGATTTTCAAAAGGAAGTCCCAGTTTTAACCTTTCTCATGGCTCAGTACAAATTTCTCTGTTCTCTTAGGCTCACATAATGACTATATCAGAAAAATTTCACTTGGCGACTTACTTTAAAGATACTTGTAGTTCTAGACAAAAAGAGAAGAAAATAATGACAGGGATGGTTTCCACTCTTTGGTAGTATTAGCATTTGTGGTCACAGGAAGGGCATTTAGTAAATTAATTCAGCCATCCTGTCAATGCTGTCATAAGAAGGAGCAACTTCCAGCATTCAGCTTTGCCCCAGGAACATGTCTCTCATCCAGCAAGATGTGTTCCACCCAATATTTGTGTTGTAATTATAAAAGGCTAGGTTGAGCTATGGTGTCTAGAATATTCTGCTAGACTTCAATATCTACCTGGATGTTTCACAGGCACATCAAACACTGCAGGATGCTTCCCCTTGTGCGTATCCTATCAATTTCCTATTCCCTATTGCAGTGAACTGTAAGATCCCTTGTGCCTAACACATTGCTCCCCACATCTTTATGGAATGAATGAATACATATTTGGATGATATAAAAACTCTTTGATATGTATAAGCATTTACTTTGATAATATTAACAGTATTATTTTCATGTGCAGACTGGCAGATCAAGATGGTCTAAAGTTACTTTCTTGACTTTTTTCTCAGCAGCCTCCCCTCTTAAATATGTCTCTACTTGCAATTGTTTGAGTGATCTGTCAATGCATGGCAGGCATGCATTCCTGTATTTCTTTTATAGCTTCCTACTCCAGGAGAAGAACTGTATTTTCTCTATAGACTAGAGAAACTTCTCATACTGGTGTTGTGTACAGTCAAACATAATAAGCACAGGCACTCAGGACATGTTTTTCTGCTGGATGGTATATTTTGAAATGTATTTTAAAAAATACATCTATCAATATGCATAAATGTATACTTTCTGAAGCCTAGTTTTTAGGTATATATTTACACATTTATAACTTACCTTATTTTAGAAAGAGTATAAGGTCACTGAACAAGATACATGTGTGTATTATAACATTCAATTCAATTAAAAATAAATAGCTGAGAAAATCAGAGTAATAGAAAAATAAGGGCCATTACAAAAAAACGGGTAATTTCATCAAAGAATGTAGGGTACAAAAATATATCACGAGTTCCTACTTATTTGCTCTAAGCTCTCTGGTAGGCAATGTATAAATCAGAACTCAATGTTTAAGCTCTATAAGATAAAACTAGGTGCTCAGCCATGGCTCAGCTATTCCTAAAGCCTGAAAGAAATTTGTCACATAGGTCCTCATAGAGAGGACACCTGTGATGCAGTAGATAATACCTTAAACAATGTCCTCATAGGAAATACAGTGAGCTTCACAGCACTGCTTCTGGTGACGTCCCTCAGTATAGGCTGATGACACTGAAGTCAATGTGAAAGCAATTCTACAGAGGAACAGTGTGATGTGGTCCAGGGACACAGCTCTCTGCCATCTAGCTGAATTTCAAGATATATTTTCAGAGGGTCAGAGTCATGGGTGGACATCCACAAACTGTTTCTTTCGATTAAGCCTTGGGTAACTATTGGTGGAAATATACATCTGAGTTCAAGATGATACCATTATTGATAGGGGGATGCCCTAGGAGCCACGGGCTCCTGAGGTCTCAGGAAATGTCATAAAGATAGAGACTAATCAGACACAGAGATTCGAGGAAACCCGCTGGCTGTTGGAGATCCTCCAGTATCAAGTAAAAGCCATGACTCAAATATAGCCCTAACTTGTTTATGGTAAAGAAAAGTCAATATAGTTTCCACTTAAAAACTTTTAAACTTTTTTTTATTGTTAAGGGACATGCGTAAGTCCTAAGCATATGCCCTGAAAATTAAAGGGTAGTAATAAAAAATATCTAAAAATGGAAAACCTGTTTTTCAATAAATGGTAACTTCTTATTGATTCTGAGATCAAAATTCCTTAACTGAAAGAGGACTTCAGCACCTGTAGACTCACAAGAGAGCCCCAAAGATCCGTATACAATTAAACCATCTCATCTCTGAAGCAACGACCCAGAAGAAAAGTGTGTCTGTCTTCAGTAAACATGTAGTATTTAGAATATACTTTCAGTGCAGTTTACATGCATAAATAAGGGAGAAAAGAATCCTGGAGCATATACCAGTGGTGTGTGGATGGTCACATAAAGAATTCAGAAACCATGCCCTGTCCATTGTGTAAGTGGTTGACTGGGGAAGCAGAAAGAGCAGACCGACAGGGTTCATGGCAACGGGGAGAGCGTTGCTGTCATTTATATTGGCCTTGCTGAATCTACACAAAGCTCTTCCTTAGTACTTAGGGTTTTAAAGATCTGTCAGATAGCACCACAGCAGGCTAATGCGGTGGCATGTTCTGGAGGCATTCATCTGGTTTGCTCCCCCCTGCTAAATAAGTGGGAAAATGTGAATTTTAATAATTAATAGGCACTTACCCTTCTTTCGTCATACTGTCAGCTTCGGTTGGTTTCTGTCTTGCCATTAACATGTCTAATGCATATGTCAAGTGGAAGGCTGACATGCTAGTGGCAAACAGAATATTATGTGAAGGCGGCAATGTGTTAAAACAATTGAGCGAACAACCACTAAAGTTTGCAGCTCAGGCCATATGTTGCAGTGTTTAATTTCCCGTAGTGGAGAAACATGGTTGTCAGAGAAAGAGATGATGAATACATTTACTTTGGGCAACTTATTACAATGAAGAATGACTTTCCAGAGGAAGAAAACAGAAGAATTAGGCTTGCATGGAGAGCATATGGGAGGCATTCAAACCTAGGCAAGGATAACGGGACTGCGTGCTTTCAAGTGAAAGACGTTTAATCAATGCATGGGGCTGGTGTTGACATATGGAAGTGAGAAATGGGTTTTGATTTGGAAGACAGGAAGAAGGTCAACGGTAGTACAGGTGGTTACAGAATGATTGATAATTTGAGTAACTAACAGAGAAAGACTATGTGACCCTTGCAGTTGGGCAACAGACTCCAGAGAACAATGTAATTTAGAAACATACAGAACAGGAGATGATCCAGGGCAGGTCACCTGGCTACAAGAAGAGACGACAGACAGAATAAGCCGATGATCGAATGGTAATAACAGGGATGCACTGGGGAAGGAGCAGGTGGCAGAGGTTCTAGGTGGGCAAATCCGAAATGGCTGAGGCTGGGACTGAACCTTGTCCACACCACGGAGGGAATGAGGGCAAACAATCTTCCCAGGCTGAAGTCGGTACAACTTTGATTTGCTCCCCTACAGCTGACCTGGAGACTCAGAAATTCTACTTAAAGTTAGAGAAAAACATCATCTGCCGATATCAAAGTCTTGCTGGGGGGGCATGAAACACAAACTAAATATTGTTTGTAAATTTTCTTCCCTGCAACAAGGATTTCTAGGTAAACCCATAGATTCACTTTCTTATCTTGGTTCCATAAATACATAGGGTAGAGCTCTTAAATTACCTTTATCTGAGTTATATTTAATCCCATCCTTCCAGAGGTGAAAGGTTAGCTCATGAACTTGGTGAAGCAACAGACGATTTAGTATTTAATTCCTGCAGTCTCCATTTGTTTTTTTGTTACTTGGTTAGGGACATGGCCCTGGAAAGATGATGTTTCGAGAAAAGCGATTTTGATCACTAATGATTATTACAAAGAATATGTAATGACCAGATCCTACTCAAAATACCACAAATAACTACACCCTAGAAATAGTGTGTTCGCAAAGATTATATAAATCGGTGCCTCATAATGGTTCATTTAAAGTGTGATTAGGGTAATGGATTTAACAGTCAAAGGCAGCACATCGTTCTTTTCTAAGCTGAAAGCACTTCCTAGACACTTAAAGTGTTGATTTAACTAACAAGATCTTTCTTTTCTTAAAAACTTCCACTTCTCATGGGTCGAAAAAGTTAGAAGTCTTCCTTCAGATGTTTCAAGAATAAAACATTAAAATAAAGGCTGAACATAAGCAGCTGCTTTCACAGTAGTTTCGTGTGAGAAGGTGAGGAGGGAGGACAAAAAGGAACTATTGAAAATGGAGGACGGGGATTTTAAAAATTGGTATTTCCCTCTAAGTCAGAGAATAGCCTATCTGATTCTACATTTTGCCTGTTTATGCTCTTTTAGTCCTTACATTTTTCTGAAGATTAAGCTTTAGACAAGGACAGCCTGCAAGCTGCAGATGGGATTGATTAAATTCTGAGAGGGAGTCTAAATTGACCTAACATAAATTACCCCTGAAATCAAAGCGTAAGAATGAGTAATTAGATAGGAAGGCGGAAGATGGCGGAAGAGTAAGACGCGGAGATCACCTTCCTCCCCACAGATACACCAGAAATACATCTACACGTGGAACAACTCCTACAGAACACCTACTGAAGGCTGGCAGAAGACCTCAGACCTCCCAAAAGGGCGGAGACTGACACACCATTGTAAAGCAGTTGTGCCCCAATGAAGATGTTAAAAAAATAAATAAATTAAAAAAAACAAAAATTAAACCTAAAATCAAAGCATAAGAATGAGTAATTAGGGATGGGGCCTGAAATAAATATAATTAAATTTAACTATCAGTTAGTTCTCTTGTAGAGAAGTCCTTACAGCGGTGAACAAACAGTGCCTCAGTTTCCTCCATCAGAGATGGAGCAAAACACTTCCCTTTCTCATCAAGGGCTGTGAGGCTCACTTACTGCCTGAAACATACTTGGAAATCTTCACACAAAAGGTGCTATGATGAGAAATGAAATGTTAGCATCCAACAGCATGTAGGTCTCACTCTCTTTATGCCTTTTCAAGTGTCTACCACTTCTTCTTTCAGCCTTTTGTCCTGCCCCCGAGTCCGTTGACTAATTCTCTAACGTCTAAAAGTTGCAGATAAGGTGAGCACGGACGTGGAGCTGCCATTACACTCCTTAAAAATTATCTAAATCATATTTTTATCTAAACGTGTGCTGCACTCTTGGGAGTTTGATGAGTGATATGGAAAGTAGCAGGCTAAAACAATAACCAGAAAAGTCATCAGAACCTGTATGATTTAAAAATTGGCAAATGAGCTTCATAAATGACATGGGAGGATCATTATCATTGCTTGGACTGTGCACATCCAATGTGAGGAAGGAAAAATAAGAAAGTCAGTCCAGTCACTGTAGGATCTGAGGATAGCAGGCTAGCCGGGTACCACGGTGAACTGACAAATTCAGATCTGATTTTTTTTTCAAGAAAGGCTGGAAGCATGGATTTTTATATAAACTCTCCAAAAATTTAAATGCTGTTGACAATTAAATTATAACATGGTGTGTCAAACCAAATATGTATGGAGGCCACATGTGACCTCTAGATCACTTGTTTGCCACTTTTGATTTGGAAAATGTTCCATGCCGCAATAATGTACTTTTCAGATAAATGCTCAGAACTGTGTGCTCTCTCTTACCTTTTGGAGCAAAAGAACTCCTTTTTTAAGTGCCTATAGCTGAAATTCTCCCCATGTTTAGAACCGTCCAGTTCAAAAACAATAATTCCTGGAGACCAACCATGTGCCAAACACTATCAGGGGCACAGAAAGTGAGTCCCATCCACAGTGCTCACAGAATAGGAGACAAGATCAAACAAGTTCACTAATGCCCGCAGCATAAGGAGCAGAGAAACAAGTGCTGAAACAGCAGCACAGACCAAGTGCCATGGGCTCCAAGGAGAGAGTAAGTGATGCAGTCGTGGATTCCAGGGAAGAGACTTCAGGGAATGTGCAGCCTGAAATAAGCCATGAGGGTAGATGGGGTTTTGACACATGGAGATGCTGGAGGAGGGCATTTCCGGCAACAGCTTGAGCGACGGCGTGGATGTGGGAGAGGGTGGGGTACAGTTAAGGAAGCATGAAAAGCCAAGTTTGTCTGGAGCATAAGGTAAGTGTGGGAGATTTGCAGAGACAAAAGCTGAGCACAGCGGTGGGCTCCATATTGTGGAGAGCTTTGAATGCTCGGGTGGGGTATGTATACCAATAGTGTAGGTAATAAGGGGCAAATGAAGGAGATTGAATTGGATAGACTGGGGCTTGTCAGTTTCTGCTTACCTGAGCCCATCTACCTACAGATACTGAAGACTGTCCACTGCCACCACTGCACTGAGGTCTTGAGCTCATCTTGCCCATGTGGGCTGTGTGTTATGAGCTCATTCCCACCAGTGAGTGAGGTCTAAAATTAGGTTGACTTTCCTAACTCTAGCATTCATGATGTCCCTTGGGTATCCATCTTCCCCCCCCACACAGACTGAGATGCTCAGTCCATGAGATGGCATTTTCTCCCATGTTCCTGATGTATACCAAGGACTGGAATTCAGCCTGGAACCCTAATGAGCCTGCCTAGAGTTTTAACCAAACCTCCTTGAGGCTTGCTGACTTCCTTTTCATGACTGAGTGTGAGGGGAATGCATTGTGCTCCATTTTATCTCAGTAATTATCTGGAAACCATCTCTAATCTGTGGGGACCACTCCTCCTCACAGAGCAAGAAGCCTTCACCATCTGACTGGCACGCCCAAGATTCAGAGATTCCCGTAAGTGTGGCCTTTCTGCCCTTGGAGGCTGCAATTTGGATGGCTGGCTATTCTCTTTGGGGCCATATACCTTGCATTCACATCTTATCTCTCTCCTGCCTGCGTTTCAAATTTCAATTAATTTAAATAAAATCAAACTAAAAATACAACTTCTCAGTTGCTCTAGTCACACTGGAAGTTCTCAATAGCTACACGTGGTTACCAACTGCTGTATTGGACAGGACAACCAGAGAATGTTTCAGTCACCACAGAAAGTCCTACTGGACAGCCCTGAAAGCGCTGCTTTGTTTCATTAACCAAATGGGCTCAGTTCTGAACTCTGGTGATGTAATTATAGATGCACACACACTCATGCACAAACACACACTGAGCCTGAAAGCTTTCCCATCAGCTCTTAGCTGCTTGAAATGGAATAGGACAGAGAAAGAAGGGAATGCTGTCCAAGGCACTGGTATGAACACCCAGGCACAGAGATTTGGCTTGAAAAAGTAATCATAATGGAATGTAAACTAATAAAACTAAGAAGAAAACTAAAACAGAAAGGAAAGGAATGTAGTGATATGCTGTATAATCCTAGAGCATTAATAAAAAGCCATCAATGTAAATCACAGGAAATTATTACGACCTTATAGCAAGGCCCATTTTTGGAATAAAGTTTCAAATTATATTGTATTATACACAATAAAAGATATTGTGGAACTTTGCAGAGAGGTACCACTGAGAGAAACCAAAAATGCCTTCAGCCTGTATACATCTTGTTTGCTCGTAAAAATCTAGGATATTGAGTTTTTGAATTCTGTACCAACGGAGATTTAGTGTGCTTGCACTTGAGATATCGTAATGAAGTGAAACTTGTCGATATGGGTCCTAGAGTCTTTCCATGCTAATTGGGGACCCCCTGCCCTGACTCCAAATAGAAGAGACCCTGGACGAGAACGTAGATTCCCTGAAGCAAAGATCTAGTGGGTCCTATTCTCATGCATCCCCAGGGTCCTGTACAGCACCTGCAACACAGCAGATTGTAAATAAATAATTGTTAAATGAATGAAGGAAAGAAGGACAAATGTGTGTTTAAAGACTCTGGGCAGTGGCATATTAACCTGGAAATCTTAACCTTCATACTAACAGAGCCCTGTTAGCATCCTCAGCGTCAAACAGGGGACTCAATTATTTTTTTCTTTGATTTAAAAGTGTAGCTTTTGAAAAGGCCATATATTTACATGGTTCTAAAAATATAAAGAGGCAAACTATTATATATAGGATGGATAAACCACAAAGTCCTACTGTATAGCACAGGGAACTATATTCAGTAACCTGTGATAAACCATAATGGAAAAGAATATGAAAAAGAATATATTTGTGTAAATGAGTACTTTGCTGTACAGCAAAAATCAACACAATATTGTAAATCAATTTTATTTCAATAAATTAAAAAAATATATAAACAGTTTGAATCTTGCTATTTCTGTACCCCATATTCTCAGTTCTTATGCCCAACTCTTACTAGCAACCACTATATTTAGTTTCTTGTAAATTTTTCTAATTTCTTTATGTGTATAGTAACAAATATAAACTCAGGTTCTTACTTCTCCTTTTTAATATCAAAAGCAGCTTACCTTACACAGTATTCTGCATTTTGCTGTTTTTTTATTCAATAAGGTCTCAAGGATCTTTCTATGTTCCTATATATAGAGTCCCCTCACTCTTGTTTTTTTTTTTTTTTTTGGTTTCATAGTATTCTAGTGTATTACTATATCATGGTTTATCATGGTTTATTTAAGCAGTTTACTGGATTTAACAATTTAGGTTATTTCAATTTTTTTGTGTGTCTTACAAACAATACTATGATGAATATCTTAAACATATGTCTTTTCATTCATTTGCAAGTATATTTGTAACATAAATCTCCAGAAGTGAAATTGCTGGGGCCAAAGATAGATGCATTTGTAATTTTGATGGATTTTGCTAAATTGCTCTCCATATGTGGTTATGCTAACATATACTCCCACAAGCAATGTTTGAGAGGGCCTGTTTCCTACAGCCTCACCAATGGAGTGTTTTATCGAATTTTTGGATTTTTGCCAACCTGATAGGAGAAAAATGGTATCTCAATGTAGTTCTCATTTGCATATCTTTTATTATGAGTGAAGTCTGAGCATATTCCCACATGTTTAAGAGCCATTCATATTTCATTTTCTGTGAACTATGTTTATATCTTTTGCCCAGATTTTCCTATCAGCTTGTTGGGCTTTTATTTCTATATTTGTAGAAACTTTTTATCTATTGGGGAAATTAGCTCTTTGTTTATACATGAGTTGCAAATATTTTTTCCTAGTGTGTAGATGTTTCTAGCTTCTGACTTAGCTTATATATGTATGTGTATATCTTTGTCATGTAGAAGATTTTATTTTTATATATTCAGATTTATCAATTTTCTTATGGCTTCTGGATTTTGGATCAGTTTAAAAAAATCTTTCCATTCCATGGACTAAAATTTTTCCAAGTTCTTTTAGTAATTTTATAGTTTGATTTCTAACATCAAAATCTCTGATCCAGTTGGAATTTATCATCACATAGAGTAGAGGTAAAGATCTAACTTGATTTTTTCCAGATGCCTACCCTTTTGTACCAACACCATTTATTAAATAGCCCATCTTTTCCCTGCTGGTCTGCAGTGCCACTTTTAACATATACCAAATTCAGGAATGCTCACCGTTGGGCAAAGTTTAAAGAACACTTGAACATCTTACTTGCCCATTATGAAATCTGTTGGGTCTGCCTTATGGGACAGGGAAGAACTTCTCCTGCATCTCCTAGCTTTGTCACAGGTCCCCTATAGGCCCTCTTATGGCTCCAGGAACACTGGGTAAGGAAGGCAGAGTTTTGCT
Source organism: Aethalodelphis obliquidens (assembly GCF_003676395.1). Taxonomy (NCBI): domain Eukaryota; kingdom Metazoa; phylum Chordata; class Mammalia; order Artiodactyla; family Delphinidae; genus Aethalodelphis; species Aethalodelphis obliquidens. Next base: position 31,529,901 of record NW_020837946.1, on the reverse strand, counting down.
GTCTTGTCGTATCGACACTTAGGGTTTCAGGTCTCTGTATGTAATGCTTCTGGCCTCCAGGCAGGAGTATAGGCTATACCTTCTTAAAGAGATTACAGGGGCAGGCATTCCAGATGAGTAGAGAGAGGAAGGTGTGTAACTTTCGGGAAAATCACTTCACCTGAGTTTTTATCTTTACCTGCAAAAGGAAGGAGCTGAAGGAGGTGCACTCCAAGGTCCCTTTAAGCACCGACATGCTGTGAATGGTAAGCAGGAATGGTATGATGAGAGCATTTCACCTGCATGACAAGAGGGCTGCATTGTATGCCACACTCAGTCACTGGCTCCACTACATAAATTGTGCCCTCCAATGAGGTCAGTTCCAGGACTCTGTGTGTAAAGCTGAGGCTAAGACTGACCACTTGTGAAATGGCTAGAGAATAGGGCATGAACATAGAAAGATTTATGACGTAGCAAAAGATCTGCAAGACTATGAGGGAATGAGAGAAGGCAGATATGCTCTCCCTCATTGTGATTTCTAAGCCTGGAATAATCCATCTACCTGCAAACTTTTGAACCTGTCCTATTGCCCTCCTGGGCTTATATACTTTGACATTTTCAAATACAGTATGAGCTCTTCTAGTGTGAAAGTAAAGACTCTTGCTCATTGCAAGGGCAAATTTCAAGATGACATGATCAAAGATGGTAGAAGGACCAAATGTTGGGAGTAGTTATTTATAACATCCTGGATAAAGAGCCCCATGGGTACCATATCAAAGCTCTGTTTGTGACATTCAAAATCCCCAGCCAACTAGCAGCAGGAGGTATTATTAGATGGGCTGGCAAACATTCATTTTTTAATGTAGATACTAAAAGCATCAATATATTTAAATCATAGATCAGAATAACATATCTAAAAATGGCTGGGAGGCAAACATATTTGAGTTTAAACAACATGCATTAAAAATATGAATAACCATCCCCCTGTATTAATCATATCAAAATGATTTTGTTTTCCTACCATATGCAGATGTCTCTCACTAAGCAAAGTAACACGTTTCTATTTCAAGGCTATTAACGGTGGAGCAGCTGTACACTACCAGAGAATTTTTAGAAATTATAATGAAATTAAACAGCAGATAGAAAAGAAAAAAAAGAAGATAGTGACTTTAGAGCTATGCTTGGTTGATGGTATTATCATATTAAATATATATTTCAAGTACATGATACATTTCCATAGAGTGATGCTAGATCAGTATATTGTAGCTAATTGGAACACAGGCTTGAGGTTTAAAAAAAAATCCCATGTTTAAGAGACCAAAATGCTTTTCTCTGAAGGAGCAAGACAACCTTTTATTTATATATTATGACTCTCCACTGAATGTGTAAAGTTGTCCTGTAGGTGAAGCTGTAGTGGATGCTCTATGAAGTTCCTAATAGCATCACCTGTCAAGAGCATTTGCTGAATACTGAGTAACCATTGTGTACAAAGTGTCATTCAGCATTCAACCCTGGATATCATTTCTATTTTACCCATTACTTCCACTAAGGGGGATGGAGTGTTCTTTGTTTTGTTTGGCTTTGTTTTCAAGAGAGAGAATCTTTGTTGTGTCTAATCTTCCCATGTTCTAAAGTGACTCACTAACCACTGAGTTTTGAAACATTTACCCGGTTTTTAGTTGTGCTTATTTTTCTCACCTCTGAATAAACTCTTGGAGTAGTCAAAAAGTGCATCTATGCTGACATATCATAACAGAAGTAGGGGAAAATATCTCAGAGGATAAGTTTTTATGAAGGAAAGTTCATATTCTGAGTTTAAAATTGTATAATAATAATGAGGGTATACACTAGCAAAATAAAATAAAAATGAAAACCCTGTCACTGTACTTTATATATATATACGTACGTATGATTATTAAGAAATAGTTGAAGCTTTGAAACTGAGGTATGTATATAGTTTTAATTTTTATTTCTTATATATATAAACTTAATTCCACAGTTTCAACTATTTCTTACATCAGGCACATAAAACCCAAATGAAATAATAACAAATCTTGATTATTTTGCCTTTGGAAAGCACTATTTGATGGAAAAAATAACTTCTTATTTATCATATGTCAGTATCTAATGTCAGTATCTTTAACTCCAGAAAAGCAAGACAATGAGTTGAATATTCAGATATTTTAGATGAATTAAAACAGACAAAAAAACAAAGAATAAAAACAAACAAGTTATGTTGGTGGCTACGCGATTACAGGTTATTTTTGTTTGTATTGAAGAAATATTTTGAACTCTTTTACCCATACTACCTGTATGTGCCACCATTTTGTTTTCACACAGCACAACTGAAGACCTGTTCCAAGCATTATGATGTATCATAGAATAATTTGTTATTGTTGGGTTGCTTATGAAAGCAACTTGAACTCCTGCGGTAGGGATTTTATTTTAGAGAAATACTAATCTTCAGTTTTATGTACTTGAACTTCATCTTAAAATGAGCTACAATTTATTACTATTTTGACTTTACAACATATTTTGAATATCACTAAAAATATCTCACTGGAGTTGTACACACTAATTGTACACAAAGCAAAAATAAGGTTTGTGTAATGGAACTGTGTGACAAAGCACACTGTTGGTGACCTTCCTTGCTCTTGCAAAGTTTTGGTAAAGCCAACCCGTAGAGTAGACACCAACCAAAGAAGTCAGCCAACAGCCTCTTCGTCTGGCATGAGTAGAAGAGAAAGCATCTATATATTTGATGTCATTTTGTCCCCATTCCTAGGTTATCCAAATTAAAAGCTAAATACATAACAAATATGCTGGTAGACCACATCCTTTTTATTTAGGAGGTGCTGGTGTTGAGGACGGGGCCAGGATGGAATAACGTTAAGCCCCTATTTCCACTTGGGTCCTCCAGGGAAATCAAAACAGGACCATGCATTTCAATGGATTCCAGACTTGCAAAAGTATTCTAATTCTCCCAGACAAGACTTTTTAATTTAAATAAAAAAGCTCAGGTTCCAATCTTCTTTTCCTGCCTGACTCCAGAAAACTTCTAAGGGAGCAAAGCAAGAGAGGGCTCCAATTATCTCCAGCTCTCTCAGGGAGCCTTTTTAAGGGCAAAATACAATTTGTTCTACAGCAAAGCACCCAACACACGGTCTGTAAGAGAACTTTGATGTTGTGCCATGGATTCTTTTTGCCTATCAGAAATGGTCTCTTCCTTTTTTCCCACAGAGTCAACACACAGTATTAAACAGCCTGTCTGCAGTGTCTAATTAACAAACTGACTGCAGAAGATCCCTTACAACGTAAAATATTAACTCATTCTAAAAACTAATATTCTCCACACCTCAAAAAATAAAATAAGCAAGAGACTGAAATGAAATAAAACCCTGATGCATATCATTCCGGGCCTTTGCCCCCCAAAGAGGTTCTACTCCTTGAAGCATTTAACCATTTCAAAGAAAAAGATACACACAGACACGTGCACACCAAGCAATTTTAAAATGCTTTCTACCCCCAGTCTATACTTTACGGTAGAAAGTCCGACTTGAGAGCTCAGTCTGTACTTCTCTTGATCTTATACTTCACAAATCATTTTAAGTTCAGATATGGAACTCATCAGTTATGTGTCTTTTCATTATAATTGCAAAGCAGTCTTAGAGCTTGGTTCTGTTCCTATTGGCTCAATGGTCATCACGTACCTGCTTTGTATATTTAGGGCATTATTTAACAGAAGCGGCAATCTGTCTGAAGAATGCAAGGGCTGTTTGATATTAACACAGAGAATGATTAATCAAAGATCCCTTGGTCTTAAAGCATCAAGAGAGAGCTGAGGTCATTAGCAGGGCAAAACTGGGAAGCAAGCTTTGACTAAGAAAATGAGACAAGCCAATGCTTTGAGGATTTAAAAAAATAAATAAATAAGGCAGTTGTGGTCCTTCATTTCCACAGCTTTCATTCCAGAGCTTTCAGTTTAAAGGATCACTGTGTTAGGAGATCTGAAGAAATAGTATATTCTTTCTAATGCTAGAAACCATTTCCTCTACAGTAAACTATGAAACTATTTGCATCCACTAGTGTCCGGAACAATAATTATTTCTAATTCTGGAACGTTTAGGTTATTTCATGTTTTAAATGAGAAATATCAACAGCTGCAGAACCAGGCTTTGGATATGAGACAGAGCTGGGCTAATTAAACCTGTTACCCGATTGAGAGAGACTTCTCTGGTGCTCCAAGGTAAGCGCTCCTCTGCCGAAGACACAGAGGTTTAGTGTAATTAGCCAGACAGGATTCCAAATTAGTTCACTTTTCTACATTGTTTTGGCAGTCGAAACTATGAAACATTTATCCCATCATATATCAGGGAAAGTAGGACTGAACATCCCAAGAACAATAAGAAAAGAAATTATCATCTAAAATTTGGGTTTTCCCCAAAGTGAATCCTGGGACAAGGTGTATTAGTTTTCTACTGCTTCTGTGACAAGTTACCACAAACTTAATTGTTTAAAACAACAAAAATTTATTATCTTATACTTTCATAGATCTCAAGTTCTACATGGATCTCGCTGGGCTAAGACCAAGAAGTCATAAGGGTGTATTCCTTTAAGGAGGTTTTAGGGAGAATCCATTTCCTTCCCTTTTCCACTCTCAATAAGCTGCCTGAATTCCTCGGCTCATGACCCCTTTCCTGAATCTTTATAGCTCGCAAGATCAGGCCAAGTCCTTCTCACAGTAACATCTCTCTGTTTATTTCTTCCAATATCCTCTTATACTTTTAAGGACCATTGTGATTAAGTTGAGTCCACCTGTATAATCCAGGCTACTCTCCCTACATTGCAATCAGCTGGTTAACAACCTTAATTCCACCTGCAACCTTAGTTCCCCTTTGCCTTGTAATCTAACACATTCACAGGTTCTAAAGATTAGGATGTAGACATTTGGGGGGCAGCATTTTTCTGCCTACTACACAAGGATTTAGGTGTAAATATTTTATTTGGGAGGTGATCCCAGGAAGCACTATGAGGGAGTAGGGGAAGGGAGAGAAGCAAACAAAGGAAGAGTTCATGAGCAAGTTACTATTGTGGGCAGTTGAGGCTTAATCTACTGAGGATTCTTTAGAGAATAGGTAGAACATGCCTTGCAATTATACCACTGAGTGATGAGAAAGCTGGGGTATATATTCACCAGCTTCCATTGTTTACTGTTTGTTGTTCCAGGAATATTATTTTCTTGTTGCAGGTATCTTTCTCCATGGAGTTAGAAAAGATAGCGGCAAGTAGATCTAATTTACACTGTTCTCACACTACTCAATTCCAGAGGACAATATCTAAATATTTAAGCTCATTGGATACTCTGACACTACTTGGGTCATGTGGCTATCCTTGAACCAATCAGTGCAGTTCAAGAGGGATAAAATGCCCTGATTGGCCAGGCCTGAGTGATGTGCTATCAAGTATATGATTGCCAGTTCCACTGGCGTTGCAGGGGGTGGAGGAGGAGAAATGCTACAATGGAAAGAAGGGTCTTGCGCAGAAAAAAAGCAGTCAATAGTTTCTGGAAGACTGAAAATAATCTGTAGGGTTCAGAGAGGTGAAGATCAAAGAATAGGCGTCAGGGCTTACAGCTGCAGTAAGACCCTCTGGCACCCAGAGGTCCCAGCTCATACTTCTGTGTCGACAGAGACCAGGAGCATGGTTGCCAGGAAAGAAGAAAGCAAAACTACCAGACGCATATATCGCCACACTTCAGGGCTGAGTTCCTGGAGTCCAAAAGCCAGGTTGTAGACATCTTTGATGTGCTGCTTTAGGCCTAGATCCTAGGAGCTTACAGAGAGAAGAGAGAAGCTGCCCCAGAAGGCGGTGGTAGAAAGGTCAAAGCTTGAGAAAGGGCAAGAAAAAAAATGTCATGGAAAAGGAAAAGGAGAACCACAAACAAGTAAAAGATACATTAGAAGATAAAGAGATAAAGGAAATGAAAAGAATAAGCCATGGAAATTTAGGACAAATAGGGTAGGAGCAAGTATTTTAAAAATGGAGTAGGACATGAAATTAGGACAGGTGAAAGGACTGCACTGTTTAGGAATAAATTAGATAATTGGGTACTTGCTAGGCCTTGTATCTATCCATCTATCTAATCTAATATCTATTTAATCTGGATCTTCTAGGGTTAGGATTTGTCTCTGAAAGCTAATACATCTTAAAAGAAAAACATCAAACCTAACTCCTAAGTGCTTTGAAAACCTTTTATTTTGAGAACCCTTTTGAAAAAGTTGCAAAGGGAGAATTTTAGGATGTAACACACTGAACATGTTTCTAAAAATCTTAACCTCTTTTCCCCAATGTGCGAAGATGTCTCAATCTGTGTCTGTGCCATTTCCCCCTACCACCTGACCCCCAATTTCCACCCCTACTGGCCTACTGGCCTAGTCTTTCCCTTGTTCTCCTACTTTCCAGATTGTTTTCTCTTCTCTAAGGGCAGCTCCTCGCCCTCAGTCAGCTCAGTTGAGTCAGCAGCCAATCGGCAGCATAAAGTATCCTCTCAGGCGGTAGGGAAGAGAGGCTCTGAATTCTGCACTTGAATCTTCTTGGTTCTGCTTCTCATGCATCATCTCCTTTAATCCCAACGACAGAGTTAGATGTAGGGCGGATTATCGTCATTCAATAGATGGGAAAACTGAGTTTTAAACTAAGACCTGTCTGATTCTAACGTCGATGTTCTTGAATACTACACTACCACATATATCAGTGGTTCTCAGATTTTGGCATGAGATACGTCACCTGGGGATACTTGTTATTTGTTAATAAGAATTCCAAGGCCCTACCCCCAGAGATTCTAATTAATCGTTTTGTGTTAAGGGTCAGGAATCTGCATGTTTCTCCAGCACTCAGGTGACTCTAATGCAGGTGATTCTAATGCAAGTCAGACCCAGAACATACTTTGAGAAACATTGCTAATAAATCCTTCGCTGGGGAGGATTGCTTGGGAAGTGATGTAAGACTGAGCCGTCATACGCATACATGAGTTCACATTTTTAAAGTACAGCATGGGCTACTACCCACAGATGTATGGATTTTTTGTTTGGATCCTGCTTGACCATTTGTGGTCTCTATTGGTTCTGTGCACAGTGTACTAGTATACATAATATTCTTATTTAAAACCTTGCACAATATGAGAAAAGAGTTCAGTCCCTTTGCTATGATTCCGAAATAATACACAGACATGCCCCGAGGTGTTTCAGGTTTAGAAACCATTATAAAAAGCCATTTGTGGTCTCTGACAATGCCTTTAATTAAGAAGAGTGCTGCTTCTCTAGTGGAAACTTTTGGGGGAGAAAAAAAGAAAATGAAAGAAAGTTCAGCTAAATGACAACCCTCAGGGGTTAATAGCTCTGAAGAGTTTTGTTTCTAAACTGATATTCCTTTGTGGAAACTCTTCATCTTTTGAAAGTAGAGTAGGGTCACCCTCCCTCAGAAGCAGAGAGCAGTGATTCAGTGGGTTCTTAGAAGTGGCCAAAGTGCCTGGGGACAGGAAGGCTCCTTGCAATGGTGGAGGTGAAGATTGCTAGAGTAATGAGGCTCTCTAAAGGAAAACTCTTCCCACTTCAGTTTTGTCTTTTCTTGGCTTTGGGTGGGAAACAAGCTGGGCAGCTCATAGGGCTGCCTTCCTGGACATATGGGTCCGAATCCTGCCCCTGCCACTTAGCAACCGGGGGAACTCTGGCGGGCAAACTTCAGTTCCTCCTCATAAACAGTGATGATCACTCAGGATTCCTGTGTAGGGGGTCCAAAATATAGCAAGTGGCCCCATAAATGTTGGCTCTAATCAGGTTAATCTATAACAACGAAGATTCACTGTACGCCATTGAATGCCACACAATAGGCGTGTGTGGAATTTTCACTTACCCTGGCCCAACAGTGAGTTCATCAGACACGGCCCTGCCCTGGGAAACTGACATCCTAGGGAGGAAAAGAGACATTGGTCAAATTCTGAGCCCATCTGGATAATTCTTATATCTTAGATGTAACACTTTGTTAAGGTAATTCTTCCCCAATTGGTAAGGAAACAAAAGTTCAAATGCAGTTAGAGAACTTGGCAAAAAATCAAGACCCACAGGCAGCATATCAGAAACTGGAATACAGTTCCTCTTTACTCCCAAATCCACATTCCGTTCACTGCCCTGTGGTTTCAGCAACAGATGATTGATCTTTTGTCAATTTTTAACCACCTTCTCACCAAAGGGCCTGATGGCATTCTTCATGCTGTGTGTGTGTAAGCAATTTCGAACTGACAGGAAGCTTGGGTGGTTATGATTTATTTAATGTTTGGGAAATGTAGAAGTCAGGAGAAATTTTTAATTCATGGGATTATTTTGTTTGTTCAAACCCTGAGTAAACAAAAACCAGAGACTTGGGAAGAGCAAAGGTCTTAAAACATGTATCAGTTATTTTTGGTTATACCTCAGGAAGCAGTAAGCAGAAAGCTATAAATAAAGTGCTCAATTCTGCAAAGTACCTATCTATTAGGAGGGGACCATATCAGGTAAACATACCCAAACGTCATATAATAGCAGAGATAGAAACAAGCTTTAATATATATCATGGCTTATGGCTAGATTTGGCGGGGAAAACTCTCCAGCATTGCTAAACCAATGAAAGAAAATATTCTTTTTATTCAGTTTTCTTAATTTAAGCTTTATAGTTTCTGTGACGTGGCTAACTTTTGCACATCTAAACAAAATCAGAGGAGAAGCTGACTTCAGTATCCACCACAACTGTGGATGTACAATGGAACCTAAAAATAACTGAAAGATTTTTAACTATACTATTGGTTCAACCTTCTTCAGCATCCAATGCTTTCTAAGGAAGTTGAGGATTTCTTCCTTTGCTCCCCGTCACCGTCTAGTGATAACATAGAGAGCAAAAGTAAGGCAGTAAAAGTGAGAAAAGAAAGTAGGAAGAGTAGAATCTAACTAGACCAAATGAACTAATTAGACCAAAGGGTGGGACTGAAAACTCTTCCATTCACACAGTCTTCCAAAGTCTTTTTTTTTCTGCTTTCGACTACTGTCACTGCAACAAAGAATTTAGCAAAGAGGATTAGAATATAGTAGCCAAATCTAAGATTGTTTTAAAAAATACTAGTAACAAAAACAGAAGCTCTTATTGGGGGAGAGTTGGTAAAGGTCAGCTGGACCCACTGGAAGATGCATTAATTCTTTTAAGGCACCAGGGCAGAGTTAATTGAATGTCACCCCAAAGGGTCACCCAGAGCTCTACCAGGCTCACACCCAGCTCTACATCCCAGATGCACGACAAACAGCCCCTGATTAGTTAAAATAAATCATTTTAATTTTATAGAGACTTTTCTACTTAAATAATAAACTCCTTTTGGCATTGCCATTTGTGTGGATGGTGACCCTCTTCAGAGAGGGAGCCCCCAAAAGTCATAAGTGTCCCCAGTGCCTGTCAAATTGCCAGAGTAACTCACAAGCAAGAGGAGATCTTTTGAAGAGGCTATGTATTCTGCATAAATCTTGAGTACTTTTGTTTTCAGCAGTTTTCCTTTCTGTATAGAAATCTTACTTGACATCTAAATAGGCAACCGTATATTTTAAGCTTCATCTGAATTTCTTCTCCTGTGGGATCACAAGAGTCTTCCTTGTGGATGGATTGCAGTCTTTCTCAGCTTTCTTTTCCTTTAGAGAAGCAGTTCTCAACCTGGGCTCTATGTCTTGGCCTGAAGAATTCTGTGAGCATCTACAATTGTGTGTGCACCTAGGTACTTCTTTTTTCTTTTCTGAGAAGTGGATTCACTAACTTCATCAGATTCTTAAAGACATCTGGGAACAAAATATGGTTAAGGAAGCTGGCTTCCCAGTCTCTATTTCTTATCTGCTACCCAGAAGTCCACTCGCTGTCTTGAGCCTTAACCACGTGGCAGCATCTTTGGTTTTTATAGATTAGTACAGGTCTTTTCTGGATTCCTGATCACCACCACTCAGAAAAATGTTTATAAATTATATGCCAGAGTCTGGCAAGCTTTAGAAAGCTACAAATTAAAATGCTTGAATCTTGGGTTCTATCCCTGTTTCTGATTAAGATTTCTGTGACATACATTAAAAACAAAAATCAGATAGAAAACTGCAGGGTTGCATCAACCTAGCCTCATTCCTTGGTACAAACAAAACTCCTGTTGAAGTCAAAGGCTCTCCTTAATGCCCTTTTATTTTCTTCTTTATAGAGAATAAGGCACTGACTGAAGTCCTGCTAATTCTCCATAAAGCCTCTAGGAGCCTCACTATTGCCTAGGATGACAGCCCAAATGCCCTCTCCTTCCCGGGACATTGCGGGCGGAGGCCACCCGCCCGAGAATTTCCCTCCTCCTCCTGCAGGGGCCAGTAGAGGCCCACGCATCTTCCTCCCTCCCTGCCCCCTCCCTGTCCATTCATAAAGTGGCGGGTGATTTGTGACCGCCTCGCTGTGACTGTAGAGGGAAACAGCCATCTTTGCTTGGCTCGATACTAGATTTGTTTTTCTAATTTCTTTTTACTTGAAGGTTTACCAGCTGCTTTATTACCAGAGCGCAGCTTCCTTGCAGTCTCTTTTCTTTTTCCTCTCCTCCTCTGTTCCCCTCCTTTTTGTTCCTAGAGACAATCAGTGTCTCTGGTCCCAGCTGCCACTGCTGATTTTTCATTACAGTTTAATTTAAAACTGGGATTGGAATGGAAATGTCTTTTTGCCATTTGGGGTTTGCGAGGCCTGTGGTTTTATTGCCAAAGGCACAAATGTTAGTTACTACTGTTTTTCCAGCGTTTGCAGGGGAGGGTGAGAGGGTGTGGGAGGGAAAGACAGACAAACTGAGGAGCAGAAGCGGGAGGGAAACAAGAGGGAAAATCCCTCTCAGAGGCAACAGCATTCTGCAGATTGTTTTGTTTGATGTTTTGAAGAATACGAGTTGAGTTAGGAGGAGGAGAAAATAGTGTCTCCTCTCCTTAAACGAATGCTTCTGTGGGTCAAATACCTGTCAACCCCGGGAGAGAGGAGAATCAGGGAGGGACATCACACCCGTGATTTGGGAATTTACAGAAAAGCATTTTGTCCTTTTATTATAATTATTATTATGTTTTTTAAAGAAATAGTAACATCTCCAGCCCTTCAGTTGACCACAGCGTCACAGCTTTAAATGGGAACACCTGAGGAGGGACTAAATTGTATACAACCTCGGAGGGAGCAAACTATGTATATATTTATATATTTTCACCTAGAAGGAGACAGCAGGCATCTTTCTCCACCAGCTTCTGTTTTCTCTCTCCTTTTAAGCTCTGGGGCTCCAGTCCTAGGGTTAATTTACGAGTCTCCTGCAGTCATGAAACCCAGTCCAACTACACAATTAATGTTTCCTATAATCTCTTAGAAGGCTCTTGGTGACTTATGGTTTTGATCAGATTAAAACCAAACAGTCCTCTACAATTACGCTTTTACCTATCTCAGTGTAAAATTACGAAGGCAGGGCATTCTTATTTACGAGTAATCTTGAAGGAGGAGGTGGACAGAAGTTGAAGACGGTGCACGCCTTCATAAATATTGAGCTAGTTTCCCGGATGTGGGGCATCCGAGGAAGCCAGAACGGCTTATCTATCATGCTGGAAACAATTACTGTCTCCCCGTCGCAGCAAGAATCCCGCTTCTCCTGGAGACTCCAGGTTCGGGTGTCAAGCTGAATGCTCCATTATCTCCACCGGTCACGCTGCTTCCTGCGGCATCCGTGAACCTGTCTGCGGTAGACCCATCTCACCGTAACGGAGCAGCTCCGAGACTCGGGACGCCTCACAGGCTGCTTGGGGCCCCGGCTGCCAGCGTGCTCTGTGTTGTGCGCTCTTGGTTAACGGGGACATCATTTTACCCCAAAGCCTACATTTTTCGCGGCTGGACATCTCAGCCAGGTGCCCTCTCCTCCTGATTTGCCCCCATCCACTCCTCTCCCACGTGTCTGGTGGCTTCTCTTTCCACTTGGAAGGGAGGAGGGACTTGGCGAGGGGGCCCAGCCGTCACTCCGCAGACAAATTTCCAAGACTTCTGGGGTCATCTTTGCAACTCACGGGACATTCCAGCGGTTGGAATTTCCTCACAGAAGCCACTCTGCTACCAAAAGTGGAGATCTCGTTTCTGCAGGTCAGAGTTCAGGACACACAAAGGGGGAAAGAAAACAATAACAATGGAAACCGTGTTTAACCCCAGCAGCTGCCCTGACTCCACTCCAATAACAACAAAAAACAAAAACAATCAGAACAACAGCAAATCTTCTCCCTACCCTGGGCCTAATGTGGTTAATGCTAAGCTGACTGCCATAGACATACCCACAGCCACTGTGCCAGAAACTGCGTGCTGCTGAACTAAACTACGTGCAGAGGAAATACTTCCCCAACCACCGAGTGAAGTTTAAACCTTCAAGGAGCCAACTGACATTTGAGGAAGATGGTTCTTTTTGCATACGGGTGCGACCTTCCTGGATGAAGAAAATTCCACAGTTATCACCTTGGGTTGATCAGCCCTCCCCTCTGGGATGAATTTAATACCGGACAGGATGCTCTGAGGGCTGATCTACTTGCAAGCTCCATCTTGAGATGCTTTCCTGCTCTGGGGCACCGCACAGTGCCGTCATCTCCTTGCAAAGCAGATACTGCAGCCAAATTTTCTTCCCCTGTTTACTGAGGTGAATGCAGGGGGAACTAGGGATTGAACATTCCTTGTCCTGTCTGACAGGAAAAATGAGTGTTTGATCTTATTTTGTGCTACAGGAATTTCTTCAGAAATCTCTTGGAAAAATCTCATAAACCTAGGTTAGTGGCCACATATGGAATCCATTAACTCCTCATTTCTGCTTGTTCTTAGCAAATTTTTGTGTGGTGACAACACACGAACTTTGGGGTGTTTTTGTTTTGCTTCACACCGCAGAACTCTGTTGACTTACTTTAGTTTCGAGAAAAATATTTAGGAAACAAAGGCTGTGGTTGGGGTGAAATAACTGACCGCAAGTAAAACTGGGTGGGATGTTCGGTTTGTGAGAGATCACGGGGACAGTTTTTTTCAGACTTCAGGGGGATTCCAGAGTTTCCAGTGTTCTGGGAAGAATGTTCCTTCCCTGATGAAACAGTAAGAAATCTGGGTTCTCTTCCTCTCTTCATCCGCGCCTCATGGTGTAATGCTGGGAGAGAGGATTGGTCTCTCTTCCTTTCTAAGTTGTTTTCTAAATCTAGCATAAAACAGCAATGTACCTTTGTCGCAAGACAGCCCTATATCTCCGGCTTAAAAGGCGTTAAATAATTATATCACACCAATATTTGGAACTAAAGTTACTCGTGTATGACAAAAAAAACAGACTGGAGGACAACTCGAAGAAGGAAGACAGGCTGAGAAATTTAGAAGAAAATTAGCTTTTATTTTTCTGTTTAAAGTAATTAATAAACTAAACATAGCAATCAGCCCTTTCACCCACAGTCAGCATCAGGGGACTTCAAACATTGCCTTTGAAGTGGGCCCCCAGTCGGGAGGACCCCACTGTTTAGGCTACTTTATGGTGGTAATATACTGCCTGGAAAAAAACACATGCCAAGAAAATGCACAGATTGAATCTCTGAGCATCTGAAACCCTAAAACTTCAGGGGGCCAAGGAAGGTCCCAGTCTTTTGAATTTTTTTTTCTTAAAAATAAAAAAGGCCTAAAGTATTAAATTGAAGCAGGCATTTCATTTCTTTCCTTCATTTCTCCTTTCACCTCAGGAGACCTACATTAAATTCCACTTAGATCACAGCTAGACGTGGGTTTGATGGTCTCAAGCCACCTTTTAACTGTACGTTCATCCCATAAATAGAAGATGAATAAAGACGTCAAACTTCATCCATATAGTATTCTGACACACGTGGCTCTCTGTGAAAGAGGAGCCTGGATGAAGGTGGATTGCAGTGGCTTCTAGAAAGCAGAGAACTTCAGCGTAACTTGGTGAATTTACACACATAAACGGGAACGTGTGGGTTATGAGCCGTAGCAGGTGGGGCTTCAGCTGCCAACATTGTCCCGAATGGACATTTGTGGAAGGACAGTGACGGTGCTGATACAGTATGAGTTCAGTGTGGGCCACTTTCCCAAAGCCATCATTGTCAAACTTTGTGCTTAAATGGCTCTTCTCCGGGACAAGCGAACTAAGGCCTACACTTAAAGCAAGGTGTCCTGAGACCAGATTCAGTTATGTTCAGAGTAAAAACATAGGGATTGTGATGTGGCGATTATACTATTAAGATTTATTCATCTATCTGTGTCCTAAATAGGGAAAGAACCAAATCTAACAACCAGAAAGCAAGGAATACACTGCTAAATATTGATAATTCTTTCCCTGGAATACTCAGAGCTATTTTTAGTTTGTTATGTAAAAAGCCAGTGAGATGAAAAGTGAAGTGATCCGTTTCCAGAAGAAAACCTAGTCAAATCTTCATTAATAATTCCTTGTAGAACGCTCCATAGGCCTTTATCTGACAGCCTGACAAGCTGAACTAAACAACAGAGACTGTAGGAATGTAAAAGACATAATCTTAACACCAAACCTTCTGAAGATGTGGCTGTCATTTTACATTAAAGGCAAGGGGTAAAAACCTCCACTGAAACAGAAAGAGATTTTGCAGCATGATTATAGAGCTAGAATTTAGTCGGGGAACTAAAGGCGGGCAACAGAGTTAGCAAAGGGTGTATGAAGGGTATTGAACAACCAAGCTTCCTTTCCATGTCTGGCTTGGGATTTTTGAGAGCAAAAGATGAGGCAGGTATGACAAGAGACAGTTTAGCTGTTCCTAGGCCTGGTGACAAATCTTCATTATCAATAAGGACTATGTAACAAATATTGGGCTAACCACTGTATCAATATAAAAACAAACACAAAGATCTAGATTCTGCTTATGTTTCTATAGCAATGTACACTTTCCAAAGTCTTTTCACATGGGAGAGTCTCACTGGACTGTCACAACATCACAGGGCGGTCAGGATAAACATTGCTGTCCTATGGTACACCTGAGTAAACCATCATTCAGAAATACTAAGGGACCTGTCCAGGGTTAACTAGCTGGTAAATATTGGGGTTGAGAGAAGATCCAGCTTTCCTGCCTTTATACATGTGCTCCCAGTACATTTTTAATATAAAAACAAGTGCAAGTAGCAAACTTCGGATAGTCTAATGTCCATCAAAGGCCCAAGGTCTGCAGAAAAGAACTGGAATCAGTGAGAACAGAATAATGTCAAAGAGCAAGGGACTATGGGAACACCTGGGTGTTGCTGCCCTTCTGCACTGAGGGTCTTCTTGCCCATAACTTGAGGAAAATCAAGGTGAGAAATTGTCTGTTATTGTTGGTATGGTTACTTTCCCCCAATCATGTTATAATTAGTATTAAAATACTGACAGTAATTCACTCCTATAAAGTACTTAGTTTATGTAGGCTGTATTCTAAGCTCTTTTCGTTGATTGGTTCATTTACTCCCTATGAAGTAGGTTTTAATGTTATCTCCATTTTATAGGTAAGGAACCCATGACTTTTTCTGACAGAATTCTTAACTGGGAGCGATTCTGCGACTGGGTGAGATGCATTACAGAAGTCTCTCAGAGCCAGCCTTTAAAATAGCCCACATTCCTCAAGCTGCAGGAGAGAGAGTGTGTGTGTTTAAGTGTCCGTAGGGGTGGTGTGGTGGGGAGGCGTCTCTCTCTCCTCATTCTCTCTCTCACTTTTATCAATACTTCCTGAGCACACCCTGTCCTGTGCCCCCTTTGTTAACAACCTTCCAGTGCTCTCGGAGCAAAGGTTGGCTTGCAGCTTTCTCCCCTTCCTGCCGCCTGTCAGGAGAGGAAATCACAACTTTCAGAGGGACCTGCTGCAGGGGGAACTGGATAGCACCAAAGGGTCAAGGGTAAGAATGCAGGGAACAGTGAGAAATCCCAGATAGTGTCCAGCCGGGGCTAGGAAGGAAGGACTCCTTCACATGTGCCTCTCCTGTTTTGCTGCCTCTGGTTCCTGCAAGAAAGAAAACCACAGCACATTTTGCTGTGATGGTGCTAGAGAAATGTTGAGGGCTTCAGGGGAGGTGTGACCCTAGACAGTGGGTTTGCCAATCTCCTAGTTCAAATGAGCCAGGAAATTTAACTGAAATAGTAGTATTAGTTAAGTAATGCCAATTTAATGTGTAATTCATCACCAGGTCCTATTGCTCTAATAACCTAGATGGCTAATCACACTGTGTGCTAGTAACGATCGTGCAGGGAGAAGAGGCTTCATGAGAAGAGCACATGATGAAACCTCCCTATAAATTCATCAAAAGAATTCCCCTCCCTTCCATGCCTCTCATTCCAGACCGGGATACTGACACAGTTAAGGATGGGGTGCGAGGCACACATCTCTCCTCCTTCCCATCTGTCTTAGCTTCTGCTCTGCTACGGGGACCTGGCCTTGATGAGAATCCATCTTCCCCATAAAGGTCAGTGTATCCTGATGTTACTTCCTCTGAGCCCATACTGCTCAGGGTTAAGGCTTCCCTAGTTAGGACAAAATGACACAGCAAGAGGTCATGGGTTAAAGGTTTGGGTGTCGATTGTTTGGCTAGTGATATTTCTAATTCCCATCAACTTTCAGTAAGAATTATGTATATGGAGCAGCAGAAGTCACGCTTATTAACTGAGTCCTTCTCTCCTACTGGCAGGAAATACTGCTGTTTCTTGATGAAGCTGCATGTTCCCAAAGCATGGAATGGTAAAGATCATAGAATTTTAAACCTAGAATGGGCATTAGAGATCGTTTAGTCTAACTCTTTCACTTCAAAGGAGAGGAAACAGGTCCTGTGAGGCTCATCAATTGCTTGAAGAGGGCCATTTAGTTAGTTAGTGACAGAGTCCGGGCTACACCCACAGTTCCCTCCTTCCACCCCACCTCTGCCACACTGACAAATTAACAAGTATTAAATGGCTCCCAGCACCTCAGGAGCCAGAGGGTAATGTTAAATCTGTATGGCTTCCAGTGTGTGTGGAATTGGAAGCATATTTAGTAGCCAGAGGCTATGGGCATGATAAGTTTTTAAAATGCAAATTGCTATCTACTAAATAAAAGGAGTGTAAGTTTGAGGAAGTTAGTTCAGCTCGAGTTAATAGGCAACAGTGTTAATTAGTCCAAGGGCATGGGTCCAATTTCCATAAGGGCCAATTAGCTTCACACAAAGGAAAAAAAAAAAAAAGACTGTTTCCTAGTTTTGGTCTGGACCCCGAACTCAGCCAACTGGGTCCCCGGGGAAGCCAGGTGAGAGAGTGAGGATGACACAGCACAAACTCCCCCTCTGCTGCTGGAAAAACAACTCAAGGCATTTCTCAGTGGAATCACCTCACTACCTTCAAGGCAGATGTTTTGTCAAAAGTTTTACTGAGGTTGAAAGATGGGGAATCCTTGGAGCAATTTTCACATCCGTTCTCTTCACATCTTTGGATAATAGTAGCAAAAGGGATTTTTATTGCAGTTTTGCAGATCAGGACCTAAAACCCAGAGAGGTAAAATTATCTTTAAAAATTTTGTTTTTTTACCCGATATCAGGCACTGAGAGAATATTGGATTCAAGACCTAAGCCTAGGTCTCCTAGACTTTGTATTGCGCTAGATGTCACAGCTTCTTACAAGAGCAGAGCTACTGCTTTGCTGACAAAAAGAGAAAAATAAAGGCATTTTGAGTTGCATCCATGTGCCAGGTCACTACTGAGCTGGAAAGCCAGCTGCTTTCCATGGTTGGGCCAAAGATCAAAAAGAAACATTTAGTCAACAAGTCGACTGCAGTTTTCTTTGGCAAAGTATAAACAGGCACCAATGAGAAGTCTCCTTTAGTCCTACCTGAAAGGCCCCAGCCCTGTTTCACAAGTCAAAATCTGAGACACGTTGACGATGACAGGA
Organism: Aethalodelphis obliquidens; assembly: GCF_003676395.1. NCBI lineage: Eukaryota > Metazoa > Chordata > Mammalia > Artiodactyla > Delphinidae > Aethalodelphis > Aethalodelphis obliquidens. The sequence goes on along the minus strand of NW_020837946.1, from coordinate 31,511,954 downwards.
GCAAGCCAAGAGTGTCCTCAGCTGAGAAAAGAAACAAGGGAAGGCACATCACATAAGTCTCACATGTCTGTATGGCCCCTTTGGTCTTTTATTGTCTTATTTCAGGCCATGCTAGTTTGTGCAACGATGACCTAGTTAACCAGATAGACTTTTTCCTTTTTAGAAATAACTAAGAAGTTGTCAATATCAAACCTAGGCAGTCAAAAAGAGGCGCTGGGGGGCTGCAGATATGAGGTGGAGTCAAGCGACTAAACAGTAACTTAGACCTCCCAGGGAAATGTAGCCGAGACACCACATACCATTTTCCCCAATAAAGCAGATTTTAAGCATCGTAACAGAGATGGCACCTGATTCTCACTCTGTTGTCTTTTGACAACTTCAACAAGTCAGCCATTGTTCAAAAAGATTTTTACACGTTACTACTCAATTCAGCCAGCACTTAGATTAAATTCTATTTAATCTGGGCTTCCCTGGTGGCGCAGTGGTTGAGAGTCCGCCTGCCGATGCAGGGGACACGGGCTCGTGCCCCGGTCCGGGAAGATCCCACATGCCGCAGAGCGGCTGGGCCCGTGAGCCATGGCCACTGAGCCTGCGCGTCCGGAGCCTGTGCTCCGCAACGGGAGAGGCCACGACAGTAAGAGGCCCGTGTACCGCAAAAAAAAAAAAAAAAAAAAAAAAATTCTATTTAATCCAAGATTTCCTGACCATGATTCAGAGTTTGGGCAGCTTCTCTTTTATTCCTACCTAAGGTATTTTATTAAGTGCTTATGGTTTCCTTGAGACATATTCGTAAGTGAACAGAAAGCAGTCAAGGCAAGTAGTAACAGCTTCTCAATGGACAGGGTGAGGCAACCTCACCCATTCTTTTTCCCCGGTGTCTCACAACCGTTTGGGTGGGAGTTGTTCTCAGATAAGCTAGCAGGTTTCTCTCTTTGTGCTCATACCAGAGGCCTGATCTCCTCATCTGGTTGTTCAGGGCTGGGATGGTTAAGGTCAGGAATTACAATTAAGAACCTACTGACAATACGGTTAGTGTTTGATCTAAGCTGAAGTGGTAACAGAAAGGTAAAAACTTGGGGGAGAATTGCAGGTATCACCTAGTCTAGGCCTTAGTTCTAACCTTCTGGTCTCTCTTCCACATCTCTGATCATGGGAAATTCATTCCCTCCCAAGGAAGCCGATTCCAGTTTGGGTCAGTTCTAGTTGTGATAAAGTTGTTTCTTAAAATAAGGAGATATCTGCTTTCCAGATATCTTTGAACCACTGGCCCTAGTTCTGCCCTCTGGAGCCAAAAAGAGTAAATTTAATCTCTCTCCCTCCTTATAGTTGTATTAAAACCCAACTGTCTTTAATTTGTGAGTTTACTCCTTAATCCACTCAGTTTGCATTTATAGTGTCTATTTTGTCACATGCAGAGTTGAATAGACCTACATTCTCACTTAAGCAGTCTTCAGCACATTTGTACTTATTTCTCTTCTTCAATCCAGAAATCACTCTGTTCTCTCAACTTTTCATAAGACATGGAGGCCTCCACCATCTGGACCTCCTCCTCCAGACCTCACAATGGAAACACTATTACTGAGCATAGTTATTGAGGATCCACAGTGTCTAGGTCCTGAGCTAGCTCCTATAGCATTCTCAACTACCTGCGAAGTAGGTGCTGTCAATCCTCTATTAGCCATGAGGAACTGTGGCTCGTAGAGCTAAACTTACCTTGGCTCATATGAGAATGAGCCAATATGTGGTAAGTAGGATGTGTGACAAAGGCTGACTCCAAAACCTCCAGTTCGAGGGTGTTCCTTTTACGGGCAGTACCTGGAATTGAAGATGGCCCTGGCATTTACCTTGTCCATGTCAGAGAAGACCATCTCTTCCCTCATGTGATAGCAAACAGCACAGCAGTCGCCCTTTCCTCAGACACTCCATACATCATATAAATCATAGTAAAGTACTCTGCTAGCCCACATGAAATGTATTTTCTCTTGTAAAATTTCTGAAGGGATTTAAAAAGTCATTTGCTTTTGGGATAAGATTTTTTATCCAAGACTAATTCACTTAATTTTCGATTGGCAGTGATGTCTTGAAAAGCATCAGGCATACTCAGGAATTCTTACAAAATGAGAGAACCTAACCTACAAATTGCTTTCAAATGTAGTGAAACTTTTATGAACACGAAATATAACAAGTAATGAAATTGACATCATGGTACATTTTGTAGATGTTTAAACATTTATTAATTTCAGTTTATCAATTTTCTATTTTGGAAGTAGTACATCTTTTGAGATCTTAAAGCATTTTTATAGGCCTTTGAAAGAAACAAGGCTGTGAGTGCTGTGTTTTCAGTGACCGAATAATGCTGAGACTTCCATATTCTTTGACAGAGGTAAAGAGCCAATACACCCATATGTGAGGCTTACGATGGCAATAGCTTCTTTTGGAGACCACAGTGGCTTCTTCTGGCTGCCCTGTTTGCCCACCTTCTACATGATAGAAACCAGATAAAAGGGTACTCTTTTGGACAACTTTGTGTGTCTTTCAACTCTCCTTGATCACATTCATCTTTCTCTTTCTTGGTCGGCACCCCATCCATGGTGCATTGCTCCTTTGCTCCCAATCTTAGATGAAAAGTGAGATGGCTGCATTTGATTTCGTGATCTGGTTTCAACTGAGGGGCTGGGTCACACAACCTGAAAGTGAGGAGAGTTCCATTGGCTCTTGCCCAATAGGAAACAGGAGAAAGGAAGGAACCAGATAAATCTTCCATCCATTTTCCCTTCTTACCTCTCTTCTGGAAAAGTCCTGTCGGCCAAACAGACATGCCTGCTATACTTCTTCAAGACTAGTGAAGCAGGGCCAGCAGGCAAATGTGTTGATTTGCATCTTTCTTTATCTTATATCCTTTTTTCTTTCACCCCCAACATCCTGGGTTTGTACTTTAATTCTTGCCTCTAGCTTCACCTTCTAGACGAACCCAGACAAGAGAGTGCCAAGCAGCAAGCTGTCGTTCGTGGGTCTCGTACCAAGTAACTTTCCTTGGCTTGTTCTTTAAACTGTATCCTAGTCACCTTTCCAGCTTCTGACTATTGCTTTTTGTTTGCCTCTTGGTTTTTATTCCCAGTTCACCCTTGAATATCCCGTTTTGTAGGGTAGACCAAGAAAATACTGAACTTCCTATTGACTAAATGTCGAAGCCAGGTCTCTCTTTTATCTTGCCTATATACAGTTATATTGTTTTCAGCCCAATTGCAAGACCTTTTATTTATCCCTGTTAAATCTGAGCATTTTAGTCAGCTCAGTATTGCTCTCATCTGTCAAAAACATTTAGAATCCTGGTACAGTCATTTTCCGTATTCCTCACAGTTTTGTGTCATCTGTGTTTGATGAACACTTTTTTTTTGCCTTCATTCACTGATATTAGAATATACAATCCATGGTGGATGAAAGGGCCTGGGACAACCTGTAGAACACTTCTAAGCCCTAATCTTCACCATTTAAGCATATTTGTTTATTCACTTACTAATTCAATTATTCTTTGCCTTCGGGCAAAGTAACTCAATTTCATTTTACAAACATGATTGCCTAATTTGAGCAAACCTCAGTGTGGTGTTACTTACTGGGTCACAGAGACAAACAAGATGCTAGAGAATTCTTATTGGTGGGGATTTCTCTACTTTAAAGGAAGATAGGGGAATTCCCTGGAGGTCCAGTGGTTAGGACTTGGTGCTTTCACTACTGAGGGCAGGGGTTCAATTCCTGGTTGGGGAACTAAGATCCCACAAGCTGTGTGGTCAAAAAAAAAGGAAGATAAGCCTGTTGTAGAGATACTGCAGAAGAGACCAGCCTTTTTTGTATACCCCTCAAATCACACAGATGGTCACTACTTATTTCTTCTCCATGAATACGGCTCTGATGAAGGAAAAAAGAAATGCAGTTTAATAATGCTCTAAGAAACTAGATAAACTAGAAGAATCACCTTCTCTCGCTGAAAATTGAGTTTACGAAGGTGTGAATTCAGAAACTAAAAATAGCCTCCTTCCTAAGCACCTACCCATGTCGATAAAAATTCTTTGCCAATTCACAAAGTCCTATCATGGTTGCAAATTCCTCTGTCACAATAATTGTTTCCTGTTAACTTTTAAGGCAAGAGTGAGAGGTTTATTGAATGGCAAGACGAGCATCTGGCATTTCTGGTGTAGTATCTGGAATTTCAGTAAATGTCAAACACACATTTCTTAAGGACGGAAAAAGGGAAGAAGACACTGGGAAAAGAAAACTAAGAGATAGCAAAAGTATTGGGAAATTACATATGAATTTTCAAAAGTGTATAAGAACTTTTCTTAAGCTCATTATTATCATTTACAAATGAACTTTTATTTGTAGTCTGAGAAAGATGCTACTTCAAAGTAATTAGTATAAACTGCCCTAAGGAGTAGAAACAGGAAAAAATGCATATCTCTGAAAAGGACCTACTAATAAAAATCATAGATTGAATCACCTGGATAATTTAGTAGTTACCACAGTGAAATCCATAGAGAAAAACAGAAGCCAAAACATAATTCAATATATGAGTCAAAGGATATCTTCAGGAAAACCACCAAACAAACCATCATTACTAGGTGACTCAATTCCAGAGAAACCATTGATTAACCAAGATGCCAACTAAACACGAGGGGAGCAACACACTATCTTTTTCAATTTTAACGATTCTAAACTCAAACAATACTTTCCTCCCCTTTTATTTGTCTTTTTCCTCTTATTTTAATGGCTTGAGGCTTGTAGAATATGGCTAACTGATTCTCATCCTTGTCAGAGCAGGCAACCAGTCACTACATAAGCATGTACATGTATAACACACACACACTCGGGAAGACTATTTCATTAACAACCTGTTAGACATTGAAAGCCCAAACTACCCTGATGATGTCTGGACTGTGATAGAACTGAGATGGAGAGACAAACCTAAATCGGACACGGGGAAGGTGGCGGGATCATATATCTGGTCTCAGCAGCTGCCCAGCCGCTTCCTGGCAGTGGCCTCATGGGTGGCAGCTCAGCAACGTGTTCTCCCACAGGGAACTGGTGAGGAGGAAAACAGGAAAAAGTACACTGTTTGCAACGCAAATAAATCCCTAAGGATTTATGACTTAATCTTCGCGCAGCATCACTGAAAGAAACACAAGCCAGTTAACTGAAAGTAATTTAAAAAGCAATTTTAATCTTTGCTTGTTCGCTCAAGGAACATTAAAGGGGAGCCAATTCATAATCTACAGCAAGACATGGAAAAATCCCCTCTTTTCTCCTTTCCTTTTACACACACAACACCCCTCGCACAGGGTCTCTGGAATTTCTCTTTCCCTAAAGCCCTCCCTCTCAATCCTCTATCCCTCTAACTCCCAGAGACACTGCACAGTCTCTTTCTTCTTTCCCTGGGGCCACCCAGACACACCTGTCTGATGGTCTAGGAATGCTGGAGACTCTGCAATTCCTTGCTGAAGGAAGTGCAAAGATTCCCCTTGCTGACTCTCCCCCATTGTTCTCGTTCCTTCTGTGGCGTTGCCAGATGAAACATAGGACACCCAGGTAAATTAGAAGCTCAGGCCAACAAGAAGTAATTTTTCAGTGTAGGTCCCATGCAGTATGTGGGACATACTTACACTGAAAGATGATTTGTCATTTATCTGAAACTCAAGTTCAAATGAATGTCCTGTGTTTTTATTTTCTAAATCCAGCAATCATATAATTCTGGAGAATACTATTCACCAGAAATTCTTGTTCCCATCAGGGAAACAAATAAGACACTTTTAGACACTCCTAGAGCTATCTGAGAGGAAATTGGTCTAGAATTTCCACAGAATGAGCTAGAATACTATTTAATTTTGTTATCAGGCACGTGAGTCACTTTGTCCAGCTTCACCCATAAGAAAATGCTTGGCCAAAATTAATTTGCACATATAAATTAACTATGTTTTCATATTCTATCTAGAAGTTTAGGATCTGCCTAGCATAGTATTTGGTACACAGCAGAGGATACAAAATAGATCTTTTTGAGTGTAATTAAAAGATTCCTCTGTTATCTAAAAAAATTGTGTCCAATATACATATCAACAGTATTAACCACATGTGAAATTACATGAGACTGTGAGTTTGGTCTTCGTATAAATGTATCCGAATGCTGACACGTAAAGGCACCATCTCCTTTTCTGAGGAGTCACCTTGGAAGGTGACGAGTTTTCTCTAATGATGTTGCTCCAAACACGTAGTATCCTCTCTAGCCAATCGCAGCACCCATTTCTGGTCCATGCAGAAGAATCATTCTTCTTGTTTTATGTTCTCCCTTTGTTTTGTCCTCAGACTGTATTCCCCAGCTGGTCTCCCACCTAACCCACCCTGCTTGGTTCTAAATGGCTATTTCCAAAAGGTCATAGCTAGCCTCCAAGGATGAAGATTCACAACCACTGGGAACCCAGTGACACCTCAATTAACAAACCCCCTGGGAGCAAAGCTCTTTTATAATAAAGTCCCCTTATTAAAAATGAGATTAACTACTTATAAATCATATACAGTAGAGCACCCTATATGTGCACCCTGGGCTAAAAAGCCTTCTCAAAGAGCTTCTGTTTGTCCCTGTCCTGTTCAAAGCAAAGAGATTGATTCCACTCCAATTGGCTAGCCGGGGTGAGGGTCACTCTGCCCACCCCCTCTACCTGTTGGGTGCCCTTCACACCGCCCCCTACCCCAGAGGCAATCTCCTCCTGCCTTCACACCCCATCCCCAACTTCAGGTACCCAATATCCTATCCACATTAACAAGAATTTACATTGACTTATTCATTACCTGATTATATTTCACTGGGAATTCATTTGCTCAGAAATATTTAGAGTACGTTTCAGTCAATGGGCATATTTTAACCAGCAACTTGAACGATAGTTGGCATTATAATCTTTGTTCCTATTACAGGAGAGCCAAGAATAATCAGGCAGATGTGGATATATTTTAGGAAATGAGAATGCATCTGAAATTACTGTCTATTCCTAAGTGATCAAACTGATTTGAGAGGGAGTAGAGAGAGGGTCAAAAGTGTTTTCTTTGATACTCACATGGTGCCCTTTGTCTTAGACAGAAGGAGAAGGTGGGCTGAGTTTAGATTTCTGGAAGCCCATTTCTCAGAGCAACTTGGAGAGACTTTATAACTGTCTTCTCTGAGAACCTCCCCTGACACCCTGCAGTGTCTGAGGAAGTAAATGCCCCAAGGTGGTGAAGGGCAAAATGAGAAAGGCATATGGATTTTGGTGAACGTGCCTTCCCATTAGTAAGGAGAACAAAGTAATACTTGGTCCATCTTCAAACCCAGTAAAAGTTCCCTTTTTGCATCACCAATGGCATCACTGTAATTAGGAAAAATTATGTGACATCCTAATTCACATCCCTGACATCATCAAAACCAACCATATAGCCAACCTTAATATCAACAAATATATTTATATTCTTTTTAATATTTCTTAACCAAATGTTGGGCAACCATCTGGAAGATTTGGTACATAATTACCTTAATACTTTGCCTTAAAAAAGTAAACTTCTAGCTAGTACATTGCTGAGAACATCCAGCATTTAGAGGTTCAGGAAAGTGACATGTGGGTGATGGTGAATGCTTAATAGCATTCATTTGTCTATATTCAGGGAGAAGTGGAGGTGTTCCTGCCCTATTCATGTCTCTCTCTAGACCATAAAAGCAGGAATAAGCAAAATTATGATGCATCGTGATGATGAATAATAATAATTCAAAACAGCAATACCTACCTTCAGATTGTGATGCCAATTTCTTAGTCTTTTTGTATGCAGATGAAGAGCTGGATTTTTATAGCAAATCTGCCTTTAGGCCCCCAATGTCTTCCCATATCTCATACCCACTCCCAAACACACACTCACACTTTGGGGTTGGAAAGGTGACTTTCAAATTAGGATGTCAGAAATGACACAAAATTGGTTTTGCACTCTCAAAAAATTATCCTGCTCATTTTAGTTGGACATACTTATATAATTGTTATTAACAGTCATTTATTGGGTGTCAAAAATGATCTGCATTGACACTGAGGAAAACATAGACCAAATGGTCGTAAGTGACTCTTTCTTGATGAATGTATCTTCTGAAAACTTAATAGAAATGAAAAAACACAAGAACAGAACCTATGATGGCAACTTTTTCTATCTAAGGGCAAGAAAGAAGTGAAAATGCTCAAATGCTTCAGTATGTACAACAGGTTTTTACAGAATCTTAATTTTTATTGAATCCCAAACCACTTGTTAATTCAAGTCTCTTCAGAACCTCTAGGAGATATATTCTGTACTGACTTCTCCAAAAGGTCTCTCAAATTAATGTGTCGAAGTAGTTTGAGGGAGGCTGAGAAAAATAATCTTAACCTTTCTAGTCATTGGTTCAAAACTCCTTTCTCTGAGGGTCTCTTCTAAAGAATTTCTAACTTTTGCCTCTGTGGAATTTGCAATCAACTGCAAACCAATTCCTTTGTGATTTTTATGTTTAGTAAACAGAAGAACACCTGAATATGACTCTAGGGAATTCCAGCATGCATGCGAATTATCATCAAGTTGACAGGATCCACTGTTTTAACTCTTAAATTGATATCTTAAAAAATGAGGGAAAATAATTTATGCAGACCATGTGACTAAACTGACCTAATTCTAAAACTTTACTCTGGGAGATAATGTGTGATATGATGACTACATTCAAAAAAGAGGTTTTATAAATTAATAACCAATTTGGATTCATAATAGATCTTTAAGGAAAGGAAGGAATGATCAAAAAGGGTATATTCTGTATAGATTAGGGATTATAAGCTATTTTCCTATGGAAAAATTATTATGGTTTTAAACACGGGTTTTAGATATGCTAATATTTGTATGAAGAAGAGGATGGGTGAGGTAGAACAGTAGTAATACTGGAAGCAGGGAGACCAAAAGGCAGCATAAGGAGAAATAAGAATGTTTTGAGAGGATGTGGACAAAATAGCAGGAGAACCTGTTCATGTCTTCAAGGAGAATGCATAAGAGCCAGGGGAAAAAATGAGGTGGAAGGATTATGTAGGGAAGCTGGCCAGAGAACTATAATAGCTGATCGAAGGAAAAGAAAATGTCTCAGGGAGAATAGAACTTTAACATTGGAATTAGTGCAGCTATGTACAGTTTGCATACTTCAAGATCTTCTCCCATAACAGTAAGGTGCTTTTTCCTGTTTGTTTATTGCCTGTTACCAAACAGTGTCTGGAACAGATGTTATGTGGCCAATCCATGGAGCCTGGAAAGGTATAAAGGAAGCGTCCCAAGTGCATAGTCTTTGGGAGGTAATACTAGAAATTTACCACAGGTAGGTCATCAGGAGACGTTCACCTCGGGAGTTATCCTGAGCTTCTGACTACTCTAATGTCCCTTGAAGAAGCCCAGTTTCTGGCCCCAGCTCTGCCACTGATTTCCCGTGGGACCTTGACCAACTGGCTTGACTCCTGTAGCATCTTGGTTTCCTTGTCTGTAAAATGAGAAGTGGCTTTCACACTATGCTCGCAAAGCCCCACGACCCTGAACGGGGGCCTCTGGGTGGCTCCACTGTGGACTCTTTCACACATACACTTGAACCACTTTTCATCCATTTTCCGTATTGTGAGCTCAGATATGATTTTTTTCCTGCTTTGAAAACTACTATTAAGCAGATAGGCTCAAAAACTCTTTTTTTTTTTTGCTACAATATCCTTCTATGTGATTCTTCTCCACAAAACACTTCTTTATTACTTGTGCCTAAACAAACACTGAGATATGGGGAAGTTCATTTTTGCCACAGAGATGCTGAGTAACAACCACAAAACTTGGTACAACGGTAAGCATTCATTCACACATTCATGTGTCCCCGGGCTAGTGATCTAGGCTGGCGGAGGTGGGGGGCAGGCTGATGTTCAGGTCTCAGCTGGCAGTCACCTGGGGACTTAGCCACCTAAACTCAGCTGCAGGTGCGCTGGCTGTCGGCAGAGCAACTCGGCTCTCCTCCTTGTATCTCTCACATGCCTTCAGTGGGCTAGCCTGGTCCTAATCTCATGGGGATGGCAGGGGGTAAAGAGAGGAAGCAGAAAAGCACAAGAGCTTTTTCAAGTCTTTGCTTGTGTCAAGTTTGCTATTGTCTTGTTGGCCAAGACAAGTTACCTAGCCTAGCCCAGTGTCAGTGTGGGACTGCACTTCCAAAAGGTATTGATACAGGGAGGTGTGAAAAATAGAGGCATTGATACATTCAGTCTACCATGGGGAAATCATAAGTCTTAGGTTCCAAAGTGGCCAAATAGGGATGAGACTCTAGGTTGGTCATTGAGAAGCAAAAAAAATATCTGATGGTAGTCTGGTTTATCAGAAAAGAAAAATTTCCAGCAAGGTTCTAAGCAGGCGAGTATAAGAATATGAAGGAAATTACTCTTCTAATGAGCCTAAAAACCTCGATTTCTCTCTAAATTACTCTTGTAAGCCTTTCTTGATGTGACCCGCGAGGTCACATCACTCATGTGTTTAACGCTGAGAACTCAAATATGCGTGTAAAGCATAAAATGAGTGAACATTTCAGTTGTTCAACAGAGTAAAGCCCCTTTTACTCATGGGTGCATGGTCTGAGTGTGAGATGGGACATTCTTAGTTGCTGTGTGTCCCTCAGAGTGTAGAACAGAAGCCAGTAATATACAAGCTCACGGAGTCATCTTTCACTAAAGCAAAGAAATGGTGGCTGGTACTAATAAAGGGGAAAAAAAACTGCACATATTTGAACAGTGATTTCAGTCATGCCCACTTTTGGCTTCACCTACTGACTTTAGAATCTTGTTTAAAATAAAATTCTATAAATCACCCTTTATAGAAACAGCAGACTTTCTGGTTGAAGTTGGGACACCCTACAGATTTATCATAGACCTTCCATCTGATGAGCCCTGGGCTAGTCTGGGAGCACCACCTCTCTGGGAATCCTGCCCCACCCATGGAGGAGAAAACCAGGACCTTCCTGCCCAGTGATTCCTTCAAGCTGAACCTGAATGCGGATTCAGGCTGAGCCGGTGGTTCAGTGGGTGACACTGGTTGACTTTTTACAAGATTAAAATAAAAAATCCTACACCAAACTGTTCAACCTGGATGATAACTTCAACCTGAATAATTGAACAGGTCCATCCGGGTTCACTGTCAGAGAAGCGGGTGAAGAGTGATATCACAAAGGTTGAAGAGAACTCGTGTACTGCTCGAGGATTGTTTAAGTGGTACATAAGTAGAGTCGTTATTTCTCTAGATGGGTGTCTGTCTAGCTTTCTCCCCAAGAGATGTCATTTAGGGTGTCACATCCAATTTCAAGGATGTCAGTTAACAGCCTGTAAAATGTTCCTGGGATAACCCCTCTCAGGAAGAAAAGCATGTCCTGGGCACTGACAAGTATGACCTTGTCCCGGACACACACCAAGGCAACCACTCAACGTCAGCGTCCGTTTCTGCTCCTCTTTAAGAGTTCTGAGTGACAACTGTGGTCAGATGAAGGTGGGAAGGGAACAAAAACATGAAACACAGTGATTTCCAATACATCTTTTTCCTTGTCTTCGGGCAAAAAATTACACCATTATGTCATTTTCGTGATGTGCTCATCAACAGGCGTGGAAACCTCATTTGTCATCTTTCGTTCTGATAGAAAATCAGACTTTAGGGAATCCAGCTGGGCTGTCAGCATTCTTTGCTGTCAAGTAGAGCAGCTGAAGGAAGGCAGCAAGCACATAGGGCCAATGAGGCTGCTGGGCGCTGGCGCCAAAGCCGAAGACAGAAATCCGCGTAAAGAACTTCCGTTCCTCGGCATTCCTATCCAATTTGTTGGAGCTGTTTATCAAGTTTCCATGCAGACAGGATGTAAATATGCCACTTAAATCTGCAAATACAATAATGAAAACTGATATTTGTAATTGTATCTGTGTGGTCCTACTGTCTCAAAACGAAATGGATTTCCAACCTAATATTGCTAAATGAATCCTTGAAATACGTGAGGTCCATTACAGCGGAAGAGTGGCATCACTTCTCACATCCTGACACAATAGGGGCATCTCTTCATTTCGCATGATTGAGATATTTTTATCTGTCTCCCGAAATTGCCTTACCACAGTTTTAACCCCATCTTTCGTGCTGGAGAAGTATGTGCTGTGGAGGTATTCTCTCCATTAGCTCCAGTCTACAGAACAGCTGCTGTGCCGTGACAACGAAAGAGTTCTAGATGCTGGAGAGAGACTTCTAGACACTCCACCTCCCATCTGCATTTCAAGCATCCTCCCACAGGTGGCCTCCACAGAGTTCTTACGGTAAAAGGTTTGAAGCCAGATTCTGTCCTTTACCATCAAGTGTGTAGCAAACGACGAGAACATTAGTACATCCCCAAGTCCTCCCGGGCCCAGCTCAGCACAGCGCTACCATCCCAGAAACGTCATTTCAGCCTTAAAGGTCATCAAAGTGCAATTAAATCTTTACTGTGCACTCTCTTAAACAGGTAGAGGTGAGAATACATTCTTAGTGAATATCATCTTAATGTTTACCATCCATCTTTTCCCTCTTTCCCTTTCAATATTTCTATGTCACGATTTCTTTTGCCATTGCAAATTCCTCAGAACTCTTCTGGGTCTCAGCCCACACACCTTCTCTAGTCTCCTCTCTTCTTTTGTCTCAGATTCAGTTCTTTATGTGGTGCAGGGACTTGGCTTCTCAGTCCTCAGTCCCCAGGTTCTGTGACACAGAAGACCCTGGACTGCCCAAGGAAGGAGCAGCCCCTTTCCCCTCAGGTTGAGAGGAGAGGAGGAATGGGAGACTCACACAAATTTTCAGCTTCCTTTCTTTTTTCTTTTTCTTTTTTTGCAGTACGCGGCCTCTCACTGTTGTGGCCTCTCCCGTTGCGGAGCACAGGCTCTAGACACGCAGGCTCAGCGGCCATGGCTCACGGGCCCAGCCGCTCCGCGGCATGTGGGATCTTCCCGGACCGGGGCACGAACCCGTGTCCCCTGCATCGGCAGGCGGACTCTCAACCACTGCGCCACCAGGGAAGCCCCATTTTATGTGTATTTTTCCTGATTATATTGGTGATACATGATGAAGATAAAAAATTAGGAAATACAGAAAAATATCTTTTAAATCACAATATCTAGAATCAGTCGTTCTTAACTATGACATACATCCTTACATGTTGTCAGTGTGTGTACACACATGCATGTATTTTGCATTCATATTAACTTGCTTAAATGATCACTTTAATACAAACAAATGAGAAAACTGCTTCAAGTTACATTGCCATTTTCTCCCTACTTCTCCTAACTGTGCTTAAGAGAAACATTTTTTTCTAAACTGGATGCAAAGTAAGTGTGGAAGGCATATTTTCAGAGAACTAGTAATTTGGGAGCTTCTAACAGCCAAATTTCTTGAATGGTAAGAACCAAAAAAAGCACAGAAGGCAGCAAAGGGTAGAGAAAATGGTTGAATAATCAGCTGTGTTGTTGAAGCAGGCGGGGGAGGGAAAGCGTCAGCCTATGGCGTCTCAGCCTCGTTCAAAGGGAAGTGGGCTCTGCTCAATGGGCAGGATGCCAGGACGCGATAATAAAGGAGCTCTGTAGGACTGCAACATGGTACTCTAGAAATACATTTTCCAATTAGTCATAAGTGTTTATTCATCAAGGCATACCACAATGCTTTTGGTAACTGAGTTGTACAAGCAGCTGTAATTGGCAATTGAGAAACATCAATGCAAATGTTTTCACGTCTAAGCCTGAAATCGTTCATTCCCCACATTTCCACTGAATGGTCCCTCTGTCCTGGAGTAGTGTGGATAGTGTGCCTGTGACGACAGGTTTAGATCCTTTATAATCATCAAGCATTAAATTAGGTCCATCTTGCAGATTTAGTCCTTTTTCCTGATTGATTTGAGGAAGAGAATTTGAAGCAGACTGAAAAATATTCTTTCAGCAAAGTTTTGGGATATTTTGGTTAAGCATAAAGGGAGGCTTGAGGGGATGGTCATCTTAGAAAGATTTTTCCAGATCTCCAGAGGAAAAGAAGTACCAGAAGCTTTCACTCCCCACAAATTCCAACAAGAAGCTCAGTTGGACACACCACAGATGCCTGCCGACTCTCCTGGGTGACAGCTCCTGATAGCTCTGTTTGGGCAATGTATCACATTTGTGTTCTAGCCATTAATCCAGAACAATTTTGAAGGTAGATAAGAAGCTCCGGTGAATAGAAGAATCCCACAGGACATTTCTTGACCTTTAAAAAGAAAACCATCAGAACTGACAGGCTTTCAAATTTAAAAAAAATGTTTTTTGTGCTTCTTAGTAGCACAGAGCTGCAAATGATTACTTAAAAGGCTCTCCTCCTTTTATTCCCCAAAGTTTTCAGATACTTAGTGTGAGAGGCTTGTGACAATTAAATCAATTTTCACTGGAGTCCCCAGAGGTGGGGCTTATCCCAGCTCCCTCAAGGAGACTTCTTAGACTAATAAGGAGCTGGTAACTTACCTGGGAGGATGCTGCGAAGTAGAAAAGTGGAATTTCAGGTCAAAGAAAAACTTTGTCACAGAATACCACTTCTTGCAGACTGAAAAATCAAGCTTATAATAGAAAGAGAGTTTTATTTATAATGGGAAGAAGAGTGTAGCCAAAATTAGGCTTTGAAAATAGCTTTCTGATAACTCCTTGAATCTTGAAAAAAGAGAGGTCATTACAAAGAAATTTACTTCACTCTCCCTCCAAATTTAAAATGTACTTTTCATTTCCAGAGGTAAAATGCAGCCCGCTGACTTTGGTGCATACGAAGAGTTATAGATACAATAGCCTCAGCATTCAGTTTACAGTTACAGAAGCAAAAGCTAAGAAAATCGCCACCTGATTGCCCTTTGCCTGTGTTTAGTCCAGGTAATAAAAATATGAAGCTGTTTCGAGACCACAGACAGCTGTCCTCTTCTTTATACGGCTCAGGCATGGCCCAACCAAGGACCCCAGCGCACACCTGCATCATCAGCAGGTTGCCTAATCTGACAGGTAATCCCTCCCATCCCTTCTCACAAGCATTATTGGGCACCTTCTATGTGCTTCCTATACACAGCCAGGAAGATTGCTGTGGAAGTAAATAATCAAAGAGTTAGAAGATGTGATGTACATTCTCTCTGGACCACCTGGCCATGCAGCTGATCAGGAAGCACTGGCCAGGTCACCAGGCGACATTCCCGTGAAGCACCTGTGCTGGACAGGTCACAGTGCAAACTGATGGCTGGCTGAGAGCATGCAGGCATCGGAGGCAGTCTAAGCATCTAAGGTGGTAGAGAACCATGGGGCAAAGTTGGGCTGTATCAAGAAAAGGTTTTAGAAAGCTGAGGACCTAGCAGTCAGGGACGATTCTCAGAGGCTGTTACTCTGAGGACCCCTGAAGATGTCGTAATGCCTTCTTGCTGTTTCCAGGATCCAGCTTTGTTTCCTCCCTCCACCCTGCCTAGTCTCCCACAATCGCCCTTAAGTTTTCCCATTTGAACGCAGCTGGACTTCTCCTGCCACCAGGAAAGTATGGAGGTTTTCTTCCAGTTGCGTGCAGGCTTGTCCTCTCTCTCTTCCTCCCTCAGCTGTAAATACGCACAGTTCTCGAATCTGCTCTACAATACTTGGGATCCTGTCTGACCAGGGATCCTGTCTGACCAGGGATCCTACCTGACCTGCACCCCACATCTTCCCTGGCCACCACCCCACCTGCACGAGTGCACGCACTGACGGCTGAGGTTCCGTAAGCTTCTTCTCCCACCTCCAGATCTTTTCCCTTTCATCCTATTCCAATTATAATCCTCTCCACATCTCAAGCAGCAAATTCCTAGAGTCAATTGTGGCACATGGGGGTGAAGGTAAGTGTCAAGCAAGGAGCTGTGTGATCCCAGGCTGGGTCGGGGAAAGGTAGTAATGTCATCACTCCAGACCTTCCTGTTCTCCATCTCCCAAGATCAGGCCTCTAGAACCTATGTCTAGAACAATGTTGTACTTTTCACCTAGAGAGGGCGCATGAAGGTGGGGAAAGAGGAGGGCAGGACCTACAGTTTGCTTGGCCCCAGGAGGTCTGCCCAGGCTCCTGCCATCTCCATCTTTGTACTGATCACAGTTTGTGCTGACCTTTGTCTCTCCCATCACAAGGGACCTTCTTTCGCATAGGAGCCCTACCTTGTATTTCTGTATTCCCAGCATCCAGCTACAGTACTTGGCTCACCATACTTGTTGAGTTAATTGTTAAAAACAGGTTTTCCTTCAAGACTTTGAATGATTAGTTTGGGAGAAGAGAGGTGGCCATATTCCTCACAGGGGTTGGGAGGTCAAAACTAACTGAAAAAGTTGAACAAAGAAAGGGGAGGAATCCGGGACCATCAAACACAGCCTGCTTCATTGTTTTGTCCACTTACCTTTGACTCATCAAAGCAAAGATGGGTAGGGAATTATTAGGCTTTTGAATAGCTCTACATTGGCATGGCAGAGAAGGAATACTGCAGATAACGTGTGTGTGCTTAAGCCTTTCGTCTATCTGGAGGTCTATGGCGGGCGGCATGGCAATGCAGCAGGAAAAGTGCAAGGACCAGGCCATGGGCCACAGTGCAAGGACCAGGCCATGGGCCACAGGTCAGAAATTCTGGGGCTTGTTTCTGGCCCTGCCACCTACCAGCCATCTGATTTGGGACATCATCGTCCATCTTTTTTCTACCTTTTGATTTTCGCCTATACAATAGAGATTATAATACCAACTTTGCATGCTGCTCAGGACTATTGGGAGGGTCATGTGAGATAATGCAGAGAACTTTGCCAACTAAAAAGCATGAGACAAAGGTGAAGCTCCAGGACCAGTATCTACCCCCTGACTTGCTGAAGCCGGGGGAGGTCCAGGCCAGGAGACACACCATCCTCGAAAGAGCAAGTGCGCTGAGAAGAAGGCAGGTGTGCTGAATTCATTCTAGGAGTTAACTGCATGCACTCTGGGGCCCTTGACGTTTCCCAGCCCCATTTTGGGGGCAGGGAATTTGTGTTCCTGCCCATGAGGATTCCCTCTAGCTCCCCAGGGCTGTTTCTCTCTGTTTTCCCCTCTAGGTAATTACTCACTAATTTCTTTGTCTTCTCACATTGACTTCTGACCAGACCCAGGTGTTTGTCTCCAGAATGACTCCCACGGATGCAGGCTTAGACTCAAAACATTTGGTTGGAAAGCCGCTCAAGGCTTCTACCATGAGGGATTCTTATGGTTTCCAAATACATCCTCTTGTAACCATCACAATATCTTAGGTCAGAATGTTTTCATATTGTGGCTGTGTGTGTGTGTGTGTACCCACTCACTGGTTGTATTTAGGGAAAGAAGGCTTATGGGTCAAAAACCCATTAGTGTTTGTCTGGATGAGTAAGAAATAATGGGAATTCAGAGTGTACAAGATTATAAATATTACAGAGGCTATTCAAAATCTCATTTACTTTAGTCTGACTGCCTCTTTACTCCACATATTTAAATTCCATTTGCAGCCACCAACAAGACCCTGATACTCTTAAAGAAAATAACAAGCAAGCTACTGCTAAGGGAAATGTAAATTGCTTTGTTTGTTCCTTTACACTCCTGGGCAGTGAAAACACAAGCAATTGTTATTCCAAGGGTCTCATTGAATATACAAAATCTTTGTCTTTCTTAGGAGCTGCTCTAAAGGTTAACCACTTTCTAAAGAGTTCTTTGTGTCTAGAAACCAATTTTATGCTCCTTTGGTCCAGCCACCAAATTCTTATAAACTTGCTAAAGTTTCCCATACAAACACATTTACACTCATTTAGAAAATGGAGAGAGTAGTTTGCTTTGGGAAAATCTGTTTGTTGTTCTTCCCTGACATTTACAGAGTCCTCATAGTGTGCGGGAGCTGCATGCAAGCTTCTAGAAGCCGACTGCCCCTGGAAGTGTTTGTGCTTGGGGCCTACGGGTCAGGATTCTGAAATGCAGACACCCTGGTTCTGGGCTGGAGCTGGTGTACACACGACAGTGATCAGGGCGATAGGAATCTGTGCTCAAGATGCGAGCACATCCATGCTCATCCCACCAATCCCAGGCTCCAAGGCCCCTCCTTCTTGGACAATTTTTTCTAGAAGCTTGTTGCATGCATTCAGAAATGTCTCTTCCTATGTGAATTCCTATTCAACTTCTATTCACTTTTTTACTATAAATGATTGTCTCCAAGCCAAGATAGTGTGCTCTATATTCTAATGCTGCCATCAAAGAGAGAAAGTACAGCGTCCAATATCCTCAACCTACGTGGGGGCCATAAATGAGCAGCATCTTGGCAATGGAGAGGTCTTCTGCTTTCCCCCAGCCTGAGAAAATATCATGCCTAAAATCCAAAACCTAAACTACCCCCCAAATTCAATATTTTCATATACACAGATTACCCAGTTTTAAAAAGGATTCTTTTAAATGTGAAATCACTCAATGGACATTTAAAATGGTATTTGATTTACAGAAATTGCATTCAAGAATGAGCGAAGAGAGGTACATTTGTACTGCAATATTTCAATTTATATACAAGTCTCATACGAAATGGTTACCAAGCGTCTGTCAACCAGCAACGATAGCTGGTTGCTCAGAGTTCGATTTGCCATCTTAAAATGTTGTTTTCCCAGCAATTCAAGAGGGACCCCCTCTGCCTCACAGTATGGAGACTTTCTCTATTTAATCATAACTTAGGCGCTTTCCTTTGCCGTAATGATTTATCAAAGATTTTTCTCAAGATACGAAATGAGGGTATTTGGGCTTCCTGTCTGTTTCATAGTGTACTATATTTGTTCTTAATTTCTCATGGCTCAATGATACAGACTGCAATTGTAATTATAGCCTGTATAGGCTGTAATTGTTCAACAAAAAGGAATTCAATAAGGTCAAAACAGAATTTGAAAGCCATTACAGCAAAGTAGGCTGAGCTGATGGCAGTAGTAGCTCAGTGCCTTGCTAATTGGGAGGCACAGATGTGGGTACAGAACCCACGAAGCCCCCTTGGCCTGGGTGAAAGACAAGCTGACATCATTAGCCAGGGCTCGTCAAAGAGCGGACAGGACTGGTGCTGGAACGCCCACGTGCCACAGACAAGAAGGTGACCTGATGTCGGCTTCTGGCTCTGCCATGATCCTTGGTCCCATCTGGACTTAAAAGAAAAAAAATCATAAGTATGAAAACCCAACCAAGGCTTTGGTTCCTAGTACCCTGAATTTGCTCCCTCTCAAAGAGAGCAAAGAAAGATAGGTATGTGTCACAAATATTACATCACCAATGCAGCCACTGAAAGATAAACTTGGAACCATACAATTTGTTGGAGTCAGTGTGCATAACCATGACAATATCCTAGCTGCATCTGTTGTGAAACATTTGGCTTCTTTTCAATTCTTAGTACCACAATTCTAAGCATCAGGTCCTCATGTGATCATTTCCACAGGCAAGGAGAAAGTGGGTGTGAGACTCCAAAAACTCTTTCCCACAACTCTTCCCCCCATCTCGATGGCTAGAATAGGGTCAAATGCCTACCTTTAGACCGACCCCTGGGAAAGGGGAAGAACTTAATGACAGGCTGAGATCAGCCATTGCTCATCTTGGGAGGCAGGAGTGGGAGAGAGGGGATCCCACTTTTCCAGAACACATTGCCAGTGCTCTTGGAATGTAATTAGGGTTCTAAGTTTCATCCAGTCCCCACAGGATACAAAAGAACGATCACATGCTACTGAAAACATTGCCTCCTATACAAAATTGAAGCTATATACCCTGGTAGATAAATGCTAAATTGGAGAGCTGTTGCTCTGGGTTGCTTCGTCAAATGACTCACTCCCTGCTATGTGTCCTTGTGCAGCTCTCCATGGATCCAGGCCCCGGTCTGCGCTTCCATCGAAAGAGAATAGTGTCATTTACCACCTCCTGGTCTCACGGTTGGGTTGTATGATGATTAAAAAGAATCTCAGAAGTCCTGTGAATTTCTCAGATTAAAGTATAAAGTGCTGAGTTTTCTGAGGATGACACAAATATCGAATTGCTGAGCATAAAACCAGCCTCGGCTTGCCTCTCAAAGTGGCCTGGAAGCCACACCACCCAAGGCTGGGCTTCTCCCTTGACAACTCTGATTTGAATCCCTCGTGGCATGTGGGCTCCCATCCTCAGCTTTTCTCTGCTGCACCTGTACTATCATTTCTTCCCCATAGCCCACCTCCCCCAAAAGCTAGGAGCACAAGCGTGTGAGTAATAGGTGATGGTTCAGACTTAGAGTTGGAGGAAGAGGGGAAAAGGAGAGCTAAGAAGATCTACTCTGGTTTCCTTCCACTAATTTCCAATCCTGTTCAAGCCCACTATTTTAACACTTAAACTAGACCGTTAAATACTTTCATGGTGCCCAAGACTGGCACATTTTGGTCCCTTGATGGCAGAGTTTTTTGTGTTTAGGGCTGAAACCAGCATGCATTGGTTTCCAAAGCCACCCTGACTGATGGTGGTGTGATCCCTGGTACACTTATGTCCAGATAAGCTGTTCTGTATATCTCAGTTTTTTGTTTTTTTTTTAAAGATAATTCTGTTAAAGATGCTCCCAGAGAAAACACATTGTTGCTTATATTTATTTTTTACCTATTCGTCAAACAAATGGAAGTGGTTTACATTTAAAGATATAGGAAGTAAAAGTTTAAAAAAATAAGGAAAGCTTAGAAATAATTTAAAGATATATCAGATGGTGATCTAAAATTAGAAGGATTATAAAATTTCTCAGCTTAAAACAAAAGGAAAACCCGATGGGTTATATAATTCTGATTCTAATTTGTTGTTATTGTTGTTTCCTTATGTCCCACTCCTCCTTCTTTCCCACTCACCCCTCCCCCCCGCCTTTCTCTCTCTCTCTCTCTCTCTCTCTCTCTCTCTCTCTCTCTCTCTCCCCCCATCTCTATTTCTATCTCTCTCTTTGCTGCGCACGGGCTTTTTCTAGTTGTGGCGAGCGGGGGCTACTCCTCGTTGCAGTGCACAGGTCGTTGCGGTGGCTTCTCTTGTTGTGGAGCACGGGCTCTATAGCTCAGGCTCAGTAGTTGTGGCACACAGGCTTAGTTGCTCCGCGGCATGTGGGATCTTCCCGGACCAGGGCTCGAACTCGTGTCCCCTGCATTGGCAGGCGGATTCTTGACCACTGCGCCACCAGGGAAGTCTCTATCTCTTTTTCAAAAACACTCTTTTGCCTGGAAATTTAAACTGATAGCTGCCATTAAATTCAAAAGGAGATTTAATCATGTGTATTATCTTAAATTATTCTTGGAATTAGATATAGCACTTGTTGATTTATTAGTTGGTCAATCACACTCCTTTTTTTCTTATTATTTATCTATTTTATACATATTAGTGTATATATGTCAATCCCAATCTCCCAATTCATCCCACCACCCACACCGCTTCTTAAAGGAGGGACCTTGTGGAACAATCAGGAAGAAAATATCTTTAACTCTGGTTTGCAGGACATACGACGATGTTTTCCACATTGATGCTTCTTAAGACAATTTTTTAAAAAAGCAGATGGTGCATCACTTTATTGGGACTGAATGAAAATATTTCCATAGGGAGCTGGGCTGAGAGAAAGAACCAACTACCACATTTACACGTGATGATTCAGTTTGCATTTCTGTTCCTGAGGCTTCTTGTCCATCTGTAAAATTCCCCAGTCTGCCTTTGGACACTCTGTTCCTCAGCTGAATCTGGTATCTCTTTTTCCTTCTTTTGTAAACAGCATCTCTCAGGCTGATTTGGGCAGTCGTGGAGGTGACATGGCTTATTGGAGAGAATGTAAGCTCTAGAATCAGATGGGTGTGGGTTCAAAGCCTGCGCCACCACTTAGTAGCAGGAACTTGGGCAAGTTACTTAGCTTCTCTTTGCTTCAGTTCTGTCTCCAGTAAAACAGGGATCAGGTCACTTCCTGGACACTTTGTTACCTCCTGTCCCTCAGCCATCCCACCAAGTCCTATTGATCGGGTCCCCTCAGGAGCCTCAGAGTTGCCCTACCCCCTGCCATTCCTCCCCACCTCTGTCTTAATTCTGCCCACCATTGTCTCTCTCTTAAGTCCACAAGCCTTCTCTCTGCTCCCCCTGCCTCTATTCTCACACTTCTCCACTCCATTCTCAAAGTGAACTTGCTAAAACACAAACTGAATTGTGTTACTACCAAATATCCTTTACCTACTTGACTGGACGTTGCCTGGGGCAAGGTTCAAACCCCTTCACATGGATCTCAAGGCCCTTCTTAATCTTGCCCTGCGTACACTCTTTTGCCTCTCTCACTCAACCCAACTCACTCCCCAATCCAGCCACAGTGAACCAGCTCCTATTCTGGGAACCCGGAATAGGAGTCTCTGTGTCCTCACCAAGCCTTGCACAGATTTCTCTCTGCTTAGAACACCCCTTCTCCCTGGCCTCTGCTGGCATCTCGCTATTCCCAGGCACTGCCTGGATGTCGCTTTCTTCTGTAGAACTCCCCTCCGTTTCCCCACCCGCAAGCCCAGCACTGCCCCGAAGCCCAAGGAGAAGGTTCCCCCTCTGTGAGCTTCCTCGGCACCGGTACTGTCATGACTCTGTTTCCTTTCCATCTCTCTCACTAGCCAGGAGCTCCAGGAGTGAAGAGACCACCTTTCCCCATCTTCATATCTTCAGGGCGACAACTCTGTGCCTCATAGAAGATGCTTAGTAAACACAAAATAAATGAAAACATAAGCTAATGAATATGTTTTAGGGTTATATAGATTAAATGAGATAAAATTGGAAAGGCCCTGGAAACATCACGTGCACTCAATAAATGGGAATCATTGTTATTATTAGTGCTGTGCTGCTACAACTGCATGGAATTGTCCTGCTTTTAGAAATGATTGTGTCCTTTGCCTACAGAAACCCATGTGCAAGTGTCTCAAAGGTTTTTGACATTTTTAACTCCAGAAATGTGATGAAAACTGCTATAGTACAGGTGGCCCTTTTATATTCATGGGCTCCGCATGGGCAGGTTCAACCAACCAGGGCTGAAAAATATTTGGGAAAAAAATTCTAGAAAATTCCAAAAACCAAAACTTGAATTTGCCAGCATACCCAGCAAGTATTTACATAGCATTTATATTATATTTACAACTATTCCATAGCATTTGCTTTGTACTAGTTACTGTAAGTACAGAGATGATTTAAAGTATAAGGCAGGGTGTGCCTAGATTATATTATATGCAAATACTACACAGTTTATATAAGGGACTTGAGTATCTGAAGATTTGGTACACTGGGGGATGGGGGGGATCCAGGAACCAATCCCCCATGGATACCGAGGGGTGCCTGGAGTAGTTTTGTTGCATCTTTGTTAAAATGTGCCCCTACTTCCACCTCCTTTATTTTCTGATTTGAGTGCAACCTCTTGCAACCTTTTACAAATAAGTGGGTTTATTCATTCGAACGTGCACTTTAGCCAGTTGGTTCACTTCTAAGTAACCCCTTGCGTCCCCATTCAACAGAGGCTAGTAATTACCATAGCAACCGCAGCATGTGCTGCCTCCGCGCTCTCTCAGAAACAAAGCATTTGCTTGGGAAAAATCACACACACACACGTTAATTTGTAACATGAAATTCTACTTCATGGTATTTATGGAGGCAAATCATGCCTTCAAGTAAGCCAGCTTACCTACCTCACTGGCGGAGGGACTCACGGTGTTCTTGTTTCCTGCACCCCGACTGCACTCGTCAGGCACATACTGATTCATTTTAAAGATGAAATTTTTGGTGCAACAGGGGTAAAAAAAAAGATGGGAAGGATTCGGTTTCAGCGGGAAGGTACAAAGGTCAGCCAGAGGGTGCAGAGCCCCACAGAGCAGTTGTTCCTGTCTGAGTAATGACTATACTACCAAGGGGATTTATTAAAGCGGAGCCTACTGCTGTTACACTGAATAAGGCTCTCCATAAATTCTGTGTGAGCCTGTCAGTGGCTAAGCCCATATGTAATGCTTAAATACAGCACCTGCATCTGCCTGCTGGTGTCTGCATCCCAAGCCCTGGGTGCATGTGCATACACGCCCCAGCCCAATCAAGAACCCGGGGCCTCAGATGCTGTGCGTGCCCAGAAACGGAGACCTTCCATTCTCACGGAGGATGTGTGTGTGTGTGTGTGTGTGTGTGTGTGTGTGTGTGTGTTTCCAGCAAGACATTATGTTTTAGAATGCGACAGAATCAAACGTGACACAACCACTTGTTCTGTCTTGATGATCTGGTGGGGAGAGAAAGGGGAAGAAAAGAGTGTGGCTATAGCAATTTCAGGCCGTGTGGTACCATGACCTCCTCGCTCTGTCCACTTAAAAAACAGAAGGGGGGAGGTATGTGCCAGAGAGTGTTCAAGGTTCAGATAACTCTCAATGTCATTGCTCATAATCAAAGGGCAGGGACCTGAGGGTGAACTCTTTCTGGCCGGCCTCCTTAAGTCACCTGAAGAGAGACGAAAACCCGGGGAGAGACTCTGCTTCCATGAGACCTTTTTTAGTTGTTGTTTAAACCCAGTCAGTTGGAAGCCTCTTTATGAGTTCTCTAGTTGAAACCCTGATTTTTTTTAAAAAATTGCTTTGGTCTGAGGAAAAAATAATACATTCCAGTCAAAGGCTTTGCAGGGGCTCAGAACAATCTGAACCTTTCACTCTGTTCCGCAGGAATTCGGCTAGACAGACTTCTTTAATAACATGAGGACGTTCTCTCTTAGAAAACCGAGCTCAGCGAGAACTGAGAACGGGGCCGTGGGGCGAGGCGCTGCCTGGGTGGGTAGGGGTGCAGGGTGGGCAGACATCGTCTCAACAGCTTTTACCAAATATCTGATGAAATGCTCTCAATTTACTCCCTAAATGGTCTAGTTATTAACTATTTTTTCCCTGCTTGGATGGAGATGATATTGACACAGGCATAAGATAACTTACAGTCCTTTATTAACACCTTGGAGGGTCCACCGAAGACAGGCAACTCCCTGGAGCCACTGCCTTTAGCCTTCATGGCCCACTGTCTCCAAAACCAGGAAAGGGCTAGCAGGCTCCTCTGGGTTTGGGTGGGCAGCACTTGAATCTGACTCCCCTCCAGCGTCCTTGCAGAAGTCGCCATTAGAGGGCGCCTTCCACCCAGCGATCGCTCTAAGCGGCAGCCTTGCTTCTAAGGCGAGAACATTTAGCTGAAAAGCAGAGAAATCAGTGACGTGAGGAATTATTATGCACAGTTCATTTCCTTGTAATTTAACTCTCAGAGTAACAAAAGCATAATGTATAACCTAGTTTTCGGGTCTGATTTACAATAATTTAAACTCAGAGATGATTTCTACCTCGCCCCACCCCCTTTCTAATCACTTGCGCTGATATCAGCAGCTGAGAATTTTGTATTTCCTCCTGCCACCCTACCCTCCCGAAAGCCACACATCCGAGAAGAGGAAAATGTAAAACAGGATTCCTGCAAGCAGAGCCGGACGCACAGTTTCACTTTCTGCTTCAAATTCCATCATAGCCTTATTGTCGGTTTTATAATATGTTTTTATTGAGGTGGTTTGGTTAGTATCCCCCACTACTTTTAAATATTGTGAAGTCCAAAGGGGGCGAAGCACTTCTGTCCTCAAAGAGTCGTGGTGTCCATTTCAAACCCAGAGGTAAAAGGCGTGCGTTCCAGCACCCCACCCCGCCCCCAGCCGGGCTCGGCTCCCAGGCTCCAAGATCGGCCATCCTCCGCCCTTCCCCGCAGACCTCAGCGTCTTTGATCTCTCCTTCCTCTGGCTCCTTGCGCAATTACTGACTCTACCAGGGATTTAGCATTTTGTAGCTATTGTCTTGTTCTCTAATTGCTTCATATGGGCACATTTTTCTCCCTAAGGAAAAAGAAATAACATTTTTTTTTGGAGTGCTTACTTTGTCTCAGGCTTTCTGCTAAGGGTTTGACATGCAATTTCCTTTAATCCTTTTAACAACCCTCTGGCTTAGATGCAATGGATTTCATTTTACAGATGAGGAAACTGAGTCAGAGGTTAAATCACTTATACAAGGTTAGACTAGAAATAAGAGGGAGGATTCAGACACAGGTATTCCTTCCTGTTACTACATCATTCTGAGCCCACCTTGATGGTCAACTGAAATGAGCATCTCACTCATCCACATTTTCAGCACCAAGCATAGAGGTAGACACACACACACACACACACACATGCATACACGCACATACACACACTTACAAGATACTTAAGATCTGTATGAGCTAGCCCTATGTCTTGGTAAGCAAGTTGGAATTATCCCTATTTAAAAAATTAAGTAACCTGCTGAATATTAGCAAATTTCTCAGCCTCCGTGGACAGGACTCTCTCCGCCATATGCTTAATAGGTACTCAATAAATATTGTTTATTACAGTCCCATTTCCTTGAATCTGAGCTGTTGCTGTTTCCTTGCTGGGCCTGTCCGTCCAAGGGAAGGAGAACCTTATGTTACTCCAGAGATTTATCATGAACAGCAGAGCCAGAGCCCCTTTTATGGGGTCCAATCAGCTAACAGTGTAGTGGGGTAACTGGAGACCAGTGTGAACCCAGGTCTCTAACTCCTGGCTCAAAGTCCTATTCTTGGCATTTACTGTCTTCTTTCCCCTTTATGCTGTTCAATTTGGATAGATTTGGTTTTATCTTAGAGTGTTTTCAGACCCCAAATCTACCCCCCACCCCAAATATTGGAGGAAGACCAGTCAGGAGGAAGAAAGTGGACTGCTTTCTTGGCAGTGGAAAAAAAAAAGAGACTGGCTAGGGATAGGGAACCATCAATAGGTCCTAAAGCCCTTTAGGTGCATATCCAATATGTTTGGGGACAGAATACGGTAGATGAAGGGGACTGAGTCAAAGTGTGTGTTGAAAATGGAAGGAGAATTCTTTTTATCTGTTGATTGGGATTGGCAAGTGAGTCATAAAGTGGCATCCATAAAACGACAAGAGCCTTATACACACAGCTGGCGCCTCCCAGAAGTCTCAGCTCACTGGACCACTCCAAAACCACCCAAGCAAGTTAAGATAAAGCCACCGAATGAAGTCAGCAAGTTGGTGGTCTCCAAAGACCCAGGAGAACCTACAAACCAGGAGGGTAGTTCTCATCTCTGGGGGACTCTGACCTTCAGGGAGGGAAATTGGGGACAGAGGAATGTTGCTTTCTAACCTCTGAGACTACATTAGTAAAACATATGGAACCAATAAGGAAATGATCAGGATCCCTGTAGGGTGGTTTTAAGGACTCAGAATTTTACCACATGTGGGGACTAAAGAAACACAAAAGGAAACATCTCACACATCTTGGGGTTTTGAGTGTTACAGTGACTTAAGGTTAATGCACAACTTTAAGGGAGTGTTCCAGGGTCTGGACGATCACAACGCCCTGACCAGCTTTGACACACATCTCTGGCCCTTTGTGCCATTTTTGTATGAAAAGTTCAGGATGAAGAAGGAGAAGTGCTGGGCTTTGAGGACAGAGAAATAGAGAGGCTTAATTCCTGCTCTGTCTCTTACCTCCTCTGTGACCTTGGGCCTGTGACTGTATTTGTCTTAATCAAATTTGTCACATATAGAATGGGAATGATAGTACCTACCCCTTAAAGCCATCATGAGCATTAAATCAAATAAAGCATGAGCAATACAAATCCAGGAAAACACTGGAGCTAGGACTTAGCAAGACTGGCATGTAGATTACCCCTCAACCATACGGACCCACAAGGTATTTACTATATCTTATCTCATCTAAGACACCTGTAAAGCTGTAAGATGTAGAATGGCTTTGTGTATTGCCAAGAATGAAAAAAAACACTGCCAATGAAACTTTACTTTTCATTGATTATAAGATCTATCTCAATATTAGCAATGTTAAAATGGGATAATTAATCTTAAATTTATTACAGCAACAGAAGCAATCAACCATGAAAAAGACAACCTACAGAATGGGAGAAAATATTTGCAAATCATACATCTGATAAGGGGTTAATCTCTAAGATAAATAAGAAGTGCTTATAACTCAATAACTAAAAAACCTAATAACCTGATTTTAAAATGGGCTAAGAATTTAAATAAACATTTCTTCAAGGAAGGTATACAAATGGCTGACAGGTATATGAAAAAAATGTTCATGTCACTAATCATCAGAGAAATGCAAAGCAAAACCATGATGAGATATCATCTCATACCTGTAAGATGCCTATTACAAAAAAAAAAAGGACAAGTGTTAGTGAGGATGTGGAGAAAAGGGAACCTTTGTACACTGTTGGTAGGAATGCAAAATAGTGCAGCCGCTATGGAAAACGTATGACGGTTCCTTAAACATTTAAAATAGAACTACCGTGTGATCCAGCAATTCCACTTCTGGGTGTGTATCCAGAAGTATTGGAGACAGGATTTCAAAGAGACGTTAGCACTCACACATTCATCGCAGCATTATTTGCAATAGCCGAGATGTGGAAACAACCTAAACGTCCATCAATGGGTTAATGAATAAGAAACTCTGGTAGACACATACAATGGAATATTACTCAGCCTTAAAAAGATGGAAATTCTGTCATTTGTGACATGCATAGAAGGGGAGGGCATTATGCTGAGGAAAATAAGGCAGTCACAGAAAAACAAATACAGAAAAACAAATGATGCCATTTACGAGATATCTAAGATAGTCAAAGTCATAGAATCCAAGAGTAGAGTGGTGGCTGCCAGGGGCTTGGGGGAGAGGGAATGAAGAGTTAGTAGTCAAAGTCTCAGCGAAGATGAATTAGTTCTAGAGACCTGCTGTTCAACATTGTACCTATAGTCAAAGCTACTGTACTTTACACTTAAGATAAAATCTACCCTCTTAAATTTCTGTGTTCTTAGCATAATAAAATAAAATTTTTAAAAAAGAAAAAGTATCTTAATTAGTGAACTACGGTGCATGGTCTCCTGACTTACCTGGAGCCTCTCAGGAGAAAGAGCTGGAGTGGCTTCTATGGCAAGGATGCTAACATATGGGAGGGAGTCTGATTGACAGGGAGGCGTGGGGTAGGGACGGGAGGCTCACGGGTAGCAATCTGTAAGCTGGGGATGGGGTGTGGGATGAGGGCCCTGGGGGCTCCTGAGATAGAATTTATTCTAAGGGAAGAAAATGTCTAAAATCTGTAATGGGCCTGAGGGTCGGAAGGATGTGCCGATTTCAAGAACAGCAACACAGTGGATGTTTCTGAATCTGAATTCTGACTCTGACCCAGTCACTCTAGAGAAATATGGACATCCTTAGGAGGAAAGAGTACAGGTGAGAAAGAGGAGAGGTCTCAGGAAACTCAGGAGATTTGAGCGCAATCATTCCGCTGAGGACCCTCCAGTCAGGCTCCGGTAGAGAGGAAGGTACTGTGCTCCACCTCCAGTCACGCTGGACTGCAGATACTGGGGACTCCTGAGGACCGAGTGAGGCTGCTTCGGCTACCTTACATCCCCTGTGTGCCCAGCAGCCCGTGAGCCAGTGCAAGCAGTGCTGGTGATGAATGACTGGCAAGGCAGAAGCCAGGGTGCGGGCCACAGCAGCTGGGGGCGGGCGCTCAGGCAGCCGAGGGAAGCTGGTAGCCCAGCAGGGCTGATGCCTGAGTGCACGGGTGACACCTCCTGCCCTCCCCCCACCCTGCACCCCACCCCCCAACACCTAGCAAGAGAAGGAGACTTTGGAGGTGAGTTGGTAATCCTACATGTGCAAAAAAAAAGGACGCTCTGGTCAATGAGATCCGATTAGTATTCCAAAACTTCTAGGCTTGGGAGGCTCCTAGTAAGCTTTTAAACACAGGTGCAGACTAAATGCTGAATAGCTGTTAATTTCCTTCTATTCCCTTCTCTTCTCTAGAAAGCTTGTATTTGGGGAACGTAACCTAATTTAACAGTGAAGTTTTAAGACTATAAGTCCGTCTACTATCATTTCTTTATAAACTTTACGAAGCAAAAGAAAGGTGTTAAAAAAAAATTCCCAAGGGGCCAATATTCCCCAAGGTGTCAGTTCAAACAAAATGTGTTCTTGCCAATGTTACATCCCTCATCTCTGCTCTAAGCCACTAGGAATCCAAATTGATGAAGTTCTGGGAAGCCTACTAGGCACATTCCTGTCCCAGGGCTGTTGCACATGCTCTACCCTCATGTGTGGAAAGAATATTCCAGGTAGTCTGTGCGGCTGCCTGTCTTGGGGTCTTTGCTCAAAAGTCACTTTCTTAGTGAGATCTTCCCAACCATCTTCATTAAAATTGCAGCCACTCGCCAGCCCTTTCTCTGTCCCTCCCTGCTTTATCTTCCCATAGCGTTTGTCACCCCAGACACATGTTTTGCTTATAATTTATTTACTGTCTGCCTCCTGCAGTAGAAGGACAGAGAGTTTTTTCAATCCTGTTCACTGGTGTATCTGCAGAGCCTAGAGGAGTGCCTGGCACCTAACAGGCTCTCAAATATTTGTGTGACATCCTTAAAATGTCACACCTCTCATTAATATTCTGTCACTCAACATTGCTTGGATTGAAAGCAACCTTTTATTTTCTTAGCATCTTAATCTATCTGAGCATTCTTTTTGGCTGCATTTAACTCTGGGTAAAGAAATAAAAGGATGCAGAAAGGAATAAGAAAAGAAAATGAAGGGTCACAAAGCCTGGCAACAAAGCCAAAGGAAGATAATTCAGTCCTGGAAAGCTACAGTTTTAATATAATGGTAACAATAATAACAGTGATAGTGATAGCTGTTAGCGGGTACCCCCTGCAGGTTGGGACTTCATTTTCCAGACATGTAGTTAGTATCACAGAATTGTCTTTCAGGAGCTTAGAATTCCCATGACCTGATTGGGGCAGGGGGAGGGGGCACCATGAGGAAACCAGGAAGATACATAATAACAGGAAGTAGGAGTAGCAACAGGAAGAGGAGGAGGGGAAAGAGGAGGAGAGTGGGAGGAACAGGCCAACATCCCCGGGTGGACTCGCGCTCCCGCCCGACAGCACCCATAGAAACGGTCCCTTAGCAACCGCCCCTGCTTCCACACTTCGCTCCACCATCAGCCAGGACTCGGGTAGGATTCTTTTCCCGCAGTGGCTCAAGTATTTTAAATCACCTGCCACCTCTTCATAGAGAATTAGACACGAATAAGGCATTTAAAAAAATTGCTTAAGGGGGCTTCCCTGGTGGCGCTAGTGGTTGAGAGTCCGCCTGCCAATGCAGGGCACACGGGTTCATGCCCCGGTCCGGGAAGATCCCACATGCCGCGGAGCGGTTAGGCCCCTGAGCCATGGCCGCTGAGCCTGTGCATCCGGAGCTTGTGCTCCGCAACGGGAGAGGCCACAAACAGTGAGAGGCCCGCGTACCGCAAAAAAAAAAAAAAAAATTGCTTAAGATACCGTGCTATAATGCTCTAAAATTATGAGGACCCCACCTCAAATATAGTTTGTAAAGCTTCTGAACATCCCAGGATAAAGGAGATATGGGAATCCTCCACACCGGGAGGAAGGGCTGTGTCGGCAGGTTTGGAAATTTGGCCCTAAGCTTCCGGCAGGAACTTGAGTGAGGAATGGGGCAGAGTGACTTTGGGACTCTACCTCCGCAGTTTGGGCACACAGGCGCGCACAGAGTCATCCAATGTCCTTTCTTCATGTTGTGTAAAGTCAAAAACACCCAGTTGGAGAAATACATCAGGAATCTAAAATGCAACCCTGACCGTCTTCAATCCTAAAGAAACAATGGCCAAGATTTGGAGCTGAGAAACCACAGTGATGAATCCAAGAGAGGAAGGGAAGCCTCAAAACTTCCGTTTATGAGCGGTTTATCCCCGAGAGGAGCAGAGGGCCACTGCTCTCGTTTCAGATGGAGAAATGATGCCAGAAGGGAGGGCTGCCGTGATCAGCTTCAGACTGCACAGGTGCAGCAGAGTTTTAGTAATTACTGGCTGACAGCAACCGTGGCTCTGATTCCATAGCAACCATCAACTTCTGGTTTATTCTGAGTTGATAAAATTATTCAGGCCACAAAGACATTATTAAAAACAAAACAAAATGAAGACTATCTATTCCATGGCTGGAAGGCAGTGCTTCTGCACTTTCACTGTGTTTTGCTGTCAACGGGGCTGCACATTAGAAATGCAGATTCCTCAGCCTTACTCTCTGAGATTCAGATCATAGTCTTTGAAGGTGAGATTCCAGTAGTCTTTATCGTGATCAGCCACACTTTGAGAGCACTGCATTCAGTGATGCCTGTGAGCTGTTACTTCAAACCCCAGGTCCTCCAAAAGCAGTAGGGACAGATTAGACCATCAGTGTCTACTCTGGAAGCCACCAACCACACATGACCACTGAGCCCTAGGGATGTGGTTAGTCCAAACTGAGACGTGCTCTAAGGATAAAATACACTGGATTTCCAAAAAGAGCATATGTAGTCAAAACAGTATATATAGTAAAAACAGATGAGTGTAAGACATTTCATTAAAAAAATTTATACTGATAATATGTTGAAATAATATTTTGACTATGCTGTGCTTAATATTTAAAATATATTACTAAAGTTAATTTTACCTGTTTCTTTTTACTGTTTTAATGTGGCCACTAGAAGATCTGAAGTTATATGTGTGACTTACACTCTATTTTTCAAGCTGCTGCAGACACACAAGTTCCAGATCATTGAGCGAGTCATAGAAGCTTTGCAGAGGAGTATTTCCAGTTTCATTCTCTTTCATCTTATCTATACCCTTACAGAGAAATGGAGGTAATTGAAGCTGGTCTAGCTTTTATAGCAGAGGTTGAAAACAGGCAGCTTTTCAGCTCCATCAACTCCACAGATATGTTCTGTTTCACCTACAAAATATTGGCCCACACAATGTTTTCTAAAAATATAATGTCATGGACATAAAAAATAGTTTAGTACGTATTCTTATGTCCAGCATCTATTGAAAAAACTAAAGGTCCAGAAACTCTAGGCTCACCATCCCAAATGGAAAAACCCTGCTGGCCCCAGGCAGCACCTGCTTCATCAGGAGCAGGATGTGTGCTCTTCAGTTTGCCACAGTCCCTGCCACTCCTTAATGCCTCCTTCTGGAAATGGGTAAGTCATTGCCATTTTCATCTTTCTTGTGTCGCTTTGTTTTCCTTATAAAAAGGGGGAAGGTGAAATATTTCTTTCATCCATATTTCTGTGGAAAGTGGGGAAGTAAAAGTTAAGCAAGTCTACCACAAATAGTAAGGAAAACACCTAACCTGCTTTACACATTTGCATTGCCTTCCCATGCTCAGCCTCAGGGAGGCGTTTGAGTTTGCAATCCTTGCTCAAGAATCACTTACAAACTGATGTCTGCCAGCCCTTCTGGTAACTCTTGGCTGTCACTGTGATGTCTCAGTCCCTCCTGGAACAGTCCTTATGCTACATGGAGTGCGGCTCTTCCTCTTCCAGAGCAGAGAATGTCCTGCCACTATCTATGTTCCTTCCTCAATGACAGCTTATTCTTCACTGGCGGGAATTCTGTAAAGTCTTGTCCTTAACATGACCCATCTCCAGCCTGGGGCTGGCCAGCTTTGGTGTTAGGGTTGTGGAGATGGCAAGATTCTGGATGTTACAAACTGCTGGTCTCAGCAGCAGCTTAGCTTCCCTTGTCCCATCAATTCCTAGTTGATCCAAGGAAAAATCAGTCTAGGTGTCATCACCACCATTTTTTTTCTGCTTGTCAACTTTTATTGTGGCTCTGCTTTCTAAGATGTTCATCAGATAACAGGCAAGAGAAGGCAAAGAACGAGATGCATAGCTCTTATACAGAACTGGGTCTGAGAGCTTCATCTAACCCTGATGCCTTATTTTCCACTGGCCCCACCCTTAGCCAGAATCATTATTCATAACTAAGAGTGGTTTCAGAACTGGGAAGACAAAAAGATCCCAAATACCAAAACTGAAATAGATGAAGGTCTAATTCACATAATTAGAGAATAATTACATAGTTATTTCCTACCTAATGATTTTTGACAATATATTAGGGCAAGTAATACTAGCTACTGTAACTTAATACAAGTTTATTTCTTGCTAGTATCACAGTCAACTGCAGATTGGAGCAGAGACTTTGTTCCACATAGTCATTCGGGGATCCAGGCTCT
The DNA here is from genome assembly GCF_003676395.1 of Aethalodelphis obliquidens. NCBI lineage: Eukaryota > Metazoa > Chordata > Mammalia > Artiodactyla > Delphinidae > Aethalodelphis > Aethalodelphis obliquidens. The sequence goes on along the minus strand of NW_020837946.1, from coordinate 31,477,752 downwards.
TTCCTAGAAGATGTGGTTCCACCATCTTCTAGGGATTTGGGCCCCTCCACTGGCTCCTGTGAGTCTGGCTGGCAGATAAGACAAAAACGCAAAGTATAGGTTTGTGTGAGTGGCTTTAGGGCAGGCAGGAAAGTGATGTATATCACTTTCATTTAGTTTCTATTGGCCATAACTCAGTTATATGGGCCCATCTAATTGCAAGAGAAGTTGGGATATAAAGGTTAGCTTGTACCCAGTGAGAAAAGGAAATGGATTTTGTCCATCCATATCAGCATGAAGCTGATTCAAGCTTAATAAGGAATGGAATGGGCAGGAAGAATCGCAGATATAACCCTGAAAGTCCATGGGAAGCAACCAGGGTCAGATCAATCCAGTTCGGTGTTGGGGCTTCCATAGCCCTTGCCTCTCTGTCCTTCATTCATTCCAAACTTGGATTCATAGGGCTTACAAATTACTTTCTGTACCTCTACAGGCAGCAAAATGAATTACTCTACTTTTCCCAAACACATTTAATAAAGAACGCAAGGACCTTTCTGTTACTCAGGATCCCGTGTTCAGTTCTGGCCCAATGTGACCTGTGCCTCCAAACATCTGCTCCAGTGATGAATATCACTTAGGTCCCAGAGAAATATTTCTCCAAATCTCTTGCCTTGCATCCTTGAATCAAAAGGCAACTGCATCCAAATGCTGTGAAGGTTTGTGGGTTATTCTGCTGACATCAAAGATGGACTTTGCTTTAAACTCTGGGGAGGATTTGATCCATGAAAGCACTTAAATGAGAGTAAAAAAAATTGTCAAAGTTTCCCTCTCAGTATCATTGAAATAGATTCTTACGTAATGAGGTATTTGTTTTTAATAGTTTTGAGCACTATCTTCCTCTCCTGTTCCAATTTGTGGTTTCAGAGGTCCTCACAAATTAGGTGGTGTTCACAGCAGTGTGTATGGTGGCTGAGGAACAGTTTGCAGTGTTAAACAGCTCATATCCCTCTTAATTTGCTTATTTGTAAGTCTAAACATAGTGTGCATAAAAGAATGATAGCAATTCTTTACCTGGGTGACTCCAGAGACATCATTGCTAGAACAGAAGTAAGAATATTTAATAAGATTAGTAGGTATTTAATAAGATTTTAACGGCTTTTTGAAGGTATAATTCACATACCACACAATTCACTCACCTAATGGGTATAATTCAGTGGTTTTAGTATATTCACAGAGTTGTGCATTTATTACCGCAATCTTAGAACATTTTCATCAGCACCGAAGGAAACCATATTCCCCTTAGCTGTCATCCCCAATCCTTTCATCCCTGCCCCTGAGTCCTTGGCAACTACAAACCTACTTTCTGTCTTTTATAGATTTGCCTATTTTTGACATTTTATATAAATGTAACCATACGTCATATGGTCTTTTGTGACTAGCTTTTTTCACTAAGTATAATGGTTTCAAGGTTCATCCATAATGTAGCATGTATCAGTACTTGATTCTTTTTTATTGCCTAGTAATATTCCATTGTGTGGATATACCAAAGATATTTTGTTTTTCCATCAGTTGGTAGACATTTAAGTTGCTTACACTTTTTGGCTATTATGAATAATGCTGCTATAAACATTCATGTACAAGTTCTTTTGTGGATTTGTTTTCATTTCTCTTGTGTGTGTACCTAAGAGTGGAATTGTCAGTAAGATTTAATTAAATTTTCAAAAATTTAAAATAAAAATGTTAGTTTTATTTAAATAATTTAACTTAAATTTTTGATATTCATTCATTGTAGTTTGAAGTCATCTTTTATTCTTAATAGATAATGTAAAGTATCTTGTAAAAAATAACATTTTGGAAATATGAAGAATAAGTATAGTTTTTATTTTAATTTGCTTTTTAATGAAAATACATTTAACTTGTGTTTGCTTTGAATCCAGTAGGCTTTTTTAATCCTTTAGATCATTACTGTTAGTAGACTATAAGTTATGTGAAAATCTTGATTATATCACCATAATTAGTGACTTTGCAGAAAAAAAGGGCAAAATTATATGGAATAAATGTATCATTATTTTTGAATTTTATATGGATCTTATTACTCACCCAAAATTGCCAGCCCATCAACAGAACATAATAGCATGAGCAAAATATTTAAATTCTGTCATTTAAAATTCAGTCATGTAAAACTCATAGACTTATATGCATCTCTCCATTTTGTTGTCTTTGTTCTATATGATTTTATGAAAATATATTTGTCAAGGGAGGAGGATAAGAGCATATGTTATTCTGTAGTTTGTTAGCTTGATTTATAACTTTTGAATATTGAGTCATATCATATATGGACCTCCATTTCTACTCTTGACACAGGCTCCATAAAGGCCAGATCTAGTGCTGGGAACCTAAATGAAGATTACCGAATACTTGTTGACTGATTGGTATAGAACTGGAACAAGGGCAAGAGGACTTTTTTTCAAATGATGTTTAAGAATTTTAAATTTCCTTAAACCCCATGCTTCAGTCTCATGGAGGGACGATTGGATTCCATGACCCTGACTGGGATGGACAGGTACAACTTGTTGGTGTGAGACCACACATAACATCTAATTCACACTAGAAAAAGGCATATAATTAAATCCTCCATGTCAAACTTGTCTAGTTGGGTCTCATTGCCAATCCTATGGAATTCCACTTGCCACTCTAAGAAGTAAATTGCTTACTTGAGCATTACTAATTATTTTACATTCTACTTTCATGAACCTAGGAATCCTGTTGACTCAAGAAACTGTCAAAATAGATTTTCTATTTTTTATCTTTCTCTGTATAAATTGCGATCAGAAACTCTGTACTATCATTAGCTAAAAAAATATATTGAGTGAATACTTTGTGTTGAATGCTACACTGGTTCTATGCAAGGAATTGAAAAGTAGGGAATACACTAAAATAGAAGATGAAGCACATTGAATATCTGACATTTGGGAGCATCTTATAACCCTTCCTATGTGGGAGAAGTCCATTGCATCAAACCACTCAGCGGCATACAGTCATATGCATTTATCATCATTGTCATCATTCTGTGGCTCAGCTGGGGCAGCTCCATCTTGACTGTGGGATGGAGAGTCAGCTGCAGGGGCTCAGCTCCACAGGTGCTCATTCTGGGATCCAGGCTGCTTCTCATGGCATGCTCTTCTCATGGCAATTGCAGCAGCATAGAGGGCAAGGCCCACGATGTAGATTATTTCAGGCCTTTGCTCATATCACTCCTGCTAATATCCCACTGGCCAAAGCAAGTTGCATGGCCAAGCCCACGGGAAGGAAAGAAAATTGAATATCTGTAGAACAAAAATATAAACCATCACAACCCTCCTAGAGTGAGCCTTTGTGGATGCAGGCCCCTCCACCTTGCACTTCAGAAGGTTAAAGAGGTAAGACATTCCCTTCTCTGGTTCCTGCCCTGGCTCAGCCACGAGATAATCCAGAGAAAATGACTTAAAAGAGGAGGAGCAGTGGCAGAGATCACTCACTCAGCAGTGGTGCCACCAGGCAACAGTCATGTCCTCAGTAGCTTTCCCACCAGATTATTCCTGGGGCAAGGACCTGGGCTACACGTCTCCTTTGTCTAACCTTCCTTTGGTCCTTCTGGTTTCCTGAGCCTGGTTTCTACAGGCTTTCAGATGACTCTGATATTGATCCAGCTAACAGCTTTCTCCTTGATAGCTAGAGATAGTTTTGGTTGTTTGCTAACTGGTACCAGTAGGCACAATAAATATTCTGTAGTTTGAACAACATTCTCAAAGAAAACTCTTGAACAAAATTGCACATGTATCGTATGATATTCTAGGAAACAAGAGTATGAAATTTAGGGCCGAATAGCAATGATTTCAAATCTCAACTCTGGCACTTCCTTGCTGTGTGACCTTGTGTATATGACTTAACGTCTCTAAGCTTTGGTTTCCTCATCTCTAAATAGGAACAATACTACTTACCTCAGTAGGTCTTTGCAAGGGTAAAACAATAATAAATGTTTAAATCTCCTAGCACAGTATCTAGTATGCAGTAGACATTTAATAGCTAGTACGTAGTTATTACTTTTACTATGACAAGGTGTTATTCAGAGTGGCGTAAGCTTTCTGAAGGAAGGGAGCCTTGAGGAAAGTCTTAAAGAAAGTTGGTGGCATGGACTGATAAAGCGAAATAGAAGAACATTCCAGAAAGAATTATATGTAAGAGTCAAAGTACAGAGGCAAGACTTGACAAGATGTATGTGAGAGATACGGAGGAGATTTTCATGGCTATTTAGAGGGGGTGTATCTGCATGGGAAGGAAAAGAAAGTTATAAAGCAAGAGAGGATCTGATTCTTGATAGAGTCCTTGAATCGTAGACAAGGTTTAAATGTGGTGACTTGGTAATAGGGAGCCCTTACAGACTTTTAGGCTGATGGAGAATACATGTATGTGTAGAAGGAGAGGTTACATATGTCTTAAAAATATTTGGGGGGTTATGTGTGGGATAGTTTATGATGGAAATGGAGTCCAGTTAGAAAGCAATTGCTGTAAATCCAGTATAGGATGATGAAAATCTGGACTGTGATGATGGCTGTGGAGTCAGAATCCTAGAGAAGAAGCCCTTCTGAAGAACACGGTGGGCTCAGTGACGCTTTAGATGCAAGGATAGAGAAGAGTGCAGGGTCACTGCTGCGTTTGGAAAGGGACCGAATCTATAAAGCTAGGATAAATAATTGCTTCTTTCTATTGACATATAATTCACATACTGCATTAGTCAGGGTTCTACAAAGAAACAGAACCAATAGGATTGATTTATTGATTGATTATGATTGATTGGCTCACGTGGTTATAGAGGCTGAGAAGTTCTACCACCTGTCATCTGTAAGCTGGAGACTCAGAAAAGTGATGGTACAAATCTCTGTCTGTCCAAAGGGTAGGAGAAGACTGATGTCCCAGCTCAGGCAGGCAAGCAGGAAAGGAATGAATCTTTCCTTCCACCACTTTTTGTTCTATTCAAGCCCTTAAAGGATTGGATTATGTTCGCGCATATTGGGGAGAGCAATCTACTAAACTGAGTTCACTGATTCAAATGCTAATGTCATCTGGAAACGTCCTCACAGACACACTCAGAAATCTTAATCTGGGCACCCCATGGCCCAGTCAAGTTGACATGTAAAATTAACCCTTACACATACCGCACACCTTGCCATTTTAAAATATACCATTCAGTTGTTTTTAGTATATTCACAAGGTTGTGCAACAACCACTATTATCTAATTCCAGAACATTTTCATCCTGCCAAAAAGAAATCTCATACCTACCCCTGCAGCCCCTGGCAACCACTAATCTACTTTCTATCTCTATAGATTTGCCTATTCTGGACATTTCATATAAATGGAATCATACAATATGTGGCCTTTTGTGCCTGACATCTTTAATTTAGCAGAATGCTTTCAAGGTTTATCCATATTGCATGATTTCATTCCTTTTTGTGGTTGAATAATATTTCATCGTATGGATATACCACATCTTATTCATCCATTCATCAGTTAATCTGGGTTCCCATTGTTGACAGTTGTACACAAATGCTCATGGCAGTATTATTCACAAGTTGCTGTATACGTACAAGTTTTGTTCATATGGCTTTAATTCTCTTGTGTATATACCTTGGAGTGAAATTGCTGGACCATATGGCAACTATGTTTAACCATCTGAGCAGCAGCCAAACTGTTTTTCACAGTAGCTACATCATTTTACATTTCTACCCGCAATGTATGAAGGTTCCAGTTAGTTCACATTCCACCAACACTTGTAAGTTTTGGGGTTTTTTGTCTTTATAGCCATCTTAGTGGGTAAGAAGTGGTACCTTATTATGGTTTTGAGCTGTATTTCCTTAGTGGCTGATGTTGTTGAGCATCTTTTTCTATGTTTATTGACTACTTACCTTCTTTGGAGAAATGTCTGTTCAAATCCTTTGCCCATAATAATGAGATTTTTCCAAGTCTTATGCCTCGCTCTAAGACCAGCTCCAGCAAATGTTATATTTGATAGCTCTTTAGGGTATACTCTGCACTAGGTCAATCAGAAAATTCTAAGATTTCCAAGGTTTTTAAGGAACCACTGTGATGCCTCTTTCATTTTGTTTGGTCTGCAAGTATGTGATCAAGAAGTTTATACTAGGGAACTATTTCTATAATTGTTTCTTCTTCCTCATTACTGTTAATTGATATTAATACTTTGGATTTATTTTTTTAACTATCTTTCATCTGATATTAAGGACAAACCAAATAGAATTCTTCACAAAAGTGAATTAATTTAACTTTATTTGAAACTTCTCCCAAGCGGAGCTTGATATTTCCAAATGAGTGGCATAGAAGTGAACTACACAAGGATTTTTAAAGTAGCTTTAAAATAAAGGAGTTGGACTAATTTTTCTCAAACTTTTCTTTCACCTTTAACATTCTGTGATTCTAACATAGCTGGTTGTTAACTGAGATGGAATGGGAACCCAGGAATGCTAACTTAAGCCCCTTTCCCTGGTCAAGATGCCATTCTTATTTGATGAAGTAACATTTGCCAAGGAAGTCTTCACTCATCCCCTTGGAGGATGAAAAGTCTGGAAACATAAGAAACAGGTCAAAGAAGGAAAGGTTCAGCAACTAGTGTATGTACTTAAGAGAGTGGTCGTAGTAATTATTTGGTGGGTGAACTGTACTTACAGATAAAAGTCATGGTTAAAAAATGCAAAACAGATGGTTGTTAGGCAGTGGGGTGAAATTCTTCCTTGGACCCCAATGGGATTTGAACTAAGACATTTTTGAGAAGTCCAAAATGTTAACAGAAACCTTGACATTAGATTTTAAAAAGAATGTGGAAAATATTGTCCATTTGCAATCTGCTTCCATCTAGCTATTAGAATGGGGTCAAATAAACCTGAAAATAGAATCAGGAGGAAATGGAAGCTAGTCTAATGCTATGAGTTGGAGGTGAAATGGACTTCAGAACCATGGAAAAGTTAGCATGCTTTAAATGCTAGGTTGCTCTATTGTCCACACATATCTGGTTTTCTCCTGGACCTATTTGAGAGAAGAGCTAAAGAGAATGAAGAATTTGAATTTGAATTGATTGGGTATGTTTTGTGCTTAGGACTTTTCCAGGATCCTTGAGCTATTTGATCCCTGGACTAAAGGGGCTTATAATCTTATTCCTGCACGGAACCTGTTAGCTAAGTGGAATAAGGAAGGATATGATTGGGCTTCCCTGGTGGCGCAGTGGTTGAGAATCTGCCTGCCAATGCAGGGGACACGGGTTCGAGCCCTGGTCTGGGAAGATCCCACATGCCACGGAGCAACTAGGCCCGTGAGCCACAACTACTGAGCCTGCGCGTCTGGAGCCTGTGCTCCGCAACAAGGGAGGCCGCGACAGTGAGAGGCCCGCGTACCGCGATGAAGAGTGGCCCCCACTTGCCGCAACTAGAGAAAGCCCTCGCACAGAAACGAAGACCCAACACAGCCAAAAAATAAATTAATTAATTACTTTTTTTAAAAAAGGAAGGACATGATTGAATGTTAAAATGTGCATTATATAAATTACATGCTATAGGAAGTCAGAGCACAGTGATTGATCCAGGCAAGGGAAATGAGGCTCAGGAAAAGCATTCAGGACAGGGTGACCTCAGACATGGATGTGATTAATGAGTGGACTTCAGTCAAGAAAAGCAGAGAGATGAGGACCTTCTATTGAAGGAGTGGAGACTATAATGAGTGACTCTTGTAATGAGTGAAAATTTGGTGTTGAGGATGGGCCCAGTGTGTTCAGGAATTAGAAAGCAGTCTTCTGTCACTGGGGTGGAATATCTTATTAGAAGTGGAAAAGCTGTAGAGCTAGTTACCTCAAACAGGCCTTGATGTGAGATGTGAAAGCTCTTGTTAGCAAAAGACTGAAGGAGCAGGGAACTGGTCGCTGGATGCCCACCCTAAAAGGGACAAAGCCTATATAAAAAGATAAAATGGTACCTAGGAGGTATCAGCATTAAGATTTTTTTTTTTTAGTGCAGTTTCAAACCTCCCCTTCATCTAATTCCTTGATAGAGTCATGCTATCACAACATAGAATCATACAGCAGAATGTAAAACTTGAAACAAAATTTAAATTTTTTAATTCATTCTTCTCATTGTAAGTAAGAGAACTGCGGGTTCCAAGGAAACAAGGGACTTGCTCAAGGTCACATCTGGGAAATGGTGGGAGTCTGCTCTCTCAGACCTTGCCTTCTGTACAACAATAAAAAAATACATTGTTTAAACGTCAGTCCTGATCTGCTGAGATCCTGATCTTGCAGCTAATATTTAAACTAGCCAAGGATTTGCTCCACTTCTTTCCAGTATCTTTGTGGGTAAAAGATCTTTTTATATAGAATAGTCTAGAACCATGTCCCTCAAGGTTTAATTCATAAATCAACTGTATCAGAACATTCCTAATTCCCATCTCAGAATTATCCACATGAGAATTTCTAAGGTTAGGGCCTTAGAATCTGCATCCTCAGATTCTGCATTTTAGTCAAGAATAGGCATGATTTTATGCACTAAGTTTTGAGGGTCGCTGCTCTAAAGCAAACTAGAATTCATCCAGAATGCTTTAATTTTATTTTTGAGCCTCAGGTAACTTATACAGCAAAAACAACTTAAATAATTTGTTATTTATCAGTTTAAGAACTAGGGATTTTTCATTTTAGTGTTAATACTTATACTCATGTATTCAATCACTGGAATCCTATGGGGCAAAACATAAAAGTGTGAGTGATTTTTTACTCACATAGCTGCAAGGTGAAAGAGGATACATGTCTGAAATACGTGTGTGTGAGTGTGCATTGTGTGTATGTATATATATATACATGTAAGTTGTGGCGTAGATAACACCCAGTGAAGAAATTGAATTGATAATTTATGATCTATGTTTATGCCCAAAGTCCTTGATCCAGATGGTTTTACAGGTGAGAGTTATCAACATTTCAAGGGACACATCATCTTTGGCTTACATGTGTTGTTTCAGAAAGAAAAAAAAAAAGCTATTTTAACAATCTTATGGGTCTTACATAATTATGGTTCAAAAATTAGATAAGAACAAAAGAACAGAACAAGAAAAGAAAAAATCAGAATCATTACACTCATAAAATAGATGCAAAAATCTTAAATAAAATATTAATTAACCAAATCCAATCAAATACCTCAAATATATTATAATCAAGAAGTATTTATTCCAAGAACGAAAGAAAAATTTAACAGCAGAAATTCACTACATTAATAGACTAAGGAAGAAAAAAATCACGACTATCTCAACAGAGGCAGAAAAAGCATTTTATACAGTTAGATACAGTGATAAAGTCAGATTACAGTGATCAATTCAGGCCAGAGAAATCAGGCTGGATTGTTATGAGATATATATATATATGCATTATATATTAATCAAACTTATTTATAATAAAACATATAAGTAAATGAGGAATAAAAGGAAAGATCCTTAATTTGATAAAGTCTATATGCCTAAAACCTAGAGCAAAGGTTATATTAACAGAAAAACTCTAGATTTATCCCAATTAGTATCAGGCAAAAAACTGTTATAGTCACAACTGGTAATATAGCACTGGCTGCCCTGGCCTATTATATAAGACACAAAAAAAAATTTGGGAAAAGAAGAGCTCAGACTCTAATGTTTTACTGATGATACGATTGTTTCCTTCAAAAATTCAATGGAATCAAATCAACAAACTATTAGAAGTGTTAAGAGCTCAGCAAACTTGATGGATACAAAATTATCTAATAAAACCAATAATGTTTCTCTCCATCAGCAACAACAAGCTAGAAAATATCATAGAAACTAAAATGCCATTTATAATAGCAAAAAGAGTTGGTAAACCATGGTCCATGGGATAAATCTAGCCTACTACCTATTTTTGTAAGTAAAGTTTTATTGGAACATGGTCATGTCCATCTGTTTACATATTGTCTATGACTGATTTCACATTTCAGCTGCAGAGTTGAATAGTTACGACAGAGATTGTATGGCTCACAAATCCTAAAATGTTTACTATCTTTACAGAAAAAGGTTGCCAACCTATCCTATAAGATATTTAGAAATCAACATAAAAGTATGCATAATACCTTATGAAGAAGTTTGTTAAACTCCATTAAAAAACATTTGAGTAAAAGATATATCATGTATAGGATGGGATGATTTATTGTTGTTAATTCTTCCCTAATGAATCTATACATTCAATGCAATTATAATCAAATTCTTATCTGAATTTTGAGGAACTTGAAAAATTCAGTTTAAATTTATGATAAAGGAATAAATGGCCACGAATACCTAAAGGTAAAAAGAAACAAAGATGGGAGACAAATTACCAGATGTTATTGACATAGTAAAAACCATAAAATAAAAATAATATGTAATGAACGCAGGAACAAATAGACTAGTGGTATATACTAGAAGGTTCAGAAATATCATAGACATGTACTTTTCTGTGTGTGTATGTGTCTGTGTGTGTGGTGTGTGTGTGTGTGTGTATGTAAACTTGATAGCTTTGTACCACAAAGCAACAGGAAAAGGAAAAATTGTTTAGAAAATGGCATTGGAACAATTTGCTCAGCATATGTGGAGAAATAAAGCTGGATTTCTACCTTATTCCATATACAAAGGTGAATTTCAGATGGATTAAAAATATAAATGTAAAAGGTAAAACTAAAAACCTAATGCTAAAACCTGTAAGAATAGCTTCATGACCTCTGGGGCAGAGAAAATTTTCTTAAACCAAACCTGAAAGGCACCAATTACAAAGTAAAGATTTAATAGGTTTGATTACATCAAATGGCATATTTTTGTTCAATGGAAGACACCACTTAAAAATGTAACAGAAGGGCTTCCCTGGTGGCGCAGTGGTTGAGAGTCCGCCTGTCGATGCAGGGGAGACGGGTTCGTGCCCCGGTCCGGGAAAATCCCACATGCCGCAGAGCAGCTGGGCCCGTGAGCCATGGCCGCTGAGCCTGCGCATCTGGAGCCTGTGCTCCGCAACGGGAGAGGTCACAACAGTGAAAGGCCCGCGCAAAAGAAAAAAAAAAAAAAAAGTATATATCCTACAATCTAGTGACTCCAATCTAGTCTTTACCTCAGAGACTTCTTGCAAAGATCTGTAAAGAAACATGTGCAGGGATGTTCATAGATGCATTGTTTACTCTGAGAAGTTGGAGGTAACCTAGTGGTCTCTCAGTAGAATGTATAAATAAAATGTATATGTTCTGCAACTCTCTGCAAAATGCAGAAGCAATAAACTCAATATGTATACAGCAGCATGTGTGGATACCAAAACATAGCATTAAGTAAGAAGTGTTGGGAACAGGACATCCCTGGTGGTCCAGTGGTTAAGACAACGCGCTTCCAACACAGGGGCCACGGGTTTGATCCCTGGTCGGGGAACTAAGATCCCACATGATGCGTGACACAGCCAAACAAAAGAATATTGGGAACATAATATGATTTATTACATAATACCATTTCTATAAATTAAAAATATATGGATTGGGATTGACATATACACACTACTATATATAAAATAGATACTAATAAAAACCTACTGTGTAGCACAGGGAACTCTACTAAATACTCTGTAATGACCTATATGGGAAAAGAATCTAAAAAAGAGTGGATGTATGTATATGTATAACTGATTCACTTTGCTGTACAGCAGAAACTAAGACAACATTGTAGATCAACTATACTGCAATAAAAATTAATTAAAAAATAAAACAAAACAAAATAAAAACCAAACCAAAAAAACTCAAAAATATACACATAGAAAATAACATTAAACTTTTGTAAGGATATATATCAGATACATTTGATTGGCTACTTGAAGGGTGGAGGGAGGAAAATAGAAACACGGACATTTAGAAGGAGGAGGGGGAGTGAAAGTAGTACAATAAAATTTGCTAAAGAGCCTTTTATCAGCTGATGACAATATTCTGTGAACCTAAGAGTGGAATAAACTTTGTGCATTCCAGGTTTAAAAAAAAAAGTAATGATAAACTTTTAGCCAAATTTTAAAATAATGAGATTAGCAGTGTTCATAAAATGTGCATTTGTTATTTAAAATTCATCAACCTTGTATGTACTTACAGAATTTCTCTTCTTTTGTGGCTATTTCCTAGCTCAGTCAGAAAGCTGTGTTTATGGGCATTTTGGAGGAATTGAAGGTTGAGAGGGTTTTGCTCTGCTGTTGCTCAGAATGTCATGTCTGACCAGGCTATCTGCTTGGCTATCAGCAACTATCAGCTATTAGTCCTCCGGTGAATCAGAATTCTACAGGATGTGGATTAGCATTTAAATGTAATAGGATCATACCAAACACTGCTGTGGATGAGATGCCCAAGCTATTTATTCCCTTAGTAACCAGCTCAGACTTGTATCACACTAACTGAGAATTTCTTTTTATTCCTAATGGTTCTAGCATGGCGCTAGGCACACGTTAGATATTTTTTCGAATATTGAAAAATACTAGTTGGATGAGTAATTAAAAGCAAAAAAAAAATCAGGCCCTTGCCTCAAATGAGATTTAAAATTTTTTACCACTAAAGCATACAATAATTGCAAACTTTGGAAAACTTGAAAAATATATTTAACGAACGAACCTTCCCTTTCTTAGATTAAGAAAACTCTCTTTGGCCCTATGGGGTCCATCCATCTCCTTGTTTAGTGACTGGTAATACATAAGATGATGGCTTAAGCTTAAGTGCAAGGGCTAGAATTTTTAGACTGAATAAGAGATCTCAGCTAATCCAAGGACACAATGATGAGGGAATACGGGAAGAGTCATGAGCAAACAAGGATTGGAAGAGTTCTGTGAGAGCTATTGAACAAGAGGGGAGTTGGCCTGGGCATTCAACCTTGGCTAGGAGAAGGCAGCTGCTCCTTCCCAGTATAGAAGGTCAAGTGGAACTCGGGCCGATGTAACTAGGATTTTTGAGAAAATCTATGAGCTAAGTGTTTTTCAGCTGTTATCTTCCTTAATCCTTACAACCTTATGAGGTGACCGAGGCAGCTATTCCGGTCTTCATTTCAGATGGGATAGCTGAAGGCTCAGAGATCTGAAGGATCTTGCTAAGGTCATGTCAATGGTAGAAGTAATATATGAACTCACTTTTTTTTTTTTTTTGACCTCCAAAGCAGGGGCTATTTCCATAATATCACAGTCTGTTCTTTAGCTTAAGCTGAGCGTGAAGGCAGACCAAGGAGAAAATATAAAATGTTAATACCCAGAGGATTTGAGTTCAAATGGGCTGGCCTCAGGTAATGGGAAGTGATGATGCCTTAAGTAATGTTTATTTACTAAATTGGACTAACATTGACATTGTGTTTACTGTATGTACCTAGAGCTGTCTACCTGGGCATAATTTTTAACATTTACCCATCATCAAAAACTTTTACAGTGTGTGTTATGTATAGGAATACTCTACTAGTTACTGGGCTAGGGGTGGGGTAAGGATTCAAAGAAACATTCCTCACTCTCAAGAAGTTTGGAAAGTAACTAGAAAGACAGGACAGATAAAAAGAAGATGTGGCACATATATACAATGGAATATTACTCAGCCATAAAAAGAGACGAAATTGAGCTATTTGTAATGAGGTGGATAGACCTAGAGTCTGTCATACAGAGTGAAGTAAGTCAGAAAGAGAGAGACAAATACCGTATGCTAACACATATATATGGAATTAAAAAAAAAAATGTCATGAAAAACCTAGGGGTGAAACAGGAATAAAGACACAGACTTACTAGAGAATGGACTTGAGGCTATGGGGAGGGGGAAGTGTAAACGGTGACAAAGTGATAAAGAGGCATGGACATATATACACTACCAAACGTAAGGTAGATAGCTAGTGGGAAGCAGCCGCATAGCACAGGGAGATCAGCTCGGTGCTTTGTGACCGCCTGGAGAGGTGGGATAGGGAGGGTGGAAGGGAGGGAGACGCAAGCGGGAAGAGATATGGGAATATATGTATATATATAACTGATTCATTTTGTTGTGAAGCTGAAACTAACATACCATTGTAAAGCAATTATACTCCAATAAAGATGTTAAAAAAAAAAAAAAAAGTGGACAATACAAGACATAAGGGTGGAACCGACAAGTGTTATCAGAATACAGATGCAAGGATGATAACTACAGAGTGGTTTGGGAAGGGAAAATTTCAAGGAGATAGTGAGATTTAAGAGAGGACATAACAATGACAAAGGTTTAGATCAGTGGTTCTCAAAGTATGGTCAGAAGAGCCCTGGGGGTCCCAGACAGCCTTTCAAAAAGTCTGCAAAATCAAAAGTGTTTTTATAACAATATAAGACTTTGCCTTCTTTGCTGAGTTGACTGTAGTATTGATAATGCAAAAAAAAAAAATGCTGGTAAAACTTCAGTGGCACCAAACTGTATAGGTAGTAGTATATAGATATTCTTTACTGTTCACGCTCATGGTTTAAACAAATTGCCAATTTCACTTAAGAATATTCTCGATGAAACAACAAAATAATTTTATTAACTCTCAACTCTAGAGTACAGGTCTTTTTAATATGCTGTGTGATAAAGTGGGAAGTATACAAAAAGCACTTTTGCTGTGTTTTGAAGGATGACTGGCTTCAAAAAAAGTACTTTGATTGAGTTGCAACTTGAAGTAGCTGCTTTTTCTTCACAGGACAACATTTTTTCTTGAAAGAATGACAAACAGACAAAGTGTGGCTGTTCAGGCCTAGATATCTGGCAGGCATTTTCTTGAAACTGAAGGAAGTCAGCCTGTCACTTCAAGGAAAACAACTGGCAGTATTTGTTGGCAAAAATAAAATTGGAGATTTCAAGTGAAAAATTCGAATTTTGGCAAAACATATCCACCACCATAAGCTTGACAGCTTCCCAATACTTGATGAGTTTTCTGATGAGATAGGTGATGATATTAATGATTGCAACATATATATATCATATACCATATATATTATATATAAATAAAATGATGAAATGGGCCAAAATTTGAAAGATTTGCATAACTCAGTATCTCTGAAATGCATTCAGTGTGCAAGGTAGACCAACCGTTTTTAATGTGACAGCATGGAAAGCTTCATGAGATGATTTTCGATTTCACGTTGCAGCTCTCTTTAAAAAAAAACCCAAAGTACTTTTTGAAGGATTTTGGTGCAGCATCTGAGACAAATAGCTACAATTGTCTGAGAAATATCAAAATACTTTTTCCTTTTCTAAATACATATTTGCAGTGAAGTAGGATTTTCTTCATATACTCCAACCAAAACAAATAAAGCAATAGATTGAATGCAGAAGCAGGCAGGAACATCCCAATGTCTTCTATGAAGCCAGACATCAGAGATATTTGCAAAAGTGTACAACAATGCCACTACTTTCACTAATTTTTTTGTTTTTGAAAATAGTTATTTTTCATAAAAGTATATTGGTTAATATACTTGTTCATGTGTAATGAGGTTACTATTTAATATTTTAGTTGAATTTGTAAACATGAATTAAAGATGGCTTTCTCACCATTAGCTTCTTTTTTTAATTAATTAATTTATTTATTTAATACACATAGAGCTAATTCAAGTAATCTCCTTCTTCTTGAGTGAGCTTTGGAATATATACATTATGTATAAGGAATGAAAAAAGGATATCACTAGAGATCTACATCAGAAGGATTAAGAGCATATAATAAACAACTATGCTAAAAAATTTGATTAATTTCTTGAAATGGGCAAATTCCTTGAAGACAAAAACTCACCATTAGCTTCTAATATGATAAATATTAATAGATACAACCCATATAAAAATGAACTCTTTGGGTTCCTTGGTAATTTTTGAGAGTGTAAAGGAATACTGAAACCAAACCCTTTGAGAACCACAGGCTTATATATACGTGTGTGTATTTCATATTGTCTTCCCTTTCTTTTAAGTTAGGTTTAATGAGGTATAACTTACATAGAGTAAAATGCACCCACTTTTGTGTACAGTTATGAGTCTTCACAAATGCAGCGTAGAGTCACGGGTCCACCACCATATTCAAGTCCTAGAACATTTCCATCATCTCAAAAAGTTCCCTCGTGCCCATTTTTATGCCCCGACTCCAGTCGTTGGCAACCACCAAACTGTATTCTGTTTCTATACAAGGATACCTTGGAGATATTGTGCATTTTGTTCTAGACAACCACAATAAAGCAAGTCACATGAATTTTTTTGGTTTCCCAGGGGCATATAAAAGTTATGTTTACATTATACTGTAGTCTACTAAGTGTGCAATAGCATTATGTCTAAAAAAACAAAGTATTTACCTAACTAAAAATACTTATTGCTGAAAAACGCTAACCATTATCTGAGCCTTCAGTGAGTTGTAGTAGTGACATCAAAGATCATTGATCACAGATCACCATAATAAATATAACTATAACAAAAGTTTGAAATATTGTGAGAATTACCAACATATGACAAAGACATAAAATGAGCAAATGCTTGTTGGAAAAAATGGCACTGATAGACTTGCTCGATGCAGGGTTGCCACAAACCTACAGTCTGTAAAAAACTCAGTTATCTGTGAGGCGTGGTAGGACGAAGCACAATAAAACAAGGTATGCCTGTAGTTGTATCTTTTCCATAATGTCAGATAAATGGAATCATACAGTACATGACATTTTGAGTCTGGTTTCTTTCACTTGGCATAATGCATTTCCAATTCATTCACATTGTGGGTTTGGTGGGTTGTTCCTTTTTATTGCTGAGTAGTAGTTCATCGCATGGACCACAATTTGTTTATCCATTCACCAGTTAAGGATGTTAGGGTTGTTTCCAGCTTTGGGCAATTATGATTAAACATTCACATAAAAGTCTTTGTGTGAATGTAAGTTTTCATTTCTTTTGGGTAAATACCTAAGATTTTAACTCTGTGAGATGGGTTAGGTATTTGAAGACACAAAGAACAGTCTAGATAGAGAGAAAGTATGGGCAAGCTACCCTGCCTTTTGACCCCATTTGTTCTCTTTTGTGGGTATTTCACAGCTGAAATATCATCTCTATTTTATTTGTCTCTTCCACAAGTGCCCACCATTTACTAGGTTCACATGTAAGAGATGTCGCAGCTACATTGCTGCCTTTGCTCGTAATGCAAGATTCTACACAGCACTTCTCAGATCTGGTAAATAGACCAGTTTAATTGTTGCAAAAGACTTGTGGAGTACTGGGAGAAGATTCTGCAAAGATAGTTTGGAGCCAGTTTGCGGAGAGTGCCGAGTGCCAAACTAAGGAAATAACTTTTTCCTAGTAATGAGTGAGAATTAAAGACACTTGGGAAAGAATAAATGCTTCTTACCCCTATTAAGCAAGTGGCTTCCACAGACAGAAGTTTGGGAATATAAGGCCTATGGAAATTCCTGGGTGATGGGTAAGAAGTCTGCTCTTCAAGGATATACAAGGCACATGTTAAGTCCCCCCTTAGACATCTCTGTGTCGCTGACCCCAGACCATCCGCTGCTTGCTCCTCCTTAGCTGTCACCTCCAGCCAACAGAGGACACCTGGGTCTGGGTAGTTATTGTTGCTTATGGCTACTCACTTGCCTGAGAATCAAGAAGAACCAGTAAGTTTGGAAGAATTAAAACAAGTTTGTTTTAATTTTTTTCATGGAATTTATCTTTTGAAAATATAAAAGTAATTCACGGTTATTATAGAAATTTTGGAAATTTAGAGTTTAAAAATCCTTTACCTAAATAAAATTACTCTTTGCATTTGGATTATTTTCATCCTATTTTTTTCCATCCTTATTTCTAAATAATTGTGATCACATCCTCCACATTATTTTGTACCTCATTTTTTGCACTAATGCTCTATCACAATCATTTTCTCCTTGTAAAACTCTTCATAAAAATTATTTCAATGGCTGCATGATAGTCCATCCTACAGCTCTAACATAATTTACTTGGTCATTTCTTTATTCCTGAGAATTGCTTTGTTTCTGTTTCATCACCAGTAAAAGTAATGCTATGGTAAACATCTTCCTTCATAAAATTTTTTTAAATCAAATTTTTTCTTTATGTTCCCAATAATAAAATCACATGAACACTTTTGAAACTTTAAAAAGAAAATTATAAAGAGAAACATCTTGAACGACCCTGGGAAACGTTTATTTAATTTTCTCTCTTTTCCCCCTGAGTCTAGCAACATTGGACGCCTACCATCTGCTGATTCCTCGACTAGGCATAGAAAGAAAGAGTTCCCAAAAAATGCAGTTTGAGGTTCAGATTTTGAGTATCCAATTCAGTCAAGCAAATATTCGTTGCCTATTGCACACCCAGCGCTGTGCTGGGTGTTGGGATGTTATGTATGCTAATAGCACCTGGTTTCTCCCAACTGGTTTCTAATGAGGAGGTAGGCCTTCCCAGTGCTGTCAGAGATGGTCTCAGTTCATCCTCACACCAACCCAAAATGCCCACAATATTATTAACCCCACCTTATAGCTGAGGAAGTAGAGGCACAGAGAGATGAACTGACTTGTCAAAGCCATGTAGCCCATAAGAGGCAGAGCCAGGATTTGAACCTGTGTGGTCCAGAGCCATTACCCCTTACACTACATTATTCCCACAAGAGAGCTTGTGGTTAGAGGAAGGAAAGGTCCACCACATCTTGTGTTCCAGAGGGTCTCTTTCCTGCCTGTGTTTATGTTCCAAGAGTAGTTCTCTGGAGGAGTAAGAGAGGAATGGTCAGTTCCAGGACTCCAGCTGCTAATAGGCAAGGGGGGTTGGCATTCACTACACCATTGGGTTCGGCTTCCTAGAGTAGCTTAAACAATTCCGAGGCCCTGGGATGTTCTGCCGCTAACAATTATTTGCCATGTTTTGGAACGTACGTACATTTTAAAAAACACATACAGGACATGGAAGCAACCTAAGTGTCTATCGACAGATGAATGCATAAAGAAGTTGTGACACATATATACAATGGAATATTACTCAGCCATAAAAGGAAATGAAATTGAGTTATTTGTAGTGAGGTGGATGGACCTAGAGTCTGTCATAGAGAGTGAAGTAAGTCAGAAAGAGAAAAACAAATACGATATGCTAACACATATATATGGAATCTAAAAAAAAAAAAAAAAAAAGGTTCTGAAGAACCTAGGGGCAGGACAGGAATAAAGACGCAGACGTAGAGAATGGACTTGAGGACACGGGGAGGGGGAAGGGTAAGCTGGGACAAAGTGAAAGAGCGGCATGGACATATATACACTACCAAATGTAAAATAGATAGCTAGTGGGAAGCAGCCGCATAGCACAGGGAGATCAGCTCAGTGCTTTGTGACCACCTAGAGGGGTGGGATAGGGAGGGTGGGAGGGAGACGCAAGAGGGAGGGGATACGGGGATATATGTACACATATAGCTGATTCACTTTGTAATACAGCAGAAACTAACACAACTCTGTAAAGCAATTATACTCCAATAAAGATGTTAAAAAAATTAAAAAATAAATAAAAAACACATGCACAAGGAAGCAACAGACAAGAAGTTGAAGAAAACATGAATTCTTAAGGAAAAAAAGTTCGGACTGGACATGACCATTTCCTCAGCGGTATTTTACGTAAAAGAGTTTTGTGGGTTGGCAAAGTTCAGGACATGCTGCTGTCTTTATCTTTCTTTTAGAGATTGATTAGGCGAATTCAGGAATTGAAGGCTCTGACAAGTACTGCCATGAAGCAACCTGTTTCAATTTATTTGATCCAGGATTTCCAAGACTTAATTATGCCCCAAACCATTTTCTCAGGTGACCTCTATCTCATCCCCTTCACTCGGTGAAATGGTGGACTAGACTTCTGCTAACTGAACAGTAATTCTCCTCAGGTTGCTTCTGAGAGTAGGATCCAGGCCTCATTTGTCGGTGGGTTCCTAGAAGTGGCCGAGGGGGCCAGCTGGGCTCTGGTGGCTGTGTTTTCTCTCCTTCGTCAATGGGATAAAACAGAGCAGCGAAACACGACAATTCTCACCACACAGGCTAACATTCCCGTTCTGACTCATTTCCCTTACGCTTTTGCAAGCTGCGGAAGCCAAAAGGAGCCGCGCTTACATAGCAGAGGAAGGCGCCTTCTCCACGTTTCATGTGAAGCCTAGTGCAAGCGCGTCGCCCTTACAGGGAGCACCTGCTTCCCGTCCCGCGGCCCTGCGGCTCCGCCCACTCTCCCAGCTGGTCCCCGGCTCCCAGCACAGGAACTGCTCAGGGGAGTGTGATGAAGATTAGCCTCAGCCCCCAAACCGCCTCCTACCCTCCTCCCAACCCCTTTGGCTATTGTTTGGATGGAGGTGGTGATTGAATTACCAAAGCTGTTAAAAGCAGAAATGGAGCGCACGGAAAGCAACTCAGAGCCCTAAGAGGCAACTTCCTTTGCTCTCTACTCTGGAGCAAAAATGTGAGCTGCACTTAAGTGGTACCTGGTGATTACAGTATTAGGGCAGATTTGCTCCTCGATGCCTGTCACCCACTGCTGGAAAGAGACCTCAGCGGGGGAGGGACAATGCACAGCCCTGTAATTATGATGCTAATTCCCCAAAGGTCAGAACTCCTTAATCAAACGTTAATCAAACCATTTTGTAAATGATGATGATTCCATCCAGGGTGGGAGGTAGATCAGTCAGGGGCTGAGCCCTGAGTCCTCTTGAACCAGAATGGATTTTGAGGATAAGTGTTGGTAAAAGCAAATAGCTTTACTCAGGAAGAGAACAAATCAGTAGCAGGGGTTTTTTTTGTTGCTGTCGTTACCGTTTTTAAGTTCAAAACAATCATATCTTCTATGTCTTTTTACCTTGAATAACCATGTCAGAGGACCAGTTAAAGGATGAGAGTCCAAATATGCAGACATCCCTCCTCTCCCCTGCCCCCATTATCCTTTCTAAGCACATTCCTTTATAATAGCACTTAGATTTTCAAAGCCCACTTCAGTTTATGGAACCCATCCATCTGCATTGTCTTGTTCGCTCTTTGCAGCAATCTCAAAGCCGGCTTAATCCATTACAGAGGTGAGAAAACTGAGACTCAGAGATTCAGTTGTTTTCCTTCAGCTGGCACAGTAGCAGAGGGAAGACGCAAACCTAAATCTTTTGTTCCAAAATGCAGTGCTTTTTGTGCACACATAGCTTCTATTAGAGGAGATCTTGGATTCTTGGATTCCTGAGCCATCTGGGCCCCTTATTTAGTAACCAGTGTTCCTCCCGACTGTGCCCCAAATAAGAATTCAGGAGCTGACTTTTTTTTTTTAATTCATTTATTTATTTATTTATGTAAGAACACTTAACATGATATCTACCCTTTTTGTTCTTAACATCTTTATTGGAGTATAATTGCTTTACAATGGTGTGTTAGTTTCTGCTTTATAACAAAGTGAATCAGTTATACATATACATATGTCCCTGTATCTCTTCCCTCTTGTGTCTCCCTCCCTCCCACCCTCCCTATCCCACCCCTCTAGGTGGTCACAAAGCACCTAGCTGATCTCCCTGTGCTATGCAGCTGCTTCCCACTAGCTATCTATTTTACATTTGGTAGTATTTATAAGTCCATGCCACTCTCTCACTTTGTCCCAGCTTACCCTTCCCCTTCCCCATGTCCTCAAGTCCATTCTCTACGTCTGCGTCTTTATTCCTGTCCTGCCCCTAGGTTCTTCAGAACCTTTTTTTTTTTTTTAGATTCCATATATATGTGTTAGCATATCGTATTTGTTTTTTCTCTTTCTGACTTACTTCACTCTCTATGACAGACTCTAAGTCCATCCACCTCACTACAAATAACTCAATTTCGTTTCTTTTTATGGCTGAGTAGTATTCCATTGTATATATGTGCCACATCTTCTTTATCCATTCATCTGCTGATGGACACTTAGGTTGCTTCCATGTCGTGACTATTGTAAATAGAGCTGCAATGAACATTTTGGTACATGACTCTTTTTGAATTATGGTTTTCTCAGGGTATATGCCCAGTACTGGGATTGCTGGGTCATATGGTAGTTCTATTTTTAGTTTTTTAAGGAACCTCCGTACTGTTCTCCATAGTGGCTGTATCAATTTACATTCCCACCAGCAGTGCAAGAGGGTTCCCTTTTCCAGGAGCTGACTTTTGATGGCTAGGGTTCTTCCTTGCAAACCTCCCAGTTACAAATAAATAAACTATAAAAACAAACAAAAAATGTCTCCAGTTTCTGGGTCTATAGAAATACATTTAAAACACACATACACACACAGGGTTTCTTTCATATTGAAAAGTATGCATATTTGTAGACTGGCCCCATGAAAAAGCATGATCTTATTCACTAGATCCCTTATGTCTCATTGCACTTTTTAAGGCTTTAACTTTGGCCCATATCATTTTTTTAAGCATTGCTGATCAGCTGAGGTCAAGCTAGTGGTCAGCTTCTAGAAGGTCTCATTATGCAACTGGTCTTGGTCATCCTTCTGGGCAAAGTAGGTTTCTTTGTGGGCACCAGTCTGCAAACTCCAGGCAGAACACATTGGCAAACAGCCTCCTCTTCCAATCCTCATTTTCTCTCCTTCCCGGCCTGTGAGCTCCCCAAAGTGTGATTAATCCATCTATTGATCGCCTCCTGCTATACTGAGGGTGAGATGGATAGCAGTCGGTGCCAGGCCGCCGATGTGACCGGACTGCTAAGGCGAGGCGAGAAGAGACAAGTGCTAGCAGGGGCTTTCCAGCCCTGCAGATGGAGAAGGCATCAATAGTCTCGCTTCCCACAAGCCTTGCGAAATGAACCCGCTCATCAAAATGCAGCTGATTTTTTCTCGAATGAATTATAATGTATATTCCCTGCTATCTCGATTGGCTTCACAAAGGTCTAATAAAAGTTTATGGGTAAAAGGAAAGCAGAAGATGGAAAAAAAAAGTAACCAGACAGAAACCTCCTGGAAATAGAGCCAAACAAGAATGTGTTGCTTTGATTGAAGCAGTTCAGGCAGATGTACTGGATGACCACGTGCATGCCAACGAAAGGGATTAGAAGAATAAGAAGGTATTTATCTGATATTCAGAGGTACTGCGGTGGGGGGAAGGTAGGGGAAGATAAGCCCAGGGGATAGGCAAAGACTCTAGAGAGAAAACTTTCTTCTACCTGCCAACGAGGAGGGTGAAGTGAAAAATATGGGCACCGAACTCATTCCCAAGGGGAGTTTTGGTCAGTAAAATGAGGAAAGATAATTTGTCAGAAAATCGTCAGAAAAGCTTTTTTTTCCCTCTTCTCTTCTGCCCAAGAGAAAGCAAACATGCCTGTCCTCAGCCTAAGATGCCACATTGTCTTTCCTATTGCCTCATATGTTTGGAAGAAACCCTGGTCCACAAAGTCACACACTCTTCATTTCAGCAAGTCCTATCTGAAGCAGGAAGTCACCTGGGATGCCGCAGCAACTTCCATTTCCTGTGGAATTGATTTGCAATGCACCCAAGTCCAAAACAAATAAGTGGAAAAGTTCATCAGTGGTTTAAAACCCAGTGGCCCTTCTGCCTCAGGGAGAGTGGCAGTGTAAGGGTTTTTTTGTTTTTAAATTTATTTATTTATTATTTTTATTTTTGGCTGAGTTGGGTCTTTGTTGCTGCGTGAGGGCTTTCTCTGGTTGCAGCAAGCAGGGGCTACTCTTCGTTGCGGTGCATGGGCTTCTCAGGCTCTAGGCATGTGGGCTTCAGTAGTTGTGGCACACGAGCTCTAGAACACAGGCTCAGTAGTTGTGACACACGGGCTTAGTTGCTCTGTGGCATGTGGGATCTTCCCAGGCCAGGGCTCGAACCCGTGTCCCCTGCATTGGCAGATGGATTCTTAACCACTGTGCCACCAGGGAAGCCCCTAGTGTAAGTTTTAAGACAGCCAGACGTAGCTCTCATGTCTCTGACTAATGTTAGCTTTCCTGCTTGCCTGTTCCAAAGGATACCTACAGACATCTGGGAGAGATAACCAGATTTGAGGAAGGACAAAAGAAAGGCCACAAGTGTAAAAACTGCTAAAATGAAACTAAGAACAGAAAATAAGTCAATTACAAAAAATTTTAATAAAAACTAATTAGTCTGACGTATATAGTATTTCTATGTAAGTTAGGTATAAAGAATCTAATATATTTTAAGCACCTACCTAAATGTTAGTTTTTTGCTTGGGGCTGGATGTTCCACAGTGATCAAGGCACAGACCTTGCACTCAAAAAATTTGTAACTTGCAGGGGAAGAGACCATTAGAATACAGGACCAAAATTCTATAGGAAGGTTTTCAGCTCAGGATGGGGTGGGAATTTAACCACGTCACCAATCTGAGTCTGGGTGACTCTTTCTTAGGGTTCCTGGAAGAAATGATGCATGAACTGAAACCTGACAAATGGATAGGAGTTTGCCTTATTACAAAAGAAGCAGATGGAAGAGAGGTAGGAGCGTGGGTGGGGAAAACAGAAGATCATTCTAGACTGAAGGACCATCATCACACAGGCCTGGAGGTGAGGGATCAGGGCAATAAACTACTAAACATGACCAGAGCTTAGTGTGTGAGGAAGACAGTGACCAGCCATGAGACTGGGAGTCAAATCAGGACACTGTAGAAAGTGTTAAAGGATTTGGACTTAATTCTGAGGGCAATTACAGAGCCACAGATGGGTTTAAATAGAATAGTGGTGTGATCAGGGCTGACAGTGTAGGGAATGGGTTGGAAAAGGACAACACTAGAAGCAGGGACCAATTAAGAAAGGACTGTCCTAATCAGAGCAGGTGGCCTGATCTCAGGCGTGGGCCATGGGGATGGGGTGGAGGAGAGGGAGGAAACCATGGTGAGTCTCAGGGAGGAACTGTGTCCATTGAGAATTTATCTAGAGAATGTATACCTTCTAAATGGGCTCTAAGAAGAGCCCAGCACTTCTTAGATGCCCAATAAATGGTTAACCAAAAATGTAAGTGAACATTTGCTCCTTCCAGTGGGTTCTGTGAGTGGGACAACTCCAGGAGACAAGAAAACAATAGACATGTTAAGTTTATATTCTACTGGTAGAATAGTTCCAGAATATAAAAGGAAAATCTATGCAAAATTCAAGGGAAAAATGGAGTCACAGGCCACATGTGAAGGCCTGGCCATGCCATCCTGACTCAGAGTCACTTTAGGCAGGTTGCTCTCTCAACCACCAGCCAATGAAGGCAAAGTTGCACGGGTTGGTGATGAGCAAATCGTTTCCCACAAAACCAGTGATGCAATATTTTGCTTGGCATCCAAGGTCACATTGGACTAGAGAAGAATGTGATTTGGAAATAGGCTGAGATTTAATAAATGCAACAGGCTGTAAGAAACACTAGTGTTTCCAAGTACTAAGTCTCTGATAGAAATATTATTTCTTAGTGTCTTTGTTAATAAATTGGAAAGAGGGATTCTCTTATTGGTGCAAATCACAGATGCTTCTAAATTAGGCAACATTGTCAACACCCAGCAGATCACAATGTCCCTAAAGAGGTTAGAAAGGAGAGGCAGGAAATAATAAAACAAGGTTAAATTTGGCCGCATGGAAACTACATCTGGTGAAAGATAATTCAGAAAGCAGATATTCATTGGGCCAAAGAAATCTGGACCACACTGGTGCCAAAGGAGACCCAGGTGTACACCGGATGGCAGATGAGGTGAGGGTTTAAAATACGCTACGGCAGCCCAAAGCCTCTTTGTTCCTGGCCTGTCTCATCTGATCAAGAAAACTGATAAAGGACTGTTCTGCCTTAGCCTTCCATGTTTGCAGGCCGTTCACAGAGAAAATTCAGTCCATTCACTGCTTTGGTTTTAGTTACTGAGATAAAGCAAAAATCATCTACTAGAACTATAAAGCCTCTACCGTTATCTCAAGTTCATGGCCAGTGCTCTTCAGTTAAAGAGATAAAGCCATGGTAGTTTGCATATAGGAGCTTCATTTATAGTAACTCATGATATGTTGCCAATACTCTTTCATTATTCTCCGTGATTGTCTCTTTGTAATGGCCGTTCAGGTAAGCGGCGGGCCACTCATATCGTCCACCTCTGTTTTACAGATTAAGCAGCTGAGGCATGGTTGCCAAGGGCGTTCAAGAATGTCAGTTATTGGTCTCTCCGTCTGGTGTTTTGTCCATTACAGGGACATGTTCTTTCTAAATAATTTAGGGTTTGAGAGACTTGACGTGGAACTAGAAAGTTGTCATCAACGCCACCACAGCTCTAAGTGGGCATTATTGGATGACTCAATGAGCAGGTGAAGTATGTGGCTTAAGGTACTAAATTTTTTAAATTAATTGATACATAAATTTCACACAATCTTCATGGTAAAATTCAGAACTTTGGACACTCCTCAGTTTAAGCTTCATTATTAAACTACTTTGAATTATAAAAGGAAATATAGGTAGGAAATGATCACAGTAATTTCAGTGTTAAAGATGTCTTAAGGTCTATATCAAGTTTAGCTAAAAACCTTGACAGAAAGAAAGGCAGGAAATGGAAGTAAACACTACAATTGCAAAGGAAATTATTTCATTATTTCCTTAATTTACCTTCATGACTTATCGACCACGCTCAGAGGATGTAAATGTTCCTAGAGCAGAAGCAGATGATTTTACCCAATTATCAGGGCTCAAAATGAAACACACCCATTGGCCATGGACAAGTTTGGGCAGAGTTCCAGGGCTGTTACTGATGTGCACGCTCAAAGGATCTCCCCAGAACTGAAATTGCATGTTGACCTTGACTAGCATCTGGGTACTGTGGTTTCGGAGCTTAGTTTGTCGTCAGATTCATTTCAGTCATATTATCTAAGTGGCAACTCATTATTGCAATTCAAGTAAGGGATAGTTTGTGGCTTGGGTTTTAGTGAAGGACAGTAAATTTTACAGCGTATGTAATTTGGAACACGTCTGTGTTCAGCCCATATGTGGAACACGCCTGTGTTCAGCCCATATGTGGAGATCTGCCTGGGCGCTTATTATTATGCTTATCTGCAAATGACCAGATGGCTTTGCCCAAATGTAGAGAACCATTTAGTGCCATTTTAAACCATTAAGGCTATTAGTTCTGACTTGAGATAATCCTTTGCCCAAAGGGAACTAGTTTTGCTGTCCTTCAAAGTCATCAAATGTAATTAAATGCCATATTGAGGAGTAGGCTTTAATGGACTAAGCAGACAGCACTATCAAACAGTTGTGAGTCAACCAAAGCAGAGGAAATGTAGGAATAGATCAGAAAGATGGTGTATCAGGCAAGGTATTGGCTTAGCTTCTGTAACAAAGAATCCCTAAGTACAATGACTCAAAAAAGGTAATCCATTTCCCTTTGAGGCAAAAATCAGAGGTGGGTGGGTGGTCCAAGATAGGCAGCTTATTTCTTAAGATCAACCAGAGACCCATATTCCTTCTGTCTCATTGCTCTGACATCTATTATGGTATTTTCCTCACCTACATGGCTGAAGCTATCTCACCAATGCAACTACATTCCAGTGCAGCTATGTGGGGAAAAGAGAAAGAGGAGAGCAAGCAATTTTATTTTAAGGAATTAATGGTAAAAATGTATATATCACTTCTGTTTACAATTCCACTGGTGTGAACTTAGTTATTTCATCACCACTAACTGTAAGGGAGGCTGGAAAATATAGTCTTCAATTGGCCATGTGTTCTGCAAAAACCCAGTGGGGTGGCAAGTTTTACTTCCAAAACGAAGAATGGAAGAATGGGTACTGAAGCTCTAGTCTCTGCCACAGATGGTACTGTTCCAGAAGCTATAAAGCCAGAAATTAAAATTGGGCAATTACCATTATAAGGAGTAAGGAACTACGAGGAAGTTCGCAGCTAAGAAAGGATGGTATCTGGTCAATGCACGTGAGTAGGACCAAAGATTACACTGTGTCCTAGAAACTGCAAGTTTCTTTGTGTATATTAGATCATTTAAGTGTCACAGCAACTCTGTGAAATTGTGTGTTAGTTCAGAGCCTCCAAGAAGAAGATACCAAGACAATTAAACATGGAAGACATTTATTAGGGGAAATATCTGTGAGAGAAAATGAGAAGGGCATAAGTGGAGGTTGGGAGAGCACATCTGACACTGAATGAAAAAGAGAAGGAAGCATAGAAGGTTGGGTCAAAGCACTTTAGACTGCAGTGTAGCTCTAGGGAGAGTTTGGAAAGTCTGTCGGGGAGTCCCTGTACCAAATTTGCCCATCAAAGGAGACCCACGCCTTCCACGTCTTGCATTTGACCTACATCAGCCATGTCTCGCTGTGCTCAGTCACTGGCTGGGAGAAGCCCATGTGAAGTGTGGCTTCGATGTGAAGGTGGTGACTTCAGAGAGCAGAGGCTGGGGCCATAGGTCAATTGTAGTCGCTGCAGCTGGAGATCTGAAAGGCACATTTTTTGTGTCTGCCATGAGAGGTATTGCTTTTTTTCTTTCTCTCTCTTTTTTTTAAGAAACAAGGTTAAGATATATGTCCAAATTTGATAGCTGATATATGGCTTAGATGAAATTGAGTGCACAGCCTATCTTTAAACTAGTCAATACACATACCGTCTCCTGAGCTTATTGGGAGCACAGAGTGAGTGGTTTTCAGATGTCAGATCAAAATGACCAGAGGACAGAAGTGTACATCATGCCCCCAAGGCAACTCCTCCCTCAGGCTGCCTACTGATGGAGAAACCAAGGCCAGAGCCTGTTCCTGAAAACGGGAAATGAGGGTGGGAGGGCTTCACAGAGGAGCTTGTCATTTACGCATGATCCCTCTAGCTCTTGCCTGAAGTAGATTTTGGAGACAAACGCATAGCACAAGGCTAAGCCCTAAGCCTTTGGCTCAATCTCTTGTCGTTTTTAGGCTCCCACTGCACCCTGAACCCCTCCTAAAATGAGTTCCCTGGCCTTTGAACACTGGAGGGTGACAGGCTCCAGCAGAAATGTAGACTAGTTCTTTAAATCAAATGAAGCAGGTTGGGCATAACCCAGCCTATGCCCCATGCGAACTGGATAAAGGTACCCCCTGGGGGAAGATGCAGAAGCCCCAGGGTGAATGGCTTGGGCAAGCAGAGGGCAGGCTGAGTTTCAACTACTACTCATCCCCTCCATCAAGATAGGTAGGGCTGGGCTTCCCTGGTGGCTCAGTGGTTGAGAGTCTGCCTGCCGATGCAGGAGACACGGGTTCGTGCCCCGGTCTGGGAAGATCCCACATGCCGCGGAGCGGCTGAGCCCGTGAGCCATGACCGCTGAGCCTGCGCGTCCGGAGCCTGTGCTCCACAACGGGAGAGGCCACAACAGTGAGAGGCCCGCGTACCACAAAAAAAAAAAAAAAAAAAAAAAGATATGTAGGGCACAACTATGCCTAGTGACTCTGCTTAGGGCCCTGTGATCTGTCAGGCTTAGAAACTAACAGAAACCCCCAGACTCTTAACATGGAAACAAGTCCCGGGAACTTCCAGGGCCACAGTGCCCATCGTAAGCTGTGCCGTGTGCCTGAGAATCCGTCCCTCTGATTCTTCCTCAGGGTGAACCCTGTTTCCTTCCTGCCTTGCAGCCATCTGGGTTCCTTTCACCCAACAGCCAGCTCCTCAATCCTGTCTCTACTTCCTGGTTGGCTAACGACTGACCTCTTTTCCTGGTCCATGAGCACATTTGCAATATTTTCATTTAACAGGTTTTAGCTGAGCAAACACTAGGTGCTGAAGAAACTTCAGACCCTGCTTTCAAGAGCTCAGTCTAGTGAGAGATCTGCTGTAACAGAGGTTTGCTTGCACGGGTTGTATAGAGAAGGGATGATGTCATTATGCCTGAGGGAGTCCTGGGAGGTCCCAGTGAAAGATGAATCTAAGTGAACTCAGTGAGGAAATGAAAGGTCATCCTAGGGAGAGAGAACAGCATGTGCAAAGGCCCAGAGGTACACAAAGCTGTGTGGTAGAAGCTCAGGCTACGTAGTTAAAGCAGGGGAGATGGGAGACAAGGCTGGAGAGATAGAGAGAGGAGCAAGGTCCTGAAGGGGTTTGATAAGGAATTTGGACCTTATCTTAGAGGTGCTGGGCAGGGAGAGGGTATGCCAAGATTGTATAGAAAAAATGGCTCTGCTTTGTCCTCTTTGTCTGAATCCTTTGCTGCTTGGACCACCTGGTCCTACTTAGCACTCTAGGGAGATAAGTTTAGCATGCTGGAACAAGGGTAGAGGTCTCGATCCTGAAGAAAGACTGCCTGTCCTTGAACATCTCAACTTCTGTGGGAGTAGATCTGTAGGTTATTTAACCTGAGTGCAGGTAACGTTGGAGCCACTGCTAAAAGCCATCCTCTACTCCCATTGGTTTTAAATGAGTCTCATGGGATCTCTTAATTTCAAAAGAGCCTTGTCCAGCAATATGTAATGTTAGAACAAGAAGACTTTAATTTCCATAGTTTTTTATTGTTTGCAAAGTAGTTTAATATCGATTAGCTCATATAATCCTTACAGTGATATTGTGATAATATTAACTACTACTACAGCAGTAACTACTGTACCACTGTACTACTATTGTGGTAGTAGTTAATATTACCTACTCCCACTCGACAGAGAAAGAAACTGAGAAAAATTGGTTAAATGTTATGTCCCAAGGTCACAAATAAGTAAAAGAACTAGTTTCGAGCAGAAACTTGAAAACAGGCCTTTTTGATTGCAAATGCAATGTTTGCCATGTGTATTAGCCGGGGTTTTTTAGGGAAACAGAGACAATAGGATATACAGAGACGTATTTAAGGGGAGATTTATTATAGGAATTGGCTCATGTGGTTATGAAAGCTATGATCTTCTCCGTGGAAGCTGGAAAACCAGGAAAGCTGGGGGTAAATTCAGTCTGAGTCTGAAAGCCTGAAAACCAGGAGTTTTGATGTCCAAGGGCAGGAGACGATGGACATCTTAACTCAAGAGAAAGAGAATTAGCCCTTCCTTAGCCTATTTGTTCTGTTCAAACCCTCCAGTCCACAAAATGGCTAATGCCCACCCACACTGGTGACAGCAGATCTTCTTTACTCGGTGTACTGAATCAAATGCTAATCTCTTCTGGAAACACCCACGCAGACACACTCAGAAATAATTTTTTACCGACTATCTGGGCATCCCAGAGCCCAGTCAAGCTGATGCATTAAATTAACCATCATACCATCATTAGAGAATGCTGTCTATAAAGCTGTTTATTTATATTCTAATTCATTCCACTTTGGGCTTAAGTCTCTTTAAAAATACTTACAATAGAACAAAACACAACATGCAGACAAGGGAATAAATAGATTAGGAAAACAAGGCAGAAGAAAAGTTAAAACACTAAATAGCCATAGATTTCTCCATAGTAACTGAAATTAACCTGCAAGTTGAGTTCTGAGCTTCCAGGCAGCCTAGGCAAAAGAGGAAAATAAGACTCATACTGCCCATAAGGAAAAGACATGCTATATCTCAAAGAAAGCAAAACTTTTTTTGGCACTTGGATATGAGAGAATTTTCTCTTGTAGGTCCTTCATGTTGAAGACATTGAGTGATGTGGTTTAGAAATTTCTCAAACATTTCTGCCACCAAGAGGGCAGAAATAGGGATCTACAATTATTTCTTATATCAATAAATGCTCTCATGAATATGAAAAGGAAAAATTAACCCTCTTTTAATAATCTTGCTCATTTGTGACATTTTCAGCAATGGATATGCTGATCTGTTCTTTTTCAAAGATGAGTATGTAAGAAAACAATCTCTTAAGACTGTTTTGGAAAAAGGGAAATTTCTGCCTACTGCAGTAGGAACATGGGAGTCCAGTGAAGTTTCTCCCCTTGGGAAAATCTGTGGAAACTTCGCTCCAGTTTTTCAAAGCTAGCCTTGACTAGCTCCCTCTTGGGGTGTGTACATAAGACAAAACTCAATACCAGAGAAATCTATGCTCTGCCATTAACCACTTACCCTGAAGGATAAAGGCAGCATATTTATAAGACAAGTTTCCACTGCACATTCTCTCAGAAAGAGTGCAGACAACTTTCCTCCACAAAGCTATCTATTGGCTGCAACTGCAACAATTAACACATTAACATTTTATTTCTTAACCTTTACATGGAAGAAGTCAGTTTGATGGGACTTGGCGTGTCCAGAAAGTCAGTTTGATGGGACTTGGCTATCCTACACTTCTTCAAAGAGCTACCAGAGAATATGATGGGGAAAAAAACAGAAAGGCCCACCATGTTGTTATTATTGTTGCTTTCCCCTCTCAGAAATAAGATCCCTTCTAACTTATTTCCACGACGCAGTAGGCTCAGCTCTGTCCTAATTCTGCTTTGCTCAGAGGACCCTGGTCTCCATTCATACTCCTTTTACTCCCAGCTTCCGTCTTCACAGACAATGTCTTCAATGGGAGAGGATTCTCCAAGCCCCTCCTGGATGACTATGACAATAGAGCTTGATGATTTAATCATGTGTTTTCCAGGCTGCCTGGGAGACAGCTGGCTAGGGCTAGGATGCAATCTGTGGCTATGGAACTAAGCCAAGTAAACCGGGGTTGAATCCATGACCTTGGCCTCCTGGGAATTAACTCTAATCAATTGTACTAAATGGCCATATATATGGCAAGAGTGTTAATAATAATAATACATACTTGCATCTGTAGAGTACTTACTATGTGTAGGCTCTTGCTGAATTCCTTTAAGGGGATTATCCCCTTGGAGTCTCTCAATTCCTTATGAAGTAAGGAGGTCTTCCGTCATTTCCGCTTTTCATGTGAGGGAAGAGAAGCTTAGAGAGTCTATGTAACTTTCCTAAGAGCACGTAGCTAAGAAGCAGTGAAAATAAGAGTCAAACCCAGTCAATACAATTCCAAAGTTCACACCATTCCTATGAGATTCCCCATAATGCGGACAGGGCAACAGAGACAGAGGAGCTATAGCACGCTAATAATCTAGCCAGCTAGCGGGAGCCCCCAGATTTTCAATTTAAGACTCTACTCATCCGGCTGAGAATTTTTGAACTTGTAAGTTATGACGTTATTGTTTTTCATGTCTCAGAACCCCACCTTTGGTGCTGGATAACGACAGGCCCAGGAGGGAGTTGGGGATACTAACCAGGCCCACACAGACCACATTCTCAAGAAGTATTTTATGAAAACCCAGGTTTCCAAGGAGCAAACATTCAATCATCCCTGCGTTTTGTACACACAGCTTATAGGATTATAAATAGTCTGGAAGATGGTTTGGTAATAATGTATCAAAACCTTAACTGGGGATATGTATTTGACCCTGGAATTCACTTTGGCAAATTTATCCTAAGGAAAGAACATTGGGGAAAAACATGCAATGATGGGATCAAGCAAGAATTTAGTCACACTATTGTTTGTAAAAGTGAAGAGTTGAAAATACCCTAAAGTCCATCAATATGGGATTGATTAAATATATTTTGCTAAATCCTTACTATAGAATTCTACTTAGCCATTTCAAATGGAAATATAGATCTACATTTCCGTTTGTGATATGCTGGTAAATTAAAGATGCTTGTAATATATTGATAAGTGAAAAAAGCAATCATCGAATACTCTAGACAGTATGGTGTACTGATTTCCCAGGGCTGCTGTAATGAAGTACCTCATACTGGGTGGCCTAAAACAGCTTTATTCGCTCACAGTTTTGGAGGCCAGAAGTCTGAAATCAAGGCTTGGTTCCCTCAGGAGAATCTGTTCCGTGCCTCTCTCCTAGCTTCTGGCGGGTGCCAGCCACCCTTGGCGTTCCTTGGTTTGCAGATACATCCCTCCCATCTCTACCTCCATCCTTCCACGGCCTTCTCCCCTGTGTCTCTGTGTCTTTTCCCGTTCATCATTGGATTTAGGGCCCAGCCGATTCCAGAATGATCTCATCTCAATATCCTTACTTTAATTACATCTGCAAAGATTCTTATTCCACATAAGGTCACATTCTGAAGTTCCAGGTAGACAAAGCTTGGGAGCCACAGTCCAAGCCACTACATATGGCTCTATATTTGTTTTATTAAAAATATGTATTTATACATGTATATACTGTATATACATATATGAGTTTACTATAGCTATACAGGTCTCTGGAGTCAGACAAATGGGCTTTTGATCCTGGTTCCATCTCTGACTAACTATATGGCCACAAGCAAATTACCTTAACTCTTGAGGCCTCCGTTTTCTTATGGGGGATAATTCTTATTAATACCCTAGGTGAGTGGTAATACTTCACAGGGTTATTATAAGGAGATGAAGAGATAACATACAAAAAGTGCTTAGCAGAGTGCCTGACTCATAGAAAGTTCTTCATAAATAGTAATTATGATATAAATGAATAAGAGCTCAGGAAGGGTAAGTCTCAGAATATTAACAGCATTCATTTTTTATGGGGGTTAATTATTTTCGGTGGTTTTTACTTCCTTTAAAATTTATTTCTATATTTTATAAAAATTGTAACCGCACATATATTACTTTTAAATCAGGAAAAGAAACAATCAAGGCATTTCTATTTGGGGAAAGAACAACAAGGCTTATTAGATTCCGTATCCCCTCGATACTTATACACACATATGAATCCCCTTGATACGGTGCCAGACACTGTAGATTAAATTATCCATGCAACTCATTTTAAAAAAATTCTCTCCTAGGCCTCTCCTTCCTCTCCACATTTTTCCATGCGCAAAATTTGTGTTGGCTTCCCTGACATTTTTCAGTGCCAGAGTTACAATATGCTGACAAACATTTAAGAAAAGCAGCGTTTCTTAAATGTCCACAGTGCAAAGGGTGATGGCATGTTTCAAAAGATGGGCTCCTTCTGTGGAAAGATTTGCTGTCTCAACACAGGGATGCAGGAGTTCTGTCAGAAGTAGGATTTGGGGGAGGGAGGGAGATAGCCAAGTCAAAACCCAAAGGTTTAGGCCAGATGTGAAATTGTCTGATGGACGTGTCATATTTGAATGTACATTTTTGAGGGAGCTGCTCTCTGAGAAACAACTTACCAGTATATATGTATTAAAAATATTTTTCATGTTGAAAGTAGTACGTTTTAAAAATGTAGAAGACACACACACACACACACACACACGTCCCCATCAGTATACGTAGTGCCTGTGTGTGAAATAGAAAAAGACATTCCTCTTTGGGAATCAAATTTTAAAAAGATGACCCCACTGGACAAATGCAGCCCCTGTAGGTGCATATTTTGGCAGGTAGAGAGTACATCCATGCAAATTAGAAAAAGGACACCTTTTCCTCTGACCTGAAACATTCTCTTACCAGGGTGTCCCTCTGTGCCCCTGCCAGGGGACAACTGGTACACCTGCATGCAGTGGCCCTGAAGATGAAGCTATATTGCGCCTACAGTTTTTAGTTTTTTATTACGTGATATTTGATACATACAAAGTGGTACATGTAATAAAAATTCAGGTTATGGGGTAAAATTTTGAAAAAAATGGACCTACCAACCAAATGAAGAACAGAATCATTATCAACCGCATTGAGTTTCCCGCTATGGTCTTCATTCTCCCAATCCCGGCCTTTTTCCCAGAGGAGGAAAGCACTGTGTTGAATATTGTGTTTTTTTTGTTGCCTTGACATTCTATCATCTATCTATCTATCTATCTATCTATCTCACATCAGATTGGAAGTAGCCAATCATCTATGACTTGCTTTTTTAACTCACACTATTTTATAGCCTAGTTTATCACTTAATTTAACAAACATCTTTTATGCCATAAAAATTCTATTCTCCAATATTGTGTACACTACAAAGTCTCCATTATGTGTTTGGACCCTCATTTAACTAATTGTTATTCTGTTAAATTAGTTAAATTACGTTAATTTAGCATAATTAGTATTTAACTAATAAAAAGGCAGATTTTTTATGTTGTTTCCAATGTTGCTATAAAACTTTCGTAATTGTCTTTAACTTCCATCTTGGACAACATCCTTCATTATTTTCTTACCATAAATCCCTAGACACATAATTGGTGTGTCAATGGTATGCTGACTATAAGGCTTCTTCTGTGTATTAATACTGGTGATATTAAGGTGATGAAGAAGCTGCCTAATGGACAAGTAATACCTGCACCAAGGAAGTTCAGGGTTAACAGAAACGTGCACACTCCTTCCGGACCTGCTGACCTCAGAAAACTCCAGTGGGCAGCAAACCCCACAGGCTGAATAATGGTGTCAGTGTGGGGGTGCCCAGTTGGGGGAGAAGTCTTAAACAGGAACTGAGGTGCATAAAGAATCAAAAAACCAATCCAGGGAAACTTCACATCGGCTCCAAGCGAACCACAGCAGGAGGCGAAAGCATCCCTCCATGTTGTAGCCAAAATAAAGGCAGCCCAGGAAGGGGAATTTATAGAGAGATCAGAATCTGCATATTAAACTAGAAAGGAGGTGTCTGAATAATCTGTCATCACAGCCCGATGCCATCCCACAGGGAGAATTTCCCTCACTGAGCAAAGAGGTAGAGATGCAAGAAGGGGCAGGAGCCCCCACCTCTGCTTCAGGCCCAGGAAAGGAAGACAAATGAGTCCTTTCCAGGAGCAGAAGAACCTGATGAGAAAGACAGGCAAAGGTCCACATGGAGAGACCTTCTTCCTCAGAAGAAAATGTTTAACTCAGTCATTGTTGGCTTTGGCCTTGACAGATATTTAAGAAATGGAAATATTAGTGTATTTGTTGCTTTCAAAAAATAAATTTTAAAACTTCTCCCCCAGAAAACAGCTCTATTTTTCTAACAGATTAAATTATTCAAATACTACACCTAAAATCTTTACAAGGGAAATGAGCACGGCTTCCTTTCTTATGTCTGGAGATCAGAAATTAAATTTATATGTTAAGTAGATTGTCAGTAATGCATTTCAAAAGGTCATAATGTCTGGACTTAGCAAAATTGTGTTTTTGTATAAGGAAATGTTTTCTGGTCAAACGACACGCCAGCAGTCTCTTTCTGCTTCAGTTTGCGGCATTGGCCCAGTTTGCCATGTGATGAAACAGTGTTTGCTGTGAACAACCAAACAATAATAGCAGTTACCACTGTCCGAGCATTTATTACGTCTCAGGCACAAGTTAAATCTTTTGTATGTATAAAGCAGTTTAATCCTTTTCACAGCTCATCACGGAAGCTGTTGATGTTTTAACCAAGGAGCAAGCTGAGGTTTAGTGAGGTCACCTAATGGGTGTACAGAATCACACTACAGAGGCAGTGACTCCCCGCCCAGTAACCACCTTCCATCTGTAACCCTCGCCAATTGGGGGCAAGGTGCGGGGTGCACCAGCGAGATCCGAATGTGGGGTGGGCGCAGGAATAAGGGAACGGTGGAGCCGGTATTGTGACTCGAATGGAGAGGAATCATTAAAAAGGCTCTACCCTTAGACTCCTCTATCTGTCTCTGGGAGTTGCTTCCCACTGTTTTCCCTGAAGTTTTTTTTTTTCTTTAATCATAGTCTTCACATTGTCATGTCAACATACTAGCTTTACTATTTTTATTTTTAAAATAACAATTATCTTTAGAGAACATATGTAAGGGAAATGATTGCTCATCTCACCACCACTTCAGCTTTCAGTTAGAATTATGACCCAGGTTAGAAATAAAATCAAGCACTTCCTGAGCTTTGGATTGGAACCTTGAAGAATATGTCTATGAAAAGGTTTTACCTATAGGACTTGCTATAAATTGAATATATGGACTTGCTAAGCTCTGTCAAGGTAGCTCTGTCTTCATGAGTATTTCACTTTGAATTTACAAAGAATGCTTGAACATCCACTATATGCCAGGAACTATTCCAGTTGCTGGGAAGACTGGATAAGATGGATAAGGCATTGTCCTTGCCTGTGAGAAGTGAGGAGAAATAAAAAGATTACGAAAAAGGAGGGACTCTATCTGCCTATTAGAATCATATGGAGAAAATTTTTTAAATACGTCTGGTTTAATTGATCTTGGGGGGACCCAGTCATTTTTATAAGCTTTACGAATGATTCTAAACTACAGCCAGTATTCACAATCACTAGAATTGAGGCATGTATACAGATGTCCAGGGGAGATGATCTAGAAGCTTCTGAAGAGGTAACATTTGAGTTAGATTTGGAAGTATTGATGAAACGTGTGAGGCATTCCAAGGCAGAACTGAGGGAAGGGCATGGTGGGAAAGTGGAAGAGCATGGACCAGACTCCAACGCGCAACAGGGAAGGTGACTTTTGGGGAGTGGCTGAAGCACTGAGTGGGTCAGAGCTCAGTGAAAGATGAGGCTAGAGGTGGAGGGGAGGCTGCAGGGAGGGGTCAGGTGAAAACAATTTCATGCCAGACTGAGGAGATGACTCTCTCTAGAGGCGACAAGTATCCATCAACAGTTTTGCACGAATCCCGGTTGCTGTGAGGGCGGGTGGGCAGGGAGGGGAGGAAGGTCTGGGAAAGAAGATCTCTACAATGAGTGAGCCTCGTGATATACAGAAAGAAGCCTGTGAGTAAGTTCTTACAATCCTTCTGGTGAGATCTTCTACAAGAAGAAGATAAAAACAAATAACTCATACACTTTATTGTTTGTTGCCTTGGGATTACTGACCAGTAACTACAATTTATTAAAGCAACAAGCATTTTTTAGAGAACCTGCAGACCCTGAATGAGGCACTGGTAAACAGAGGTGGATAAGACAGATACAGACTCTGCTGTCCTGTTTCTTACTGTCTAGAGGGTAGGGTTACAGGTGGTGGATTTTCCAAAAACATCTTTGAAAGAAAAATTTCAGGAAGTGAAGCAGGTTGAAAATATACACAAATTCAAGAGAATTTGGACAAGTGTAGTGTGGGGATATTCTTGGGTTGTTAAAGATAAGTTAGAGGCATTTAATATGCTTAAAATAAACTTTTTATATTTGGTATCATGGAGGTCAACCGTGGTCTCCCAGAAGACATTGCCCATTGCATATATCAAAGATAGGACTCTTGGTTGAATCGACTGTTAGATATATCCTAGCATGGAATTTCTTATGTTCGGATCATTTTACTTTGATAAATGTGGCATATAAGAAACTTGAGTGAACTGGAATTGTCCCAAACAGCCATAATTATAAAGTATTTGTTAATTTAGCCAAATGACCATTGCAAGTGTGCACATGAAAGCATTTGAATACTACACCCCACAACTATTTCCTAACGGAAATATTATCCCTCAAGTGAACTAAAATACGCATGAGACTTCTTACCCTCAAGTACTGTGAAATTGACCTTGAGTAATAAGGATGAGGGTGATAGGTTTATTATGATTTACTAACAAATATAACTTAAAACTCCACTTACAAATATCCATTTGCATGCAAAATCATTGTTCATTATAGTAAATATTTTTTTGACATTAAATTAAATTAGTAGAAGATTGGGAGGAATATGGATTCAATTAGCAATTTTTTGCCTTTTTTTTTTTTAATGCAAGCTCTAAAAGCTGATGAGGTGTTTTAATTATTTCGTTTCACATGTGGAAAGAATAAATCTAAAGGAAATAGCTTAGGGTTCTTTCCAAGTTTGAATTACAAATTATCCCAGGACCCTGGAGAGAAGCAAGAGCAAACAAGATTTTAGGCGGTTCTTTGCCAGGTGAGCCTTTCGATTGGTATTGAAAGCTATCTTGAGGACCTGCTTTTTTCCTGTGCTGTTTCCCAGAGTTAAGAGAAGTTTAATCTTTCTCCTGATAGGTCTCTAATATGTGTTATTCATGTTATATGACTGGTGTCCCAGGCCCATATCCTGTGAAACCTGATTCATGTGGCCACTTCCACCTCAGCTAAGGCCTATGGAATGAAAGCCCCATTGGCCCTTAAGCTTGAGGCCTGAACCAGAGACAGGTGATGCTGACTATCCTTCTGTCCTGTCCATTGTCTGGATCTTCACAGGAAGGAGGAAACAGGCACACCAGCAGCGCTCAGAGCAGAGCTGGCTTACAGGCCATCCATAGTGGGACTCCCGTATCAGAGAAAAGATTCTCTGATAATCCCTTTTCCCTAAGCTCCATTCTGGACCAGCTCTGTCTTAAAGAAGAGAAGATCTACATATGAGAATATACCACATGGAACAGAAGTGTTCCAGGAAAGAAAAGAGTCCCAATTTGATTTTTTTTGCCATCCCTTTAATTTTATCTCATAAGCACCCACCCCCACTTTGCAATGGCCAATTTTATAGCCCTGAAGAATCCTTCTTCTCTTTGATTCATATCCTTAAACGTAGATGTGAAGGGCAACCTTGATCACCTCACAGGAATGAAAATGTGCCACTAACCATAACTGAAACCTGGTTCTAAAAATCACACAACTTATTCTAGATGTTATCGAGAAAAAAATAACACAAAAGGTAAAATAGAATTTAAAAAGTGTCTAAAGTAGAATTTACCCCCAATAAAAGGCAGTGGGAGACACGGAGACTTTTGTACACAAACTTGGCAAACCCTTAGGAATTTTGTGCATGAGAAAAACAAAACCAAACTCGACAAGGATTTAGAGTTTGACTGAGCTTGGTCTCATTTCCATCCTCTATACCAGTCAGCCAGAGAGGTATTTTTTTGGTGCTGGTTTTCTAAAAGTCTTCCAAGGAGAGGATGTTTTTTTTTCCATTTGCACTGATTTCTCTTGACTCTAAACTTCCAGCTTGGCACCGGAGCAACCTCCTCAGGCACTTAAAGTGCAAAGGGGAAAATCCCAGGCATCTCAGCACATTGTGTCCTCCCAGAGTGCCTGTGAACTCCTCCCTCCCTCTCTGCCTGAAGGACACCTCCCTTTGGCATCGACATAGACAGTTTTTTCCCTCTGGTGCAATGCAGTTTCCACGTCAATTGATGCCGGGAGCATTCTGCTGAGAAACAGGAGTAAAAGGAAAACCAACAGTGGAGTGACTGCATCATTTTTTAACGTGTAATTGACCTTGTCAAGATAATTACTGCAGATTGGGAGACACTGACTCTCTGGCAGGTTAGATGGAAAACTTACTGATTCCGGGGAGATTAGACTAAGAAACAAGTTTGCTGTGTTGAATGAGAAGCCTGAGGCTAGGCAAACATTTCTTATTCAGAGATCATGAAGCTGAGAGACACACGCTTGCTTTAAATCTGGAAGAAAAATTATACTTGTGAGATTGTGTTTTGTCTCACAACCTCAACCTCAAAAACTGTCCTAAATTCCTTCTTTGAAGCCAATAGTATTATTCTCTACTTACACCGGCTCAGTGATTCAGTTTAAAGTACTGTATTAGATTCCACATGCAGTGCAAAGATGAATCACATGCAGTGCCTGCCTTCAAGGAGCTTATACTCTCATAAGGGAGGTATTATATTCATAAATAAATATAATACAAAATAGAAAATTCTATGATATCTAGAAGTCAGTTAGAAATGTTAAGTTAAAATTGGGAAGAGGTCATACCCAAAAGTAACTTTGGAATCATTGGAACCAACCATATTTTTAGAAATCTTGGGTAAATTCACCAATATTTTTCAAGGAACAAGGAACACGAATCCATTTTTTAAAAAGCATCGTATACAAACTATGAGGATTAGGTTAAGGTACAATTGACCAGAAACTGGGTTGCCAAAATAAAATAGTTGCACTGGTCTTTGACTGTCAGATTACTTGATCATCAAGTCAACACTGATGTACATGTTTAGTGTTCAGTCTGGTACTGGTCAAGGTCCAGAGTGAAGAGTGGTCTTTAGGTTGCTTTCAGTGATGGTTTGATTTCCTCACAGAGAAGGCTCTCTTGAAATCTTGTTCTATTCAATAGTTATCATAAATTGGCCAAAGATGTAGGTGACACGCTGGTAGTGGCAGACCAGCAGATGAAGCTAGGAGAGAGATTTTTTGCGTTAGATGACAGAAAAGACTCCCAAATAATCTCAACCAGCTGTAATAATGTGTATGTTCTGAAAGAATGAAATGTAATAGTGAAAAGAACCTGTGTTTGAGTCCAGACGTTAAGTGAATGTGTACAAATGGCAGAGATGTGACTGGAAGTGCAGTGGGTCAGGACATGATCAACTTGGGAACCATCATTTCCTATAAGCTTAGTACAAGCCACTGATGTGAGGAGGCATTCATAAAATCTAACACACACTCAGTCTGCATTAATAAAGGAGGAATATTTCAAAAAAAGGGGACTGAGCCTCGCTACGGCCTAGGATGGTCAGAAATTATTCTTGGAATATTTTTTGCCACACTTTCAGAAGACCATTGGTAAATTGTAGACCACCAAGATTGGTGAAGGGAGTTGAAAACCATGATATTCAAGGTACGTGTGAATGCATGTGGCATGTTGAGTCTAGAAAAGCGTCGATGGTGGGAAGTACATAAGGATTATCTTCCAGTAAAGGAACAGCTGCCATGTGGGAAAAACATTCTCTGGTGCGCAAAAATGGGATCAGTGAAGGGAGTCATAGAGAGAGAACTTCTAGCTCAATATAAGAAAGAATTCTGTAACAATCAGCTACGGTAAAGAAGAACTTGGTGGTTTTGAGACAGAGTGGTCTCTTTGCCACTGAAAGCATTCAGGGGGCATATTTAATGGGGGTGAAAAGTATGAGATCACATATCAGGGAAACAGGACGAATGACTGTTGATGTCCTTGATAACTTGGGGATTTTATGAGTTTACATACATGGGCCTGGAAAATTATCCTCTGTATGTATTCATCTAAACATCTACTTTCAATCACAGTATTGCTCTTACCAAAAAAAATCACTGAGAAGGAGAATTATTTATTTGTCAAGAAGCGCATAATACAAGACCTACCTTGTAACCATGGCTCATACATAGACACTCAACAAGGATTTGTTGAATGAATGAACTTGGCTTGTAATACCAAACAACTGAGAACAAAACACAGAGCTTTATGAATAATGCAGTATTGGGGTATGTGAATGAGATGCTACTCGCCACAGTCTCTATCTGTCTGCTTCCTGGACCAGGAGCAAAAATGATAAAATCTTAGTATCTTCCATACATCTTTCTTCGTCTTTTTTTTCTCACTTGATGTCACCTCCCATCCCTCCTTTAGGAATTCTATTCAAAACCCTTACGCTCCAAACAAGCTTCCCACAGCTGAAAAGAATTTTCTCTCCATCACTTAACCCCGCTGACTGCTAGACTAACTAGGGTGAATGACCTTCAGTCACTGCGTCACTTAACCAGGCCTGTCTTCCTCTACAATTGCGGCACAAAAGCTCCAGAAAGCAAGCTCAGATCTCAGCAAGCAGGAGGGGGAGGAAAAGCTTAGGGAGGGTATTGGGTGAATCAGACCCTCCCCCCAGATTTCCCAGTGTGGTAGAAAACTTCTAAATGATGGGATCTATCGCTACTGATGTATTTACTACGAAAAGTAAATAAATTCAGATACAGAAATAATAAACCAAAAGTACAAGTCAAAAATATTTCAAAATTTAAAAATTAAATCACATGCTTTTTTTTTTTTAAGATAGAAAAGAAAAACTAAGACTACCCAAGAGAGCCATCTCTTAACAAAAGCCTATTACTATTATGCATCCCAGTAAACTGCACTTTCCCCTGCCCCAAATTATTTTTTTGAATGGGGAGATGGGTATTGTCTGTGTGTGTGCGCGCATGTGTGTTTGTCATTTAAACCTTCTATAATAGGAATGAGAACAGCAGAGGAAGACAAAGCCCCTGTCAGCAAAGCTGACCCTGAAGGGGATTTTTGCAAGGGGCGCAGAATAGATTTTCTCAGCTCTTCCCGCTTCCCTGGGGAAGATGGGCCAGTGTTTGGGTAAGTCGTGGCTGCTGGAAGCCTCTTTCCACATGTGGGCGCTTGCACATATGTCTGTTTGATGCCCGCTGGCACAATCTGGCTCCGGCCTTTCTCTGTGTTCTCAAGTGTTTCCTCCCCTTTGGCGAGGTCTCTGCTTTCCAAACCCTCCAGCCATTTCCCCTCTCCTTTTCTTTCCATGCTGAGCTCTCCCCTCTCCCAACTTGAATCAATCCCCCTTCCCTTCCTTACCTTTGACCCAAGAGATTCAGATGCATGTTTTACATTTCCAGCTCATTTGTTGCTAGCTTAGCTCATTTATTTTTAAAGCTCCCTCTTTCTGACATCCTAAATGGCTCCATGTGTCTCTCTATGACTTCTACTTCTGCTAACATAGTTCCTGTATCAAAGAGGATATTGCAAGGCACGCTCTGAAACTGAGGTTTCATTCTATTAATACCAGCCCCATCCTTAGACTATCC
The DNA here is from genome assembly GCF_003676395.1 of Aethalodelphis obliquidens. NCBI lineage: Eukaryota > Metazoa > Chordata > Mammalia > Artiodactyla > Delphinidae > Aethalodelphis > Aethalodelphis obliquidens. Next base: position 31,433,528 of record NW_020837946.1, on the reverse strand, counting down.
AGGATTTCACGCATCCAGGAAAGAGAAATAAAGCTTCGGGGCATTTCACAAACAACCTTTTGTAAATTCAAAGCATTAACACCAGGGCACATCTGATCTTAGCAACCCCCTGGCCCTTGCCACTGGGGAACGACTGCTTTAAAGCAGGAAGCATACTTTGCAGGCACATAGAGGCCCAGAGGTAGCTGAGTCCGTGCTAGTTCTGGTGAGTGTGAAGATTTAGTCTTTGGTTTCATGATAAACCCTGCTTCATGTTTGCAGCTCCCTTACCCTAATGATCCTTATTGCTGCTCCCACTAGAGGGAGGAAGCCATGAGCTGAAATGAAAACATCAAGTGTAGAAGAGTGTCCACTACAGCCCTCCCAGCTGTGAGGTGGGCAGGCGTTGTATGCTGTTGACCTCGATACTTAAATCTAAGAACACAGACTGATACCCTTAGCTTGCATCAGGGAAACGAATAGAAAATCATGTGAAACTCTGGACCTAGAAAACAGGAGGGGGAGGATGCCGACGGAGGCATTTTCTAGGCGGGTGGTCTGTACTCTGTGCAAAGGGTTCTCTTTGATCATGATCTTTTGATGACCGGCTCTTAGGAGCCAAGGCCACCTGTGAAGTTGCGGACAGAGAACAAATAGCTGAAGAAGCAGATTGGAAAATTTGTTTCAGTGGAAATGGTATCACATCCAGCAATCCCTTCAGGCACCAATTCCCCAAGGACACGGTTCCTGCCTGGCCATATGGCCTTGGCCAAGGCACTGTTAATGCCACAACAAAAAGCACGTCTCTACTAAGGGCTGGGACAGCTGCCATCCATGGACTATATGGGGGCTCAGAACTATGCTCTCCAAAGATGGGGTGACTTCCTTAGAGCTTTGAGAACTCCTTTCTATCAACTCAAATCATCAATCTCTTTTGATATCCAACCTGAGTTTTCCCTACACTTAATTAAGCTGCTGTGAGGTCTTACACGAGAAGGTATTTTGAGACAGGCTTTTGGGTTTGTGTCTCTGTCTGAGAGTCCTTTGCTCCCACTTGAAGCCTGCAGAGGAAGCTCTGATTTCAAGTTCTTACCTTAAGGAGACTTAGGAGGCCAGGTAAAGAGTTCTAGTTACAGACACACCTCTGCCGGAGGAGTAGAGCTAAGACGGGGAGGGTAGATGGGCGAGATCCATTATCTTCATTCCTTACTGCTTTCCCAGGATATGAGGGAATCTGAACTACGGTATCTGAATCCTGTTTATTTTTGCTGCATCTGTGGAGAACTGGTCACAAAAAACGTAATCTGTCAGCCTACTTCCTTTCCTTTTTCCTTACAGCTAAAATCCCTTTGAAATCATCTCTGAGTTCATGTGCCATTATTGTCAAGTAGGTAGAGAGAAAAGCTGCTGGGCCTATGTAGTATTACCCAGAGGCGTAGCTCTGAGGCTGATTCTAGCATCAACAAAGAGATGGGAAATCTACACTCTTCCATCGCCAGTTGTGAGGAAATGAGTCTTGTAATGACCTTCTCCCACATTTCATGTACATGGAGAAACAGGGGTTCCACATTTGATGGTGAAAGAGTCATAGTCAAACAGTAACATAGCAACTATGGTGTTTTAAAACACTGATAATTATAATGCTTTCTAATGTTCTTCTGTGCCTTATTTCTACAGCTTTCCTGCCCCTATATTAAAAAGGGGGGGACCTCCTTCCTAGAGAGGTTGGAGGGTTAAATCCCAGACCTGAACCACTCACTGGGATTTTCTGTCAATCCTCCTGGAAACTGGCCAGAGTGCCTCTGTCCAAGGCAAGTGCAGGCCCGCTGGAAATGGTCCACAAATGATTGTCACGTGAGTTCAGTTTTCCCGGTAGCCATAAAGAGAATCAGTGTCCTACTACCAGAAACATTGGTGCTCAGAGACAAACCACGCATTTTTCTCTTTCTCCCTCCTGGACACCCTCACTCCATCTGAGCCTTTGAATTATAAAGCTTGGGATCCAACGTCTCTAATGAGCCTGGTCAGCTATTTGGAAGAAATGTGTGTGGCCAACTTAGCCAATAATAAGGATACGGTTACAAATGATAATAATAATAACAACAACAACAGCAGCAACAATGTTAATTGAGCTCTTACTCTGTACTAGGCAGTATTCAAACCATTTCCGTGCATTAACTCATGTAATCCTCTTAATGGTTTATAGATACACACACATCCCCCTCCTGCTGATTTTTGCCTTGTGGCTTTGTAGGTTTGGGCAGAAATAGTCCATGGTAACTAATTGAGTTTTTCTGAGAGCAAGGTTTCTTATGAAACACATTATATTTGATCAGCTTTATTTGCCTTTTCTTTTTTTTTTTAATTTAAGACTTGAAGAACAGCCTTATTATGGTGGAAGGAGAAGGGTCTGATTAGTCGACCTTTCACTACCCACCAGACGCAGAGTTAAATACTTCCATACACATCTCATTAAATTCTACAGAACAGATAATATTCTATTCATTTCATGGACAAGAAAATGAAGGTTCAGAGAGCTTATCTTGGCACAGATCGCTCAATGGGTAAGATGTTGAGCCTGGAGTCAAGTCCAGCTCTGTTTACATCTAAGCTTCATGCTTTTCTCCATGATACAATTTTTTACTTTCTTCCCTTGAGCAGAGTCAAATCCTGCCAGATCATTTCTCCTCTACCCTGACATACTTTTCCTCTTTCCTCTCCTTTCCTCTCCCTTGGTCCTAAGCCCAGAGTGATAAACAGAAATGACAATGAGAACAGAGGGTTAAGTCAATAGTAACATGATACCATTTCAATGACTCTTCTCCATTTCTGGCCCTATAGAGAGTATGGTAGCCAAGTCATGGTCTCAGCAAGTAATAGAGACACTAAAGGGAAGGATAAGAAACAAAAGCCAAGGGGCATATATGTCTGGAAATCATCCATGGCCCAGGATTGTAGGTAAATTTCAGACTTTTCAGATCCATCTATATTCTTTCATTCCCAATTCTTTTTATTCCTATATCTCTCATGTTAATTGTTTCTTTCCAGGCTAGGTACTCTGCTAGAGGCTGGGAGTAGTACAAAAAGGAATGAAACACAGCTCAGGCTCTCAAATCTCATTACAGATTGTTAGGGAGATGAGGTACATAAAAAAACCCTCCTGGACCATATGCATCTTGAGGGCAGGTCATCTCCACATCCTCTGCAAGGACAGACCGTGCCTCCTGCCCCAAAGTCAGAGAGACTCCTGTATTGACAATCATTCTGCCCTGGATTCTTCCAGCCATTTAGCTCACGTTAATCTTGTTTGGACTTCTAGGTCCACTAACCAGAGTAATCCAGTTTGGTCTAACACTTGATCTAATCTGAAGAATATCTGAATCTCTGGGTTGGCTCTAACTGGCCCTCTTCCCACAATTTTCCAGTTTTCTCTTGGCTAATGATGACAGAGAGAAAACAGATATGGCTTTGGTAAACATGATTCAAGCACTTACCACTGTGTTTTGCAATTATCGTTTTCACGTCCATCTCTGACGTTTCGTGTACATGCAGAACACAGGGATTACACACACAGACTGGACTATACGTTCCTGTGAGTAGCGACCTTGTCCTTCATGTTTGTATCTTCAGCACCCAGCACAGTGCAAAAACATAATAAATGCTAGACAAAATGTATTTTGAATAAATGATGTCTATACTGCAGAATGCTCTATTTAAATTTCTTTTTTATTCTGTACTCTGTCCCCCTAAATAAAAGTGAATTCTCTCTGTGCTTACTCTTGTCAGTCTGGGCTGGGATGTGTATGCTGCTCTGGCGGGCTGGGATCATGGTCATTTGGAAAACTCACGATAAGCATTTGCTTCGCTGTGGGGACTCCCTATCTTTCCGAATCACATTTGTATATTGTTGGCCCACCCTTGTCTATGAAATTCTCATTTGTGTTTTCATCCCTGTGTGTTTACTAACCTATGTCACTATCAAAATGGCTCCTTTTTATTTCCAGCCACTCCCCTGATTTGCCAAGTAGACATACGATTTTGGTCCTTAATACCATCACTTCTTCCAGTTTGCAAGCCCTTGCAAGTTTAAGGAGCATTTGTGAAGGGGGTATAGCCCTGGCCAACCCTTTGTTCTCTACCCCTCCTGGGCCTGGTAACACAAGAGGTGTCTGATCACATGTACCCTCAATCTGGTCATGTAGTATCAGTGAGCGGAACTGCATAAGCAAGATGACTGGTTATTACATTATCTGCTGTAGAAACAGAACAGCCAGGGGACATGGCTTGTGAAACTATATGAGGAACCCGTGATGGCTTTTCATGTGATGCTGCTTGCAGTAGAAGAGGCTTGGTGAGCCCTCCCTCTGAGCTGCCTGTGTCCTGACAGTTCCTCCTTTGGAACTGGCAGAGCCTCCCAACTCCAACACCCCTCCTGGGAGTGACAGAAGAATCAAGAAGCTGTGCTCCCTGATCAGACCCTGTCAGTATCTCCCAACCTGTATCTGTTTAGCTATTAAATGCATGCTTAGTTAGCTGGAGATGCATCCTTTGAGATTATGATCAAGAACTGTTAACGTTTATAGGAGGAAGTAAGTGCATGAGTGTTTCTTGCCCTACAAAGCTCCAAAGCCATCTTTTGTAGACAATTTCTGACTATGAACCAACCAAGTAATCATCATTACCACCCTAACATCGAGATGTTACTTTATGGTTCTCAGAGCAATTCCATGCACTGTGATACGTTGTATTTGTTCAGAATTCTTTCTTCCCTCCCATCCAGGCCATGGCTTTTCTACGGACTGAGAACACTTCATTGTCCCATTGACACTGGGCCTGACATTGTGACTTTCTTTGATCAGTGGAATGTGGGCCGAAGTGAGTGTCACTGTCAAGTTCAGGCTTTACCAGCCACAGTTAGGTTCCACTTGCTCTCTTGCATCACAGCCAGTGGTCATGTGAAGAGTATAATCTAAATGGCCATGACACCTTCAGCCTGGGTCATAGAATGAGAGGCACCTAAGCAGACTTGAACCCAAAGCCAGCCAAGTTCAGCTGAGCCACAGCTGATCTAAAGATCCCCAAAGGAGCAATAGTGTTGTTATAAGCCACTAGAATTGTGGAATTGTTTGTTATGCAGCATTATTATAGCAAAACCTGAATATCCATTTCTATGTGTCTGCATTATCTCTTATTTTTCTCAAAACAGCTCTATAAATGGGTAGGAGAGTGATCATTATTCCTATTTTACATAGGAAGCAACTGAAGCTTAGGAAGGTTTTCAGACTCATCAAATATTACGAAACTAGTCATTTTGGGAGGCTATGGTCAAACCCAGATGACCTGATGCCAAGAGCAGTACTCTTTCCATCTCATATATTGCCTCAATAACACCCTTCTCTATGGGAAACCTCTAACCCATCAATAATTGTTTTCTCTTCCAGTCTTCCTAACTAAGCACATACCTAATAGCCATGCAGTTATGAGGTAGGAAGATTCTCTGGTATAAAAATGAAAATTCGGGCTTCCCTGGTGGCTCAGTCGTTGAGAGTCTGCCTGCCGATGCAGGGGACGTGGGTTCGCGCCCTGGCCCGGGAGGATCCCACATGTCGTGGAGTGGCTGGGCCCGTGAGCCCCGGCCGCTGAGCCTGCGCGTCCAGAGCCGCAACGGGAGAGGCCACAACAGTGAGAGGCCCGCGTACTGCAAAAAAAAAAAAAAGAAAGAAAATTCAATTTGGTTAAATTTTATAGGAAACACGTTGTAGAAGTGTTATAAATTATTGAATATTTCCCATCTCGATTTGCACAGTGCACTGCATTTTTCCATTTTCTTTTGTAGCTGTTGTTAGAAATGGAAGGATTAGCTTTTCAAATGCTGCCTGAGAAACTCTATTCCTAGTCCTTTCCTTCAATCTATTCACTGGACAATTGCATCTCCCTGCTGGGCACTGGGAAGCATTACAAGAACTTCCTGAGCTGTAGCAGCTGCAGTCATCTCTTAGCAAAGATCACACTGGGTACCAACTGGCTTGAGTCCAAATGTCTCACTGACCATGTTAAATAGCTACCTAGGCAGGGAGGGTATAAACACAATGCCATTTCCTCAAGATGTGTCTTATTATTATAGTTATTGACATGTATTAAGCACTTAGCATGCCCAAGTGCTTAGCGCATGTTAATAACAGACTACCCCCCATACATGTGATTTAACTCGGCATGCACCCCCTTTCTCCTTCTCTGCCATTTTATCCACATGAGTTCTCTGGGTCTGCTGAACCTGACTTCAGCTCTAATCAGGGAGATGGAAAATGATGACCCAGAGGATTCTACTTTGGAACGAGGTTGAAGGATGAGACGCCCAACTCTTTGCACTTGTCGGTGACAGTGAACTGGAGAAAATGGGGTCACCAGCACTTTGGGAAACAGAATCAGAAATCTGAATGAGTTGAAGTGATTGGACCCAAATGAAATGAAAGACAGGAAAGGCAGTGTCTCAAAATCTGGGCAGCAGGTGAGAAGGGCAGGCAAAAGGTACACAGTAGGGCAATATGTAGGAAGAAGGCTCACTGGAGAGCGAGGGGACCTGAGTCAGTAACACTGACTGCAGAGCAAGGAGAGAGACGGAAGATTTCCGTTCTCCTCCACTGACGACCTCTGATCAGAATACTGTGACCACAAACAAAGAATTATTTTTTTAAAAATTTAACAATTATTTATTGAGCTGTTTGTCTACACCAAGCTCAGTGCTGAGAAATGTTTGCGTAAAATGGTGGCCAAACAGCTGAAGCATTTGCATAATTGCTTGCTTGGATTTTACAATGTGGAGAAGGTACTCACTAAAGCCCTAATATAACCAAGTATTAAAAATATCTTTGAAGAAATATTGACATCAACTATCTGATTCACCAAGAGATGTAAAACTCAAATCTGTGAAGTGCTGGGCTCAGGAAAAGAAAAAAAATGAGCTTCAAGAAGTACAGAAGGTATTTAGTTTCCTTATGACAATGGCTGATAAACACTGGAGTTACGGGCAGAGCAGGTGTTATCTCCTCTGCAAATGAGAACTAGCCTCACCTGTTTTGAATGGTATCCTAAGATGGCCTTCCTTTGCACATTTCAGAATCGCCCTGAGGACTTGTTAAACCCCCCCACCCCTCCCGCAAGCTTCAGAGTCAATGCTGATTCAATTTTGGATTTAATAGGTCTGGGGATGGGCCTGATAATTCATATTTCTAACAAGTTCCCAGGTGATGTTGATGGTCTTGAGGTCACATTTTAAGAGCCACTGGTTTGAATGTGTTTGCTTGATTTCCCTATTGGTAAGAATGACAAATGTGGAGCTCGGCTCTCTTCCTTTATCTCTGCAGGCAAAGTTGAGTCCCTTTTGGTCCACAGCTTTCATTCCCCCTTTGGAGTTGAAGCCAAGTCCAGCAGCCCCAGAGAAGTGATGTGTTTACAATGGCAGAGAGGAAGAAGCTGTTTATCCAATTTCCTAGGCCCTCCCTCTGGATATTCATATGCTGTAGAACTAGAGTGAGGTCCAGAAACCAGCATTGCTCTCAAGAACCTCAAGAGATTCTGATGATCAGGTAAATCTGGGAAATACTAGTAGATAAGCTTTAGTTTCCCTCCCATGATTTTATGAAGACTGGCTGTCAGTTTCGTAGTGTGACACAGAGAAATACAGGTTTCAGTGTATTTTGCAACTTAAAGTAGTAAAAAGATAAATGGACTTGGAGTCAGAAACCTAGATGATATTTGACATTCTTACACTTTGTGACTGTGAGCAAATCTCTCCAAACATCAGGGATATCAGTAAAATACAGTGTTATCTGTAAAAGAAGGCTAATAATGCCCACCTATGCCTGCAGCTCTTCCCATGGGCCAGGTGGTCACCAAAGGGACCTAAGATGGATATGGTCCCTGCCTTCACAGAGCAACAATTTAGGCAAGCAGAATGTGAAAGAAGTGATAATAGTAAAATGCGGTGAGGTGCCCCACCTTTGTTCGTAGGGTATCTGTGAGGTATGAGGCAATAGCATGGAAACACTGGAATTACAAAACATAGCAGGCATGTCGGAATTTACCTGGTTGTCGTCATCCTTGTTATTAGCAAGGGAGAAAATTCCATTAACGATCTTGCAGGAAACAAGAAAGAAGGACCAGAAAATGGACAGCCTAACAAGAGAGTGTTGACGAAATAAATGAATGTCCAAGAGGCAAGGAGATTGGGAGTCTAGCATGATAAAAGCCAGGAGAGGAAAGATTTTTTAAAAAATTTCAGGAGAGCCTGGTCTTTTGTTCTAAATGCTGCAGAGAGACCAAAGAGAGGAAGGATTGAGAAAAGGCATTTAGGAGGCTGAGCTGGGCCATGGGTGATTCAGGGGATGCAGGCAGATGCTAAAACAAAACAGGTTATTTTCCATCAGTTTTATTGAGCAGGACACTGAGCAAGAGAGAGATTCCCCCCAAATAAGTCATTTGCAGAAATCAGATCAAAACACTCTGCCTTACCAAAGGTCAAGTTATTTCATCACAAATTAGAGACCCAGTTACTTGTCTGCTGTATCCAGATACTGATGCCAGCCTGAGCAGTCCTGGGGGACCACACAGACAAAACAACTCTCAATTTGCAAGTGGCTTCTTACAGGTCCAGGTGGCTTTGTTGGATGCAGAGTCAGGTGGCCTGACTCTCTTCATTATGCATCTGTAAGGTACTTTGAGGTTTAGGAGGCTGGCGCACTATAAATTGTTCCATCTTTAATAATAAATCCTGCTCTGCAAGAAACCTGCATTGCAGACGTGAGAGATCCAGTGAAAAGCAATCTACCATGGGGTGAATTTCATGGAAGGTAGTAAAGAGATGAATGCGAGGGGGGGGGCAGGGGTGGGAAGGAAGAGTTAAACATCTAACATGTGTTGTCGCTGACATTTCAAAAAATATATATCTTTAAGGTATGGGGAGGAAAATCTGTCTCTAGCCTGGCTCTTTTAATGCTACTGGGCTGTTCACAACCTGAGGCATATGTACTGAAAAAGTCTGACGCCAACAAAATGTAGATGAGCTGCGGGAACAGACAGGGCCACAGTGGCAGATCAAAGTGAGGCAGGGAGGAAGCGGGCTCCGCTGAGTAAGACGAGGCATTACCATAATGAATTTTGTGAGTAAGCAACTCCCTTTAAAATCGTTCGTTTTGATCTGTTAAGAAGGTGTTTACTGTAATCAGGAAAAGGTTTACTTGGCAGAGGGAAGAACAGAGAAAGGGGAAGCCAGAGAGACAGTTTTCGATCTGGTTTTAAACAATTTTCTGTGCTCTCTGCTGTCTAGACCCTCCTCCCAGATCCTTGCTTCGTCTGATTCCCTCAACCTTCTTAGAAAAGATAAGTTAATTTAACTAAAGTATTTGGGGGCGTCATGGGGGAAAGGGGAGGAGCAGAGATAGAAAAGGGACAAATTCAAAGACATCTTGCTTTAAAAGGTGAATTTTTTCAAACCAAATGAAACTATACTAGACATGATCGTTGATACAATGAGAAAAGGTGAAGCGTGTTAAGAGAAAGGTAAATCTCTGGGTAACTGATGAGGCTTCCTTGTTTTGGGGGGGATTCCTGGGCATTGCTAGGAACGTGTCAGTGGAAGAAGTTCTTTTCAGCTCCCCTCTCCTTCATCTCAGACTGCTCTTACCGTATTGTTTCAGGGAGAGGCAAAGGCCCCTGGAAAGTTAAATACCCTTTCTACTGGGGAGGGAGGGCACGTTTCACTGCTCTTCTACATCTGAGTGTGTATAAATCCTTTGTACTGTGAAGGAATGGGATTAAGACTCACTGTCAGACTGCTGGATTAAGTCTGTCTCCTTTTTTAATCCAGCCTTTCTCTTTCCCTTCCTCTCTCCCTCACTATCTCCAGGGACCTTAAGGGAAGGGGCTTTGACAATAGCTGATTTTGTCACATTGTGTGATGCACAGTTTGGGGACATTAGCCATCTATGTCCTCTTATCTACTTCCATTCACATTAGCACCATGCAAAGACTAGATGGAAAGCTGGAAGCGGGGGCTTGCTGATTGCATCCCATTTCTGGCAGGAGCAGGTCTGGGGTCTGGGGTTGATGGACAGGAAAGAACCAAGAGCTCAGAACCATCTGCTAACCATACGCTGCTCATGTCATAGCAACAGAAGAGGCCCCATCCCTTACTTTTCCCAGAAAAATCTCTTAGAGGAAGCCCCAAGAATGTTAAAAAGTTGCTTTGACAAGACAAAAATCCCTTTCTATCTTTACAGGATTTTGGTAAAGAGCACAGGAGTCTCTACGGGTCCAACAAGAAGAAAAAGGAGAAGGAGAAGAAGAAGAAGAAGGAGAAGGAGAAGAAGAACAAAAACAAACAACCATACACCCTGAGTAGGTTGTGATGGCAGCTTCAAGGAAGGTTACAGCTGGGGCAAGTCAGGCGTCCAGGTAACCCGTTCCCTATGGGACCTGCTCCCAACACTTTAATGTCTCTCCCAAGAAAACTCTCCCAGCTCCCCATTCCCAGGGACACCCACAGCCTTGAGGGATTTCCTAAGAGCTGTGCAGCAGAGAACATAGGAATGGTGGTCACTCAGGTATTTGTTGTCGGAATGCTAATGGTAAGGCCACAAAGTATATTTCAACTCGGAGATTGTTTTCCTTAAAAGCATTTTAAAAAAAAAAAAAACTTAAATTAAAAAAAATTGTTTCTAGAAAAAGTGTCTCACATGGAGGCCAGTGCCCGGAGTTTTAGCGTCTCTGCCCTAATATTGGATATCCTGGCTTTTAAATATTTTAAAAACAATTCTACAGGGCTTCCCTGGTGGTGCAGTGGTTGAGAGTCCGCCTGCCGATGCAGGGGACACGGGTTCGTGTCCCGGTCCGGGAAGATCCCACATGCCGCGGAGCGGCTGGGCCCGTGAGCCATGGCCGCTGAGCCCGCGCGTCCGGAGCCTGTGCCAGGCAACGGGAGAGGCCACAACAGTGAGAGGCCCGCGTACCGCAAAAAAAAAAACAAACACTACCAGGTAGTTTTCCAAAGTTGTTGTACATTCTACATTCCCACCAGCAATGTACGAGAGTTCTGACTACTCCACATCCTGGTTCACATTTGGTATTTGCCTAACTTTTTTTTTTTTTTTTCGGTACGCGGGCCTCTCACTGTTGTGGCCTCTCCCGTTGCGGAGCACACGCTCCGGACGCGCAGGCTCAGCGGCCATGGCTCATGGGCCCAGCCGCTCCGCGGCATGTGGGATCCTCCCGGACCGGGGCTCGAACCCGTGTCCCCTTCATCGGCAGGCGGACTCTCAACCACTGCGCCACCAGGGAAGCCCCTGCCTAACTTTTTAATTTCAGCCATTGTGATGGGTATGTAGAAGTATCTCATTGTGATTTTAATTAACTTTTCTTCTATGACTAATAACGATGAATACTTTTTCATGAGCTTTTTGGTCATTTGTATATCTTCTTTTGTGAAGTGATTGCCCTTTGACCAATTTTAAAAATTGAATTCTTTATTTTGCATACAAGCCCTTTGTCAGATATATGTTTTGTGAATATTTTCTCCTTAGTCTGTGGATTGTCAATTCATTGTCTTAACAGTATCTTTTCATGAGCAGAAGTTTTTGATTTTGATAATGTATAATTTATCATTTTTCTTTTTTTATTATTATTGCTTTCTCTGCTTAAGAAATATTTACTTATCCCCAGTTATGAAGCTGTCCTATGTTCTTTTCTTTTTTTTTCAAAAAGCTTTTCTTCTAAAAGCTACAATTTTTCATGCTTGGATCTAACGTCATCTAAAATTATTTTTTTTATATGGTATAAGGAAGGGATTGAGATTCTTTTTTCCTTTCCATGTGGATGTCCGTTTATTCTAGCACCATTGGTTAAAAATCACTTTCCATTCCCACACTGAATTGATTTGACATTTTTGTCAAAAATCAATTGACTGCATAATTGTGGGTCTATTTCTGGATTCTCCATTCTGATCTATTGATCTACTTGTCTATCCTTATGCCAGTACCTCATTGCATTGATTCTTGTAGCTTTGTATTAACTTTTGAAGGCAGATAGTAAGTCCTTGAACTTGGCTCCTTTTTTTCAAAATTATTTTGTTATTCTAAGTCAGTTGCATTTCCATAAAAATTTTGGGATCAGCTTTTCAATTTCTATTTTAAAAAATCCTGGCAATATTATGATTTTTGTTGCATTGGATCTGCAGATTAATTTGAGAAGTGGTATCTTAACAATATTGAGTTTTCCAACCTATGAATTGGTATATCTATCCATTTATTTAGGTCTTCTCTAATTTCTCTCAGTGATTTAGCAGTTTTCAGTGGAGAGATTTTGCTCACCTTGTGTTCTGTTTATTCCTAAGTATTTTGTGTTTTCTGATGCTATTATAAATGGAATTAAGTTTTAAATATCCAGTTTTTTGCTTCTAGTATACAGAAATATAACTGATTTTTACATATGGACCTTGTATCATGAGACCTTACTTATTCCTGATATTGGTAATTTGTGTTTTCTTTTTTTCCCCTTAACCAGTTTTATCATGGGAGTATTGATTTTATTAATATTTTCAAAGAATGGTGTTTAGCTTTTAACGTTTTCTCTATTTCTCTTTCTATTTTATTGATTTCTTTTTTTTTTTTTTAATATTTATTTATTTAGTCTGCATCGGGTCTTAGTTGTGGCATGTGGGATCTAGTTCCCTGACCGGGGATCGAACCCAGGCCCCCTGCATTGGGAGCGCAGAGTTTTACCCACTGGACCACCAGGGAAGTCCCTATTTTATTGATTTCTGGTCTTTATTATTTTCTTTGTTTTACTTATTAAGATTTATTTTACATATCTTTTTCTAGCATCATAAAGATCAATGAAATCAAATCTTTCTTCTAACTTAAGCGTTTAAAATCTTACATATCTCTTAAAGCAGTGCTTTAGCTACATCACATGACTTTTTGGTGTGTTTGTTGTATTTTCATTATCATTCAAATAAGAATTATTTGTACTTCTCTTGTGATTTCTTCTTTGATCCATGGGTTGTATAGAAATTAAATGTTTTATTTCCAAATATTTATGGCTTCTTTAGATAGCTTATTGTTCTTTTTTTTTTTTTTTTTTTTGTGGTACGCGGACCTCTCACTGTCGTGGCCTCTCCCATCGCGGAGCACAGGCTCCGGACGCGCAGTCTCAGCGGCCATGGCTCACGGGCCCAGCCGCTCCGCGGCATGTGGGATCTTCCCGGACCGGGGCACGAACCCGTGTCCCCTGCATCGGCAGGCGGACTCTCAACCGCTGCGCCACCAGGGAAGCCCCAGCTTATTGTTCTTGATTTATCATTTAAATTCTTTGTGATCAGAGAACATAATCTATAAGATTTCAGTCCTTTGAAGTATTCTGAAACCTTTCATAAGCCCAGACTATGATCTATTCTAGTGAATGTCTCATGTTTCCTGAGAATGAATGTATATTCTGCATTGGGGGCAGTGTTCTACAAATGTAATGTAGTCAAGATGGTTAAACATTGATCCAATCTTCTTCATTCTTACTAATTTTTTGTCCTGTTGTTCTAAATCCCCAACTATGACTGTGCCTTTGTCTATTTCTCCCTTTAGTTCTGTAAGTTTTGACTTCATGTATTTTGAAATAAAAGTAAGCCCATGCACATTTAAAATTATGTCTTTCTGATGAATTGGCCCTTTTATTATTATGAAATATTATGCTTTATCTATAATAAAACTCCTTGTCTCAAAGTTTATTTTGTCTGATATTAATATAGGTACTCCAGCTGTCATATGAGTAATATTTGCCTGATAAGAAATTTTTCATCACTTTACATTCAACTGATTTGTATTTTTGCATTAAAGTGCATCTTTTGCAGACAGTATAGAGGTAGGACTTCCTTTCTGAAACATTTTAAATTGATCTTGTCGATCTCTGGCATTTATAGACGTGCTTAGTCATTTAAATTTAATGTAATTGTTGATATGGTTGGTCTTAGGTCTGCTATTTTGCTGTTTATTTCTACTGCATCTTTTTTTTTTAACATCTGTATTGGAGTATCATTGCTTTACAATGTTGTGTTAGTTTCTGCTGTATAACAAAGTGAACAAGCTATACATATACATAATTTCATCTGTTTTTATTGCTCCTTCTCTGTATTTTTGAGGGCATAATAGAATACTTTAGCATCCTATTTTGTTTCCTCTATTGACTTTTTAGCTATACTTTATATTTATATAAAATATATAAATTTGGTAATTAAAATTTTGGCATTATATTTTTGGTGATTGCTCTAAGGATTATAATATGCATGGTTAAGTTTCATAATCTACTTAGAGTTAATGGTATGTTGCTTAATATAAAACATAATTACCTTGAAACAGTATAGATTTAACTACCCTCTCATTCTTTGTATTATTATTTATATTAATTGTACATGTGTTACAAACCTTGATATGGATCACTGTGATATAATAAAAAATATTTGATCTTTGACCCCAGTTCCTGGCACAGAGCTCCTAAAGTCCTTGACATCCCCTGAGTGATTGTTTGATATGCTAATGAAATGGCTCCTGGCTGAGGACCTCCTAGACAGCTTCAGGATAGGGACCTGTCACCAGAAAGACCAAGCCATGATTAGAAGTTGGGACTTTCATCCCCAACCCCTGACTTCTGGGGAGGGGAGAGAGGTTGGAGATTGAGTTCAATTACCAATGGCCACCTTTGTAATCAACCACACCTTTCTAATGAAAACGCCACAAAAGCCCCTAAACATCAGGGTCTGGAAAATTCCCAGGTTGGTGAATACGCAAATTGCTGAGAGAGTGGCACACCCAAAGTGAACATGGAAACTCTGTGTTCCCTCCTCTTCCCCCCCAGTAACTTGCCCTAGGCATCTCTTCCATTTTGCTATTCCTGATTGCATCCTTTACAATAAACTGGTGTTGGTAAGTAAAGCACTTCCCTGAGTTCCCTGAGTCATTCTGGCGAATTATCAAACTGACTTATAGCTGGTCAGTCAGAACTGTGGGTACCCCTGGGACTTCCACCTGGCATCTGAAGTTGGGGCAGGCTTGAGAGACTAAGCCCCTTAGCTTGTGGTTGTCTCCTCTAATTCCAGAGAGTTAGTGTCTGCGAATTGGAGAGTTGGTGTTGGCAAAGATACCACATGTTTGGTGTTGCGACGGGGTGGGAGGAACCCTCATCTGGTGTCAGAAGTGATGTCTGAAAGAACCCAAGAGTCAGATTTTCCTGCTTCTTCACATTTTTAGTGACTGCACATGTTTAGTGATACCAGACATTATAAAAGATATGTTGTAAAGACCCTGGATTCTATTTTGTTCCTCTTAAAGGCAAATGTTATTCCATAAGGCAGTTAATTTGGCCAGACTCAAACTCCAAATTCTATCTTCTCTGTGTAGAATAGCAGCTGACATCTCTGCTCACTTTCTCATCCTCTGGACTCCCCGAGGGTTTCCCCTAAAAACGAGAGCTTTAATCTATAGCTTAGGGTTGGTTTAGGTTTTCCATGTAAATTTGGGGTCTCTGTGTATGGCTCCCTCCCTTCCATGACTTCCCCCTGTTGGGTTATTCTGCCACGCACAGACCTGTAAGGCTGTGGCTTTCTGTCACCTGACCCTCACAAACTTGCAAATCCCACGCTTCACAGTTCCTCTTTCAAGGGAAGATTCCCCTCTGGTTTCTGCTTGCTGCTGATCATTCATTCTTCTGAGCCTTCATATGGTTGTGGGCGTGTTTGTGTTTAAATATTGTTTCCCAGATTTTAAAACTGTTTTCTCTGAGACAGTTAGTTGGACCAAATGACTCCACCATCACTCAGTTCACTTGCTGATAATTTGAGAATAAGATACTTTCTTGAAAGGAAAGAAGCAGTACCATAAATACACTATAAATTATTACTCTGCAGCCTATGGTTTCCATTTAATATCTGGGATTATCTGACTAATCGGGGTTTAACAACAATTTAAAGAAACTTGTAGCTTATAGTAGATGATATTCTCAGCCTTAGATAGAAAGAGGACACACATTCTCCTCAATTCTTTAATAAAAGCTTGATATTTTATTATTTTAAAGTAACTTTTATATACCTCATCACACTATTATCAGAAAAGTAGGGCTTCCCTGGTGGCGCAGTGGTTAAGAATCCACCTGCCAATGCAGAGGACACGGGTTCCAGCCCTCGTCCGGGAAGATCCCACATGCTGCGGAGCAACTAAGCCCGTGAGCCACAACTACCGAGCCTGCGCTCTAGAGCCCACGAGCCATAACTACTGTAGCCTGCACGCCTAGAGCCCGTGCTCCACAGCAAGAGAAGCCACCGCAATGAGAAGCCTGCGCACCGCAACAAAGAGTAGCCCCCGCTCGCCACAACTAGAGAAAGCCCGTGCACAGCAACGAAGACCCAATGCAGCCAAAAATAAATAAGTAAAATAAATAAATTTATTTTTAAAAAAAAGAAAAGTACACTTGGTTAATGTTGTACTATTTATATGAGACATTGCCCATGACGTTACTTGGAAGTGAGTGTGACTCCTCACGCTTCTTTTGCACAAAGCCCTTCAGAGGCTTCAAGCTCTAACCATGACCTACAAGAACCCTACCTGATCTGGCCCCTGTTATGTCTCTGACTTCCCTGCTACAACTCTCTCCTTTGGTCACTCCACTCCAGCCATGCTGGTCTCCTGACTTTTCTTTAAACACACCAGGCACACTCAGACCTCAGAGCTGTTCCCTCTGCCTGGAATTCTCTTCCCCTAGAGAGTCTCATCACTAGTTCCCTCTTTTTTCAGGTATTTGTTCGGAAGTGACATTCTTAGGGCAGCCTTCCAATTCTACTCTTGTTACCAAACTCAGGTCCAGCTGCTCGCCGCTCAAAAATCAATCTCAAGAGAGCAAATGTTGGTAGAAAGGAAAATTGCTTTTAATCAGAATGCTAGCAATCTGGGGAGGTGGTGGACTCAGTGTCCCCCCAAAACCACGTCCAAAGATTCTGCTCGGCCATGAAAGTTTTTAAAGGGAAAAGAAGAAGTAATCTCAGTCAGTGAAATGGGGGTCAGGGTCGTCATAATCCCCCACTGTGTGCAGGTTTGTCGATTCGTGATTTTTCTTTAGATGTTATCTTGTTCACATAGTTTGTTCACAAGATTACTGAAGGGGAAGCTAGGGTTATTTCTAGCTTATTTCTACTTCTTTGATCTATGGAAAGAACCAAGAGATTAGGCAAGGTGTGATCAAACGATTTAAAAGGTGTGCTTGGGCTGGAGATGAGTAGAGCATGGGGGTGCCTGGTTTAAGGTTAGTGACAAGACAAACCTTGTCACTAACCTTAATGAGAGCTCTTTCCTGCCAAAGCCTGCTTATACGCTCTCTAAAATTACAACTCCCTCCCTCCCTAAGAAAATCCTTCTAGGACTACTTCCCTTATTATCTTTCTCTAACATAGAATATAGTTTCTTATTTATCTTATTTATTTTCCAGATTTATTTACTAGTTATTTACTAGAATGTTATCTTCATAAAGGCAGAAATTTGTCTCTTTTTTTACTCATTCTCATGATACCCTAGAATGACACCCTGCACATCGTAAGTGCTAATGTGTTTAATGACTAAATAGGTGAAGCGCCCTTGATATTCTCTGGAATTCTGTTAAACATTCACCATTGAGAACTAACTTTTGGAGCTGAGTCACATACACACAAGCAGCTTTTGGTATTATAGAAGCTTCAGACTTACATTTATATTTTCAATTCAGTTCCTTCACTGGAAAATGTTGCGTTTTATGATACTATAGGGGGTTATACATTATTATTATAAGACAAATACTATCATTATGAATAACACTGAAACCCAAAATGTAGTCCAATGAAAACATCTCTATGCTCTGACCAATGGCCCACGGTAATGGTACTTTGCTGGTCTTGTTATACTGAAATTTTCTCATATATGTTATATATGTGTGCCATATACATATGACATCAGTACAGTCAGTGTTCTTTTACCAGTCTTGCGATAATGAAAACATCTAACACCTGGCTGTATGACATAATGCGAACTGGAAAAGAAATATAACACAGTGGCACTAGCTAGTGTAGCACAAACAAGGAGTAACATATGATTCTCCTAAAAAAAAAAAAATTACAAGAGATTGTAATCGGCCCAATTCTCTGGAGGGTAAGAAAAACCAAAAGGGAAATGTCAAAGGGGAAAGAGGATTGGCTTCTGCAAGAGTGCATTTCTGCCTTGTTCTGCGTGCTTGGGCAACTTTAATGAGCCCCCTGGTCTTTGAGGGAATTTGTCTCCAGCTTTGTTTTATGTCCAGCCCTTGACCCTAGGGAAATGACCTAGAAGTACTGGCAATGAGATTTCGAACGATGTTGATTACAGTAAATTCCAGCCCAGTGAAAGATCTTGTACCTTCCTTCAAGTTCCTCATGAAGGGATATGACCCATAATATTTGTATAGATAGCCATAATTGAGCACCAAGGGCATATGTGACTTGCACAGCGGGACTAGTTTTCTCTGATTATCAGATCCTTGCCAGTTGAAATTGCTTTCATTTTCTAATTCTTAAATGCTCCGAGGCAAGCCAACCTTCCCTCCCACTACCAAACTCCCCCTGCCCCCTATAAGGGTTCCCTGGGCCCCAAGGCATCCTGTGCCCTCCATTTGTTTGCCAGCTCCTGAGCTATGATCAAACGTCTCTAAATGGTGTCTTATCCAGGTCACATATAAATGTCACTCTACTTTCCATAACTGGGAGCAAGGGCACGTAGTAACAATTGTAACAGCTACAATATTCCTACTTGTCTCCTTTGTCATTAATTCACACAGCATTTGTGATTTTATTGAAGGGATTTAGTCAAATCATAAATCCTAAACTAGTCAATAGAAATGGTAACAAATTAATAAATTGACCATATCGGTTTAAATCCAAGATCCGCAAATTGCTGATTTCTGTTCCCACTTTGAATGCTCAACAAACCAAAATATGGTGTCTCTGACTAAGCCTTCCTGGCCGTCATTCAGATTCTACCCCACTCCTCAAAACGTTGTTTTTTATATTTACTCCACCCCATATAGGGGGATTAATTTCTTTCACATCATTCCTCAGCCTGCTTCTTTATTTAATTACTTAAACATACCACTCTAAGCAAATGTGTTATAATACATTTAAACTGGAACTAAACATAGATATATTGTGTAAAATATATAATAGACAAAAAAGGAAAAGAGAAAAAAAAGAGTTGTTATTTCTATCACTCAGAGATGGCCACAGATAATTTTTGGAAGATATACATATATATGTGGAACATTAGTTACATGTATGTACTAATAAGAAATTATACATATCACTGTGTATATTTTAAACTACTTTAAAAAATACCTAATATCATCTTTATATTCAGTTAAATACACATTTATACCATAATTTTTGTTTTGTTTTTTGGTTTTTTTTGCGGTACGTGGGCCTCTCACTGTTGTGGTCTCTCCCGTTGCGGAGCACAGGCTCCAGACGCGCAGGCCCAGCGGCCATGGCTCACTGGCCCAGCCGCTCCGCGGCATGTGGGATCCTCCCGGACCGGGGCACGAACCCGCGTCCCCTGCATCGGCAGGCAGAGTCTCAACCACTGTGCCACCAAGGAAGCCCTATAACATAATTTTTAATGTAGAATGTACATTTCTAAATGTGGAATTTGTGTTTTAGAGCAAGCTCTCTGGAGGACTGCCTAGGTTCAAGTTCTACTTACCAGCGGTATGGCTATGGGTAAATTACATAACCTCTATGTAATTCAATTTTCTCATGTATAAAATAGAAATAATAAAAGAACCCCCGATAATGTTCCTGTGTCGATTAAATCAATTAATATTTGCATAGCAGGTAGAACTCTGCCTGATACATAGTAAGTACTATATAGGCATCTATTTGTATCACCATCATCATTATTATTCCTTTTGGGGATGTATTAGGCTACTAGGTCTGCTGTAACAGAATACCACAGACTGCATGGTTTAAACAACAGAAATTTGTTTTCTTGCAGTTCTGACGGTAGAAGTCCAGGATCAAGGTGTCAGCAAGGATGGTTTCTTGTGAGGACTTTCTCCTTGGTTTGCAGAAAGCTGCCTTCTTGTGTCTTCACGTGGCCTTTTCTCTGGTGTGCACACTCCTGGTATTGCTACTTCTTATAAGGACACCAGTCCTATTGGATTCGGGCCCCACTCTTAGGACCTCATTTAGCCTTATTATCTCCTTAAAGGCCCCATCTCCAAATACAGTCACATTGGGGCTGAGAGCCTACACCTATGAGTTTTGGGGGGACACAACTCAGTCTGTAACAGGAGATGTATGCTCATTTAGTTATTGTTAGATATTTAGGTTGATTTCCGGTTCTTACCATAAAGATGTTCATGCCTCAATGAACAGTATCCGTTACTATTTCCTTAGTGCAAATTTGCATAAATTGAAATATCAAAGTGTATGTATAATATTAAAGCTTTTAGGACGTATTGCCATATTGACCTCCAGAAAGGTTATACCAGTTTACATGTCCACTAGTCGTATAAGACTTATTTTAGTTTCAGTTTATTGCAAGAAATAGTCATTTTAGATATTACTGAAGCCTCGTTACTCTCCACCATTCCTGCATCTTCACCTCCCCTTCCCCCAGTATACACACAAAGTTGTCCTCTTGAAAGGTAATATCACAGGAGGGCAAGTTGGGAAAAAATACATGTTGGCCTACCCAATGCCAGTGAGAAGAGTTACATCAATAAGCATCCTATTTACTCGTGTAGACCTCAGCAACTGAATGAAAATGTAGTTACAGAAAACACCTGGACCATGGCAGGCCAAAACAGAAGAGGCGTTGGAAATCTAGGTGGCAAAAATTAAAACAATTGTGTAAACACAGAGTCATCCTAATACCCTGCACCCGTAGGAAAAAAAAATCCTAAAACAAAATAAATAAATAAAATTAAGCAAACCAAAATTGAAAGAGAAAGTGAAAATGAAAATTCGTATTTCACAAAAGTAATTTCTTAATGGTAAAGCAACATAGTTTAAAAGCCTGACTATGGGGACTTCCCTGGTGGTGCAGTGGATAAGACTCCACACTCCCAATGCAGGGGGCCCGGGTTCGATCCCTGTTCAGGGAACTAGATCCCACATGCATGCCACAACTAAGGAGCCTGCGTGCTGCAACTAAGGAGCTGGTGAGCTGCAACTATGGAGCCTGCCTGCCGCAACTAAGACCCGGCGCAACCAAATAAATAGTAAAAATTAAAAAAATAAATAAATAAAATTTAAAAGAAAAAGAAACTGACTATGGTGCTTGCTTCGGCAGCACATATACTAAAAATTGGAACAATGCAGAGAAGATTAGCACGGCCCCTGCGCAAGGGTGACACGCAAATACGTGAAGCGTTCCATATTTTTAGCAGAGACCTTAATTAAACAAGAATTATTAAAAAAAAATTACTATGAGCATGTTCAAGCATACAGAGAACAAGAAAGAATTCTACAGTCAATACTTTTATATACCCACAACATAGGTGTGTTGTTAACATATTTGCTTTATCTATATGGATATATATAATTTTTTCTCAATAATTTGAATGTTTCTACTTCATTGCTAGATACTACCATATACATCTTCCCAAATAAGGATTCTCTCCAAAATACATTATTGAAGGATTATCACACCTTAACAAAATTAGCCATAGTCCCCTTGATATCATTGAGTAGCCAGCTCACATTCAAATTTCTATAATTTTCTCCCAAATATGCTTTATAGCTGTTTTCTTTAAACCAAGATCCAATCAAGTACCAGGCACTGCCTTTGATTGCTGTATCTCTGAAGTCCTTTTGCAATTAGCAGGTAATTTGGGACCTGATTTGCTGGTGTCATGTGAATGTCTAGTTGCTTAGTGAACTTTTTTTCACCTAATGTCTTCAGTTTCCACTGGTGATTTGATTGAATTTACCTATTTCATTAGGGGATACAAAATGGAATTTTTTAAATTTTAACTTTGATTCTGGATTTATTGGCTCAAAATTCTGTGTAAAGAATTTTCTCTAATTAATTCATTATCAAAAATGCCCAAACACATGCTCTATTCTCTGTCTTTTGTTAACCATTTTCACATCAAGAAGTTGATGTAAGTCACTTCCAGTGGTAGTGAATGCCATTATTTTCCCTGATATTTTGGTATCATCATAGACACATACATTTTTATTTCAGTTTTAGTTTATTTTCTTTTTTGTTCTCAAATTGTCACAGATATCTCCAGTAGGAGCTCTTTCAAGCTGTCTTCTCTGTCCTTTCGATATGACCTCATTAATCTTTGCCTGTTTCCTTACTTCCTCACACAGTAAGATGTCCCAGCTTCACCTGTTTAACATCCGTTTGGTTATTAAATTTTCCTACAACCCTTTTTCATCTTTATATTAACCAAGAAATGTGAAATAAGGAAGCAAATATGTGATTGTAACCTGGTGTCTTGATTTTAGTTTGCCTTTTTCCAAAAGCAAATCCTGAATCAATGACTTCAGTACAGGTACATTATTTAGGAATTGATCCCAGGAAGCCAAAGTGAGGGGATGGGGAAATTGAGACACAAAAGGGAAAAAAGTAAAAAGCATGTGTGTTAGTGACCTAGTTATCACTGTGGGCAACAGCCGTGTCCCCCTGGGTGCTTTCTGTGTAGAACGGAACATTCATTTCCTCAGAACCGTCCACTGAGGAAAAGGAAGCTGAGATATTTATCAATTGCATTTTCTCCTTGGTTAAGGGTTACGCTGGGAACATTAACTCTTGAGCTGGAGAAAGCCCTGAGGTGGAAAAGCAGAGCTCAGGTGCTCAAGGTAGGAAGTTATCAGTGGGCTAAGGTTACAGATGAGCCAAGGAGAGGGGGGCAAGGTATTGAGAGCATCTACTATACTGGGAAAGTCAAGTTGGTGGCTCCTTGACTTGATAAATGTTCTGTTCCTTTTCTTGTTTCTTGACCCACAGTCTCTACACTTTGAACGCCAACTGTATCTGGATCCAGAAGTGTCCATGTGGGTACTTTCTCCTGCTCTTCTGCATCCTAAAGGTGTCCGTGGTCTTCTACACCAAGTGCAAGGCTATATTAAGCTTAGATTCTCCCTGAGCTTCACATTCACATTTCCAAGTGTCTACTAGGTATGTCCAGCTGGATGTCCTGTGGATTCCTCAAATCCATCATGTCCCAAACTGAAGCTATCCCCTTCTTCCCAGAACTGCTCCCTCTCCACTCGTATGTGAATGGCAGTACTGTCTACGCAGCCACCCAAGCCAGAGGCCAGGCATCGTCCTTGACGCTTTGCTTTCACCACCAAGACTCAATTGTCTTTTTCCTTTCAAAAGCTTTTCAAACTCATCTATGTCTCTTTATTACCACCACCTCTATTCTATTTCTGGAGGCCATCTTCACTTACTTTGATTACCGTGACAGTCCTCAAGCTAATTCTCCAGCATTGTCTGCCTCTAATCCCTTCTCCACACTGAAGGCAGGAGATCTCTCTAAAATGCAGCAAGAGCAACTGATCTAAACACTATTTTGCAGAGTCCTTTGCTGGTTTCTGTTTGCTTTAAGTATAAAGTTAAACCTTTACAGTGGTTGAAATGCCCTTCTTGATTCAGCTACTGTATTTATCTCTCTGCCTCATAATCTGTCATTACCACCCTCTCTAAGTCCCCACCAACCACACACCCACGCACAGACCTCAAACACCCTACTCTGGCTGTGGGGCTTCTCTCAGGCCCTGCAATGCTCCTCTCTCTCTCTCTCTCTCTCTCCATCTCTATCTCCCCCAGCCTGGAACACTCATCTTGTACTTCTTTACCTGGCCGACAGTTACACAACTTCAGGTCCAGAAGACACATCTTTGAGGCTTCTGCTCTGTACTCTCCTAGTACCACATACTTCAGTAATCACCCTTTGTCTCAGTTTCCACAGCTATAATTTGAATATGATAACAGTGTCCACCTTGTATGATGGTTGTGAGGATGAAAAGAGTTACTATATGCAAAGTACTTAGCGAGCATTCAATAAATTATTATATTATTATATATACTATATTATTATAGTATGCATCATACCAAATTATAATGGCATATTTAATTGTCTGTCTCCCCATCTGGACAGAAAGTTCCATGAGGGCAGCCATCTTCTGTCTGTCTTGTTCACAACTGTAGCTCCAGCACTGTGTTCATTGTCACATGGTAGGGATGCAATACATATTTGTTGTATAGATAAATGGAGGGGACAGGGAGATGGTAGCCTAAGCAAGGTGATTTTCCCAAAGTTTAAAAAGATGGTGGAAAAGTGAATGTATGTGTAAATGACTCTTGTGTTGGGAGAGGTGGGCATTTAGGGTGGTACTTGTTCAGGTTTCCAGGGAAATCTTCTGCAGCAATGACTTAAGAAGGGGAACTTTATTTTATTTTTTAAATTTATTTATTTTATTTATTTATTTTTGGCTGCCCTGGATTTTCGTTGCTGCATGTGGGCTTTCTCTAGTTATAGTGAGCAGGGGCTACACTTTTGTTGCAGTGCACGGGCTTCTCACTGCGGTGGCTTCTCTTGTTGCCGAGCATGGGCTCTAGGCATGTGGGCTTCAGTAGTTTTGGCACATGGGCTCAGTAGTTGTGGCTCCCGGACTCTAGAGCGCAGGCTCAGTAGTTGTGGCGCACGGGCTTAGTTGCTCCGTGGCATATGGGATCTTCCTGGACCAGGGCTCAAACCCGTGTCCCCTGCATTGGCAAGCAGATTCTTAACCTCTGTGCCACCAGGGAAGCCCAAGAAGGAGAACTTTAAATGAACTTCTTTAATCCTCACAATGGTCCTGTGAAGACAACGGCTTTACTGAAGAGGAAGCTGTGTAGCAGAAGGATTACAGGACTCTGGTCTGGAGTCCAAAGTAAGAGACAGAGTGAAGCTGTGCAAGCTCTTAGCTTGTCCCTCCCTAGCTGTGTTCTCTAAGGCTCTGGTGCTGAAGTATGTTAACAAATGTTAGTAAAAGAATTGTGAGCACAACTAAATTTGGGGACAATAGGAGTAAATAGAAGTGACTGTTGTTGTTATTGTCTTTCTGCTGCAGGGATGCCCAAAGCCTTTAAGAGGCTAACGTAAATTGTGACTGTCCAAGATGAGAAGATACACAAGCTTCCCCAGCTTACTGGAGCAGAGAACCCTAACTTTCCAGAGCTTTCTTGGGAAACACAGCCACGGCCCTTGCTCAGCCCTCTACCCAGGTTGCCTACCTCCCTCTACCTTCAAGGTTTGGCCATTTCTGATCCTTTTTTTATTTTTTCATATACATGTCTAAAATGATGGAAAATATATTACAATACTATATCGAATGGTGGAAGTGGAATGGACCCTGGCAATTTTTAAAGCCAATCTCCACATTTTATGGTTGAAGAAACAGGTATAAGGAGATTCAACGATATGCCCAAGGTCCCCCAGGGAGCTTGTGGTAGAGCTATAGGAAATGCTTTCCACTCTCTCCTCTCCACTCTCCACTAGCCAAATCATCTCCGATTTTTAATTCTATCCCTGTTGTATGACAAGTACATTTGTTATACTCCTTCCTTAATGTTGGGCCTGAAACC
The DNA here is from genome assembly GCF_003676395.1 of Aethalodelphis obliquidens. NCBI lineage: Eukaryota > Metazoa > Chordata > Mammalia > Artiodactyla > Delphinidae > Aethalodelphis > Aethalodelphis obliquidens. The sequence continues at coordinate 31,407,879 of NW_020837946.1, read as the reverse complement.
ACTCAGCAGGTATATGTTTGTTCCTATCACTGGTATCCTGGGTGGCTTTCGTTTACTCTGCTACTGTTTGAGGAGCTTTGGGTAGAACTAGGAAAACTGTTAAGTCTTCACATTGGCAGTGATCTTTAAGATCCATAAAAGATGAATCACTGAGGGAACCTATAACTTTGCTCCAAGTAAATATTCTATTTTTATGGCTGCCTGTGTTTTATCATCTATAAATTGTACAATAATGATTAGGTTCAAAGTAGGGACATAATTTACATACATCAAAACATCTCACACCGTCCTTACAGCCTGTGAAGCACCTGCAGCAAATACGAGGAAGCTCTCCGAGGCATTAATTAATGGAGCCTCTCTAAGGCGGAAAGAGAGAGAGAACATGACAGCGACGGTGGCCTCTTATAAGCCCACTTGTGTATCCTGCAGTGTTCACATAGGACTAGTGCTTTCTGCATTTGTCAGAAGTAACACTTACTTCAGCTTTTTCATCCCTTCCCAAGGGATGAAAAGTGTGATCAGTCCTATTTCCCAGAAATGCTTTTTCTCTTACACTGACCAGAAACTCTTTAGACGTGTCAGCACAGGAAGAACTTTAGAGAGTGTAGCTATTTAACACAACTGGTTTCTCTCACCTGTGCCCAGAGTACGTTCCAGTCTATAGATAGATGGGGTGCGTGTCCCCCGAGTTTCTGCAGCACCTTTCTTCTCCTCCATCCTCCCACTCAGTTCTACCTTGGATTGATTTTGCCTCCTAGCAAAGAGTTAAAGGTGATCACGCAGGGATTTAAGTTCAGGCACGCTGGAAGACGTGCACTGAGGCAACAGCAGCGACAAGTCGCGGAAGGTACAAGCTTTCAGGGTAAACATCAATTTCTCCAATTTGCTATAGCCTGAGAACCTGATAAGCCTAGCGAATGAATTGCGAGTGTGAGTTTTGTGCCGGCTGGACGGAGCAGGGGTTGTTTCTATAAAGCTCTGTTAATGTACTCTGAGTCTTCGGTTTAAATATCATGAAGGAGTAAAAAGTCACAGCTGTTTCACTCACTGCCCTCCTTACATGTGTCAGTTTCAATCTTCTTGGGCAAAGACTGCCTTGCAATCTCGCACCTGGATTCAGCTTCATACTGGTGGGGGAAGTGGCCAGAGCTTGTCCCCAAACACCAGGGCAAAAACTCTCCCCTTATCTCTCTGCACCTTGAAACCCCATCTCCGTCTTCAAATGCACGACCTAGCCTTCAACTCAATATATTTCTGGCGGCACATTTAGCCACATCTCATGCCCTGTATTTGGAAATATTTTCTGTTTCCGTGAGATCCTTCATCTCCATAATAAGTATTGAGCTCTTTCTCGGGCTAGGCGCTACGGTAAGTGCTTTACATGGACTGTCTTGTTTAATATTTATACTTCTCTGAGATAGGCACAATTATTATCCCCATTTTATAGATGAGGAAACTAAAGCTAAAGTGAAATAACTTGCCCAAAGTCATAGAACTAGTAAGGGCTAGAGCTGAGATCCAATCAGACAGACTAAATCTGTTCAGAACTTTCATGTTAATATCTGGGCTTTTAGATTGGACATAGCTCTCTGAGAGTGGGGTATTAATTCTGTGTCTTTGTTTTCCCCCTTGCACCTAGAACACTCAAATATTTGTTCATTTCAAAGGGCCAGAGCAATCCTAGGAAAAACCAGGATAACAACCAGAACCTATAAAACCAGTAGACCTAGAAATACGATTCCCCCAAAGGAGACCCTGCTTTTCTTCTTGATGATGTTCAAAGCCTAGACTATGATAACTTAGTTTAAGGACAACCTTAAACAAAAGTTTCATTAATCAGAATGAGTATTCCTACAATAACGAGCCCCGGGTTGAATTTTAGAACCCTCTTTATGCTTTGTTAGTAACAAAGCTGTTATAAAAATAATTTGATAAGACAGTCCATCGTAATGGTGTGACTTAACTGTAAAAAGGGTGCCTTAGCCTGGTGTCTGAGCATACTCAATTTACGTAATGCCAGCATAATGGATTATGCATATTGTATCAGGTTGAAAAGGAAACCCAGTGAAGTATTACAGCAATTTAAAAGATATATATCTGGGCTTGTTCAGCAGAGATATTTAAAATTTAAACCTGTTTAAATATTCAACCGAAACTAAAATAAAATTCTGAAAAATGGAATTCAATAGAAAAGCTCCATTAAGAGTAAAAATGCTTCTCCAAACCCATTTGGTTCTAATAGAAACCCATCGAGTGAGGTGTTCATTGTTCAGGCACCAGCCAAGGGAAAAATTATACATACGTTTGGGTAGAAGAAAATCAGTTGGACTTCCTGTGGCATGAGCTTTCCTTAGAAAAGTACGGGAAAAGAGGAGACTCAGACCAACTCTCAGATCAGGCCATGATTTTTTTAAAATGGTCTGGAGCTCTTTCTTAAGTATCATCTTCTCATTTGTTCCCTTGCTTCAGTGAAACCTCATTTCACCTTCCACATCAGATGTAATTCTAAAAAAAGGGGAAAAAATTGGCACCTTTTGCTGCAATATCAGGATACTGACCAACCTGCCTCCTGAGAGCCAAGCTTTATTTCTCTGATAAACATCCTGCAGGATGTTTTTATTCAATTAATCGGAATGATTGCTTGCACAGAAATGTACCGCTTTATCAAGGTCTGCTTGAATATCAGGCTCGGGCTGAGCCCTAGCATTTTCATTCCAGAGTTCTCCTGACGGCAAACGCGTGAGGATTTGGAAACATAATTAAAACAATCAGTAAGAATTAGCTAGCTCGGTGACTGCACTCAAATAGCAAAGGCAGAGAAGTAAATAGGGAAATGTATGGGTAAGTGAATGGGAGATTTCCAGAGATGGAGAGAAGGCTGTTAGGAGACATAAAATGGAGGGTATTATGAGAAGAAATATAGGATAATATAAACAGAGTCTCTAATCCTGAGGACTGTAAATCCCTTTTCCTTAATTGGTTTAGAAACTGTGGTCTGTAATGTGAGACGGAGGGCTCTGGCTGCCTTTCTTCTTTGCTGCCGGGAATCACATTAAGTGGAAAACAATAGCAGGGCTGACAGCTCCCTTTCTGTGGGGGCATTTAGAGCTAATCTGCTATTGAGACTCATACAATTACATGGGATTAGAGCACTGCCAATGATACAAAGATTGGGGAATTCTCGGGGGAGGGGGAGCTGAGCTCTTTCAAAGTAGGGTATGGGGTTTAAGAGGGGTAGTGGGTCAAGTCTGCAGTGCTCCTAATTACTCTCAAATCAAGGGAATTAACCATGATTTTGTAATTCACTCAGGCTCTTGATGAATTTTAATCCAAACACAATTCTAGTTTGAGATTTCTTCACCGGTGCTGTACACTAGTTTGCTTATTTTAAAGATTTATCATTGAGTTTAGAGATTCCCTTATAGGAACGCAGCTTTCTACTTGTACTGTTGGTATGTGAGCAACGCAGGTGGGTATGTTTATACCCACTTTACAGGAGAGAAAACTGGGTTTTAGAGAAGGTAAATGACTTGCCTAAAGTCACACTTCCCAAAATGTCAAACCCAGGACTCCAGCCCAAGACTTCGTAAGACTGGATGTTATTCTTTCTAAGACACCACGGTGCGTTTTTAGGTTGTGTGACTAGTATGGGTGTGTGATGCTGTGTCTGTGGGTTTCCCATACCCAGCATCAATTCCTTTGATTTCTCATTGGGGAACTTTAACTCCAAACTAAGGAACGGGCACATGACCCAGTCTTACCCATTCTCAAGTAACAGTTGTGTTGAATTGCCGAGTGCATAGTCTATGTCTATACAATCTATGTTTATCCTTTGTTTATGGAATGTTTTGCCATGTCGATTTTGGAAGTGCTCAACTTCAGAGTCTCTTTTCTTGGAAACATAAAACCCCTCTTTAAACAATTAAAACTCTGTAATTTGCTGAAAATCTCTTATTTGGCTTTCAGGGTTTGGGGAAGGGAAGCAAGAATTAGAAACTTGTACAATCTTGCCAGCTGCAGGACAACTGAAGAGATATTCCAGTCATCCCTTAATTTGTTTCTTCATGTGTGTTCATCATATTTCTTGAGTACTCAACTGTATTAATTGTATTGAATAAAACACATAAAAATGGGATCCTTGGGCTTCCCTGGTGGCGCAGTGGTTGAGAGTCCGCCTGCCGATGCAGGGGACACGGGTTCATGCCCCGGTCTGGGAAGATCCCACATGCTGCGGAGCGGCTGGGCCCGTGAGCCATGGCCGCTGGGCCTGCGCGTCCGGAGCCTGTGCTCCGCAACGGGAGAGGCCACAACAGTGAGAGGCCCGCGTACCACAAAAAAAAAAAAGGGATCCTTAAAGATGTGGCTTATTCAGGAAATGGGGATTTATAGATTCCAGGTCTGGCCTTGTTTCTGCCAGAAACTGCCCCTGTGAGTTGGGAAGTTCTATCTTTTCCAGAAGCTGAAGTTCATGGCAAAGGTTACTGGAAACGAGTGAGAATTTTAAAGATGATGTCTTGTCTTTTCAGGTACTCACTGTATGGGGTGCTTATACATCTTTATTTGTGGCGATCCTGCTAGTTTGTGCAAAAACCTTGCTGCCTTGACGTGGTATTGGGAAACTATGAATATGGAAGTGATTTAAGGACTTCTCAAATAGACATAGTGGTTGGGTGGGCAGGAGTTCAAGTTCAGGGATCCTAAGTCTACTTCCTCCAAAAAATTCAGAATGAGGCTTTTTTCTTTGCTGTAGAATAAACAGATGGTTAGGGCACCTCCGCCTTGTAGTACTCTCAGCTGTAGAGGATGGAGGCCTCCGCAGCTCAGTCACTCTGTTCTCTGATGCGGCCTCCACACCTGGTCATTATTTGTTTATTTGTTTAAAGGAACAAAGAAACAGGCTCTCTACTCCCAGGCAGTAGGGGAAGGCCTTCCTTTCCTATTTTCATAAAGCTCCAGAGGCCTTCCCTCCTCTATAGAGCTTTCAAATCCCAAGTTTGAAGAGCCTCCCAGTACATCGTCAGAGGCTGTGTCCTTGTTTTCTGAGTTACCTCCTGAGGAAGGGTCAATCTTATTATTCCCATTTTGCACATTTTACACAGTAGATCAATTTTCAATTCCCAACAACTGAACTTCCCAAATTTTTATACGATGAAACTTAACTCCCTTCATATGAGCATAAAAATGTGCATACCCACCAGAGCATTGTTAGATTTCAGGAAGAAAATTTTATTTCACCTTAAAATACGATCTATAGTAGCCTAATTGTGAAAAAATGCATTGTGTGTGGGCCTCTTTTGCATATTTAGTTGTGGAAGAATGTAAGCAACTGTCAGATAATATAATTTGCACCCAGCCAAATGTCGAGTACAATGAAGAAAATAAGACTTTTGCAGTGTGATTTATATATGCTTATATACCCTTCATTTGCGTCTCTATGAAATGCAGACATTTATAGTTCTATAACCAGAGGAATAAAATTTGAATGTGTAGTAAAATGAGAAATGTATTTTAAATGGGCTTTAGAAACAGAGCTGGGGAAGTCGTCAGGAGGCCACAGTCACTAATGTCATTGGTTATTTTGCTAGATGGCCGCTCAGATGGAGGCCTGGCAGGCACGGAATTGAATTCGGGCTGATGGGCATGGGAGATGGAGTGATGGCTTCCTGGAAAGGATTGAGATACAGCAGCACAGTAATCCAGGCTGGCCATAACGCACTCCATAAAGACAGTATGAGAAATTCCTCCTGCCCGTGTGATGCATCCTTATTTTTTTCACTTTTAAAAGAAGAACGATTTTATGATTTGGCATAGATCATTGATCATAGTGCTTTTCTATTGCAGATATCTCCCAGCTGTGTTCTGTGTCAAATTTACAAAAAAATAAACATTATTTCATAGCAATATTGGGTGGCCGTTTGCCCATGGGCACCTATCACGTCCAATATAACTCCCTTGGGCGGGCATGATAGAAGCCACTTACAGGCCCCAAGTGATGTGTAGGAAGGGGGAGCATTAAAGAGTGCTCCTTGCTGTGAGGGGCAGCTGGCGTTGTTGACTGTCCTGCAGCTCTTCCCCTTTGCCCCAATGGAACTCCGGCATTCCAGTGGGAAACTTGCGTCACATGGTTTGAGTGGAGATTAATCTGTTCTCCCTCCAATCCTTATCACAGGGATGTCATGAACCAAAGCTGGGCCAATCAGTGTCCTTCTCAGGACTCTTCCATGAGCACTTTAAGGGAAGACTGGTTTATTCCAATAGTCTTACTAAAGTGGGGGGATATGGACCGAGGGCTTTTTATGAAGCCCATTTTCTTATCCACTTATCTCTTTATTTTCTTATCCATTTATCTCTCCATTTTTATTAAGCACCACATGGAGAAAAACATCCTAAAGACAGAAGCCGAGCCAAGCTGAGCTCAGAGATGGAGCGAAACCAAAACTCGTTACCTAATTTGAGTCTCTGGATCCGGCCACGCCTCATTCCAGTAACAACACCCCCTTTCAGTTCTGTGAGCTAATAAACTTCCTTTTTTGCTTAGTGTAGTTTCAGTTGGGTTTCTTCTATTACCTACCACCCCCAAAAGCCCTAATACACTTAAAGTTTATAAGAAGACAATATATATCGTTTATATTTGTCAGCCTTCTTTGTAGCCTAGGTTGGGGCCACGTGACTTGTTCCTGCCAAAAGACTGCGAAGAGAAGTGATCAAAAGCTGAGGCATTCAAGAGATAGTACACCTCGTCCAGCTCTCTTTTCCATTTTTGCAGAGACTTAGAGGTCATGTCTACAAGATCGTGTGGCTAGAAGATGACAGAGCCCTTATCTGACTGGGTCACTTACACCATGTAGAAAAGAGCCCCCTGCCAACCTTTGCTGCATTATATCACTAAGATTTCAGGAATAATTTGTTATTGGCATATAGGGCCTTGTGATAGAAATTAGGCTTAGCTATGGAAAAATTAAGAAAGTCATATTTGTCTTTTTTCCACTGAGTTTGTGGCTAAGACCCACGTTCATCAATTAGCTTTATGTGAGGCTTCTTTATAACATAAGAAGTGGAGGTAGGAGATGTCTAAGAAGACATAAAAGAACCAAGATCAGGGAGACAATGAACATGGGAGCCCTCCTTGGTGTTGTACCCAGAGAGTCATAGAGATCACAACCTCAAAGGAAGCCAACGTTCACTGAGTCCAACTGTGGGATCGAGCACTTTACCTTCGTCACTTCATTCCATCATCACCAACAAACCACAGGATGATAGAATTTGCCTTTTACTGACAATGAAACTGAATTCCAGAGAGATTAAGTAGAGCCACAGATTCCTGGCTAGAAAAGCTTTGAACCCTGTCTGTCCAGCTGTACAATCTAGCCCCAATTATTCTGTTATTACTATTAAATAGTAGTATAAATATTACTTAGAGATAATCCTTTCCAGATGCACTCAAATACCAGTCTCCCCCACCCATCCTCCAACATAGAGAAAGCAAGATTCTGCCATGTCCGGCCTGGGTTCTTGGCCTTAACCACATCAGGGTAGCAGGAGCAAAATGCATGCCTCCCAGTGCCCCCAGCACCCGAATTTCCCTTTCCCTGGATTTTTATACCCCTTGCCTGGCCACCATTGGAATGTGACAGTCTTTTCCTTCAACACCCTGTCTGGGCTATTGTCCTTCTTAGCTTAATCTGTCTTGCTATTGGACCCACAGCCAAGTCAGGTCCCACAATCCCTCACTCCCAGCTCCTCAAATTCTCTAGCCAATTTCTCTCTGCCTTGACAAACTTCCTGAACTGTTGGTCCCATTTCTAACTAATTTGTCAGCCAGAGTGCTCCCTTCAGACTAAACTACAGGTTCCCCAATCTAGATCTAATCCTTTTCTGTACTTATGAAAGACTGCCACATCATTCTTATCTCTTTGCAATATTAGCATTCTCAAAAAGTATCAGAGGTCGTCTTCGAAGTTTCTGGTGAAATAGGACTTAAATTTCATTTCATGGCATTTGGTGAAGGAGATTATATCTTCTCAAATGTCTAACTTATCTTTGACTCCGTGTCTCTTCCTCTAAATCCTCATGCATTTATGCCAAATATACATTCCAAAATGGAAAATATGAAATTAAAGAGAAACTGATCATGGTGGGATTCCCCCACACTAGACACAAAATGCAGGAGTATACCTGGCGGTTAGAAGGGGAGTCAGTGAGCCTTCAGTAATATAGAATCAGGCAGAACTATCCACTGCTTCCTTGTCATAAGTTAAAAACAAGACAGCAGAACAAAACGCTGTCGATGAATGTGGACCGTTCCCAAAGGAACATCTGGAAAGGAGACCAGGATTAATTCTCTGAATTCCCATGAAAGGACACTGGTGATCATGACGTCTGTGCAGGGCATCTGCACAGTCACACTTAAGGGCTGTCGTTGTGCTAGGATCCAGTTAGGTCTCCTCATGGCCTATCACTGAGATGAGTATTTAGGAAAGCTCAGACTGCAGATTACCATCCAATTCTGGGCTTTCTTCCCACCGGTGACTAAGATAAGGCACAAAAGCCCACTTCGAACATCTCTGTGAACGTCGCACTGTCACGAATTCGTCCCCGAGACAGTGAATTCTATAAGCATTAATGGGTTTTATTCAACAAACATCCATTTTGTAGTCAGACAGTTTTTGCCACTGGCACCTGCCAATGCACTGTGTAAGGAGAAATCACTGAGCTTATAGAGCTGTCACTTTTAAAATGAATATGGCTTATTATTTTTATATCTTTCAGATGGCTCTAAACTATCAATCCAGAAGACCTCTGAAGCTTTTTTGGGAAAAAATGTTTTTCAGTCAAAATCAAACACTGTACTTTGCCAGTTAACAATGCATTGATTTTTTTTTTTCCCGTTTTTTCTTTTTGTTTGTTTGTTTGTTTTGCGGTACACGGGCCTCTCACTGTTGTGGCCTCTCCCGCTGTGGAGCAACAGGCTCCGGACACGCAGGCTTAGCGGCCATGGCTCACGGGCCCAGCTGCTCCGCGGCATGTGGGATCCTCCCGGACCGGGGCACGAACCCGCGTCCCCCGCATCGGCAGGCGGACTCCCAACCACTGCGCCACCAGGGAAGCCCAACAATGCATTGATTTTTGCAATAAGCTCTCATTAATGTTATTGAAATTAGAAAGAAGACAGAGGCCCCTGCCATCTGGACCTAGGGACCAGGGTTCTAGCTGTCAGCCTTTGGTCAAGTCATCACACCTCTTTGGGCTTCTGGTTTCCTCGACTGTTAAACACTGTGGTTGGAGCCAGAGTTTCTCTAAGGTACTCTCTTATATTGTAATGTTCTGTTCTTCTAGAATTCCCTTTCTTCAAACAGATAGGATATCATTGTTCTCCCTGCACAGCTTTCTTCCAACGTCTCTTTCAGGCAAACTCCTATTCAGCCTTCAGATCCCAGCTCAAACATTGCCCCTTCTTTGGTTCTCATTAGACTTAAGATGCCTTCTCCTAAGCTTACATTTTACTTTATAAAGGAGTCTCTTTGAGTTCCCCTGGTGGTGCAGTGGTTGAGAGTCCGCCTGCCGATGCAGGGGACACGGGTTCGTGCCCCGGTCCGAAAAGATCTCACATGCCGCGGAGCGACTGGGCCCGTGAGCCATGGCCGCTGAGCCTGCGCGTCCGGAGCCTGTGCCAGGCAACGGGAGAGGCCACAACAGTGAGAGGCCCGCGTACCGCAAAAAAAAAAAAAAAAAAAAAGAGGTCTCTTTTTTACTATAATAATACTATGGTAGAATAATGTCCCTCCAAAAACATCCATGTTCTAATCCTAGACCCTGTGAATATGTTATTTTCCATGGCAAAAGGGACTTTGCAGATATGATTAAGTTAAGGATCTTGAGATGGGGAGATTATCCTGGGTGATTTAGGTGGAGGTGGGAGGTCAATGTAATCATAAAAGGTTTTTATAAGAGGGAGGCAAGAGGGTCAAAGTTAGAAAAAGGAGATGTAACATTGGAATGATGCAATTTGAAGATGTAGAAGGGGCCACAGGCCAAGGAATGTAGGCTTCTAGAAGAGCTGGGAAAGGTAAAAACAAAAAATGAAAGAAAGAAAGAAACAGATTCTCCTTTGATGCCCCCGGAAAGAACACAGCTACTCTGTCAACACCTCAGTTTTAGACTTCTGACGTCCAGAGCTGTAGGAGAATAAATGTGTTATTTTAAGTCATTAAGTTTGTGGCAATTTGTTACAGCAGCAATTGAAAATCACCACAGAGACTGTCATATATGAGGTAGCATACCATAGTATAACATTTATTTCTGTAACTGATTGTCTTCTTGCTAGTCAATGAACTTCTTGAGGGCAAGGACCATATTTTTTTATCTTTATATTCTCAGTTCTTAGGTCCTTGGCATATAGTCAATACTCAAAAGATATTTGTAAAATGAATGAATAGATGAATAAGTCTTGTTTTACAAGAATAATGTCAGAATTGAGGGGATAAATGACTTCCCCAAGGCTTCACAGTAATAGAAATGCTGCCCAAATGCCGTGCTTACTCTGGGATGAGATGTTTTTTGGGACTAATATTTTCAGAGAGTACAACAGCAAAAACGTTTAAGTATTATCGTCGCCATCGCTTCATATGCAGCCATGCTGTGCAAACCTAGATTCCTGGGTAGAGACTGGCTTTTATTTCTTTCTTTCAGGGATAATTCTTGTGATTCTATAGGAAAAATAAAAAAGATTCAAGCATTGACAGAGCACATTATACAGTTTTCCTTGGAGCTCTTTCAATGATTCAACTTAATGCTAAGTTGTCCAGATTTTGAGTAGTAAAAATATTATGTGCACATCCTCTGTTTGTTAAAAAAGGGCTCTCTAAACAAAACCTACACTTTGCTGAAAGTTACCAGTGTCAGTGGGTGTGAATGTGTGTATTTACACCTCGCAGAATGGAAAGGAGATTGGATGGGGGAGGGGGAGGCAGAAAAGACCACCCCCATCCCTGCCTGAGTAAAAGTCCAGCTGAACCCCCCCGGCTCCTCATTATGGTTCCATCCAGGCCATGAGGGGAAGAAGAGCACATTTCTGAGCACCAGTCCTTGGAAGAAAGAGCAAACGTGACTTCCATTTAAACTGCAGGTTGTCAGCGTTGTCTCAGTCTTTGTGTGAAGAGCTGCTTGTCGTCCTCTCACTCTTCGAGGAGAGTTTGTTCTGTTGTTTGGCAAGTTCCTTTGCCCAAAAGTTATTCCTATTTGAAAAGGAGAGGAGTTGGCCTAATGGCATTTTGTAAGAAGAGTTTGACTAATTTCAAGCAAGTTTTCCTGAGAGAGAAAAGTCCACAGATGTCCGATGCACCTTAATTCAAATGGCTCGATCCTGCCATGACTGCTTGAAGAACTTACTGTTTCATTTCAGAAGTCTCAATTCTGCTTTTCATCAGAAAATCCATATTAAAAATTTCATTTATATTTGCAGCTAGAAAATTTAGGAACCATCAATTCACAAGTACTTTTTGAATGTCTAGTCCTCAAAGGTGAGATAAAAGAAAAATAAAATGCAGTATGTTCCCATGATTGAACTTTCAATGTCACTGAGGGGATAGGAAATCGCCCACCCTAGTGAAAAATTAGCGTCCAAGGCACATGTACTACATATTTTTATTGAAAAGATACACTGAAACAAATAATCTGGGGAATAAAAATATACTCATTCTTCTACCCTCCCCCCTGGCACAACCATTTTCCTTTACATATTTCTTACTTACCATATGTGGCCATGAGCATGAAAGCAATATGCAATAACAGTATGTATCAGCTCCAACATTATCACCCCGCAGTTTGTTTTTTATTCCTCACATGGTGTGAGAAAGTGGTACACAATATGTTTGGAAGTTTAAGAACACATTTTTATACTTTTCCTAGTATACAGTTAAGAAACTTATTCCCCTATCTTTCTATGCTTGTCACTTTGTCACCAAGTCTCAGCTCAAATGTTGCCTTTTCAGGAAGACCTTTCTTGACAAACCAATCTAACGTAGTGCTCTAACCTGTCATGGTCACATTACACTGTTTAATTTTCTTTATGGTCTTTTTTTCAATATAAGATTCTTCTTTCCCATTTATGTGTTTGCTCGTGTGTTCTCTTCTAGCCCATATTAGAAAGGAAACTACATTGTCTGCGGTCACAGCTACATCCCAAGTGCCTAGAACAGCACCTACGGTGTAGTGGGACTCCCTCTGATACTTGGGACTGAATTAATAGAATACAAACTGTCAGTCTTTTGTCTAATTCATAATTAATATTACTTATAGAAGAAAACACAAAACAAAATTGATAATGACTAAAACTTGCACACAGAAAAACTTACTATAAATGAAAAGTTGACTAAAGAATCAATCTTGTTGGTAAAATGGAAAATTCAAACATTGATCTGAGAAAAAATACACTTGCTTGAAATAATTGACACAAATAAAACAGACAATGGCATGTGGGAAATTTGACCCTTGACTAAAAAGTGATAGAAGAAACAAATCTTCTAAACAAAATTTATACCTGCAAAATCTGACCCTGGACAATCATACTTGGTGAAAGTAAGGGTCTTAAAAGAAAACCTGTAATAGCAGAAGATATAATACATAATATTTGATATGTTTGGGAAAAAACCTGATGGATAAATCAAATCCTCATCATAAAATTCATGAGAAGGAATTGATTTTGAGAAAAATAATTTCAGTTAAATGAAAATTGAAAAAATGGAAACTGTTTAAATGGTTTATTATAGAAAAATTGATCAAATAATAAAATTGGCTCAATGTAGTTTGATTCAAAAGAGTCTTTCTTGGCAATGGTGATATAATTCTGATTAAAATGATTGTGTTCATAAATATGGAATCAATATATTCTTATGGTCAAAATGGTGGGATAACAACTCCTACAATCTGGCCCTACACACAGCTTTAGAGCAATATAAATAATAAACCACTAAATTGTGAATCACAGAGAACCATAAAGTAGACCAGTGTGCAGTTTGCTAAGAATAAAACAATATCATTATAAATTGTCAGGGGAGTCCCCTCAGAAAGCAGGGCAGCCACTAACCAGCTGGCCGGACTTGGAAAAGTCACTCAGTTCCTCTGGGTCTTAGACATATTCAATAAGAATTTGAGCTACAAATTTAGACTAAAGTCAACTCCAGAGTGCTGACAAAGAGAAAGTGTGTATTACTGAGAATGGGAGCAGAAATAGTGAGTAACAAGATGTCATGGGCTAACCTTTAGTGACTATCAATATTTGGGGTATGGGAAGATGACAAACCACTGGGAAAAGAGGCAGAGAGGAGCAAAGAAACAAGAGACTAGAATGGTACAATATGAGGTCTGAGGGGCTGAGCATGTTTGAAAGCAGACAATCAGATGCTGTTGGGAGAAAATGTCAAGAACAAAAAGAAGGCTCTTGAATTTGTCTAGAAGGCCCTCTTTGAAATGGAAGCAATGGGCTTGGGACACCATAGGAGGAGGTGGTCATTGTGAACAAAAGAATTCTACGAGCTTGAAGGAGAGGATTCTTGGTCAGAGCTTTTTCATTTCTTGGTGACTGTAACTGAACTTGAGTAAAGATAGGCAATGGGGTGAATTTACTGCCTCACCTGTTCAAACCTCAGATGGGGCTTGGGTGCGGTAGCTTCAGGGATGGCTATAACCAGGGACTGGAATGCAGCTGGAACTGTATTTTCTTACTCCATCTCTGCTTCTTTTGAGTTTTGGCTTCATTTTCTCCTACTGTAGACTAGCTTCTTATACTTGGCACTGGGAATTGTGGCTGGTAGCTCTTACACCCTCAGCTTTGCCACCAAAGAAGTTTCCTTAATTCCAATGTGAAAAATCCCAGGGCAGGAATAACTGCCCAGTCACTATTGCCAGTGGGACGGACCATGTAAGAAGGTACAAGAGAACAAGGCAGTCTCCAGAGGAAAGGAGATTACTGAGTCCCAGAATACAGAAGAGCTTGGGACAGACCAAACGTTGTGTCCATGGCAAGCAGCTAGGAAATGTACATGCCTTTGAGATTGAGCAAAAGAAGAGCATGTCTAAAGGCAGAAGAAAAGATGAAGTTGAGACGGAGAAGAGACAAAAATGAAGGCGAGAGAGATGGAGGAAGGTGAGAACACCAAGCCTATGCCCACGAAGGGAGACATGAACCAGAATGAGGCTTTACATGCAGGGGGTTTCGAGTAGTCCTCTTTTCTATTTAGTTTCAGTCCTTTCTTTATTTCTGCGATCTCCCACTCCTCTAGTATAATGATCCCATTGGCTAGTCCTCCTGCTTCACTCTTTAGTTCAGAGTTTGTTTATCTTTCCCCCTTCCGATCCAGCCCTTAATTCAGACTTCTCCTTCCATAATGGCTCTGCACATCTGAGAAATGCCAAGTGCCTAGGAAGCTTCCTCCATCCCAGCTGGACACTGAGAAGGCTGGGCAGAAGACAGCTGGGTCTCTCAAGTCCCGGGAAGGGACAGAATCCGGAGCGCAGATGGAGAAATCAGCATTTGCAAAGAAGAGAGAGTGGGAATCTTTCTCCTAGACCAACCAGAAGGAAGAAATAATGGATATACTTCTACAGAGACCAATATCGGGAGATAAAGAAACAGGTTAGAGGAAAGAGTGAATGAGGGATTTGGGGAAGATGGTTTCAACAAGTCAGAACCATGTACTGCTAAGAAGGATGGAAAGTGTAGGAGTGTAATGAGTGTGTTAATTCCCTAGGGCTGCCACAGCAAATGACTACAAGTCAGGTAGCTTAAAACAACGTAAATCTATTCTCTCATGGTTCTAGACGCTGGAAGTCCGAAATCAAAGTGTTGTCAGCACTGCATTCCCTCTGCAGGCTCCAGGGGAGAATCCATCCTCACCTCTTTTAGCTGCGGGTATTGTTGGCATTCCTTGCTTGTGGTTGCATTCGTCCAATCTCTGCCCCTGTCTTCACAAGACCTTCTGTGTGTGTGTGCAAGATCTCCCTCTGTCTCGCTTGTCATTGGATTTAGGGCCCACCAGATACTCCAGGATGACCTCAACTCAGGGTCTTTAATTTAATCACACCCTTTCCCTGTGGAACGTAACATTCACGGACTTGGGGCTTAGAGGTATACGTACCTTTTTGAGGACCGCCGTTCAACCCATTATATGGGGAGTGGAAAAGATCTGGAGTAACTGATATAGAAAGGCAGACTTGGGGCATGGAACAGGGGAACAAATATGATGATTGAAGAGACGGACGGTGGCCAAGTCGGATTTGGACACATGAATTTTCATAGGTCAAGACTGCATGATTCTCCAGCAGCTTTCGGCAGCCAGGAAGCAGGAGCAGAGCAAGCAGACAGACGGGGTAACCTGGAATAGGGTGTTTACAGGTGGGCTTAACAGAGGGTTAAGGAGATGAAAGATCTGCCCTTTCCTCCTTCCCGCTGCAGAATATGAGATGTCTGTTCATCGGAGTGAAATATACATGTTAAATCATCTTGTAAACTGGAAAGCATTTAACAAAATAAGGAGGTATAGATTTCATTTGTTCCCCTCACTTCTCCCTATACCTTATTCTTTAATTTTTCATTTATTTTATTGAAGTATAGTTGATTTACAATGTTGTGTTAATTTCTACTATACAGTGAAGTGATTCAGTTATACATATAGATACATTCCTTTCCACATTTTTTCCATTATGGTTTATCACAGGATATTGAATATAGTTCCCTGTACTATACAGTAGGATCTTGTTTATCCATCCTCTACATAATAGTTTGCATCTGCCAACCCCAACCTCCCACTGCATCCCTCCCTGCGCCTTTGGCAACCACAAGTCTGTTCCCTATATCTGTGAGTCTGTTTCTGTTTCATAGACAAGTTCGTTTGTGTCACAGTTTAGATTCCACATATAAGTGGTATCATATAGAATTTGTCTTTCTCTTTCTGATTTACTTCACTTAATAAGTGAATGATAATCTCTAGGTCCATCCATGTTGCTGCAAATGGCATTATGTCATTCTTTTTTATGGCTGAATAATATTCCATTGTATATATGTACAACATTGTCTTTATCCATTCATCTGTCGATGGACATTTAGGTTGCTTCCACGTCCTGGCTATTGTAAACAGTGCTGCTATGAACATTGGGGTGCGTATATCTTTTCAAATTAGAGTTTTCTCCAGATATATGCCCAGGAGTGGGATTGATGGATCATATGGTAACTCTATTTTTAGTTTTTTAAGGAATCTCCATATTGTTCTCCATAGTGGCTGCACATTCCCACCAACAGTGTAGGAGGGTTCCCTTTTCTCCACACCCTCTCCAGCATTTACTATTTGTAGACTTTTTGATGATGGCCATTCTGACTGGAGTAAGGTGGCACCTCAATATTGGGTTTTTTTTTTTTTTTTTTTTGGCAGTACGCGGGCCTCTCACTGTTGTGGCCTCTCCCGTTGCGGAGCACAGGCTCCGGACGCGCAGGCGCAGCGGCCATGGCTCACAGGCCCAGCCGCTCCGCGGCATGTGGGATCTTCCCGGACTGGGGCACGAACCCGTGTCCCCTGCATCGGCAGGCGGACTCTCAACCGCTGTGCCACCAGGGAAGCCCTTCAATATTGTTTTTATTTACATTTCTCTAGTAACTAACAATGTTGAGCATCCAGAAATATTCTTCAGATACAACTCTACATTCCTTCCTATTCCCTCCCCAATCCCCCATAAATAAAACTTTAAACAAAATCTCTATTCCAGTAAACCCAAACATTTTTTTTCATGAATGATGCCTGAAATGGCCATAGGACTGAGTACAATAGTCACTGAGAAATACTCCCACCCTCTCCCGGCTCTTCAATACCCTGGTGGCAGAGTGTCTGTCTGTATCACAAGGTTCTAAAAAAAGCATTAGAAAATTCTCATTTATTGGTGGGACCAGAGATTGCTCAGAAGGCAAGCCTCTAGGTCATATTTCCAGCGCAACGCTCAATAGTTCCACCTCATCCCGGAAGGCTTGCTGGGGGAAAGTGAAAAAGTACAGGTTACTTCACAAGCTGCTAGATATACGATTTTTAAAGTTCATTTTTCCCCTTTACCTTTTTCTGTCTTTTTTTTTAAAAAGCAGCAGAGCTCTCTCCTCAAACAAAAATTTATATCCAACAGATACAAGTTGAGCTGTCAGGGTTGAGGTGGGGGGAAGGGAAAAAATACTGCCACCCTTCCACCCCCGCATCCCCCAGTCTGCTTCCCCAGCCCCTGGCGTCTCTCACTCACAGCCCCTCCTCTGCTAGCCCCTGAGCACTTCTAAGGAACAATTTCTGAGCAGTTGCAGTAGATAAGCATGGAATAAGCTTAAGGGTATAGAGGACAGAAGCAGCCTTCTGGTCTAGAGAAGTTTCCTATCTTGTCCATGGACAGTCTGACTCAGACTGGGCCTCCATATATTAACTTTATTACTTAAATAGTGGAATCGCCAAAGAGTTAACATTGTGAGAGACTTCAGATAACATCCAGGCCGATTCTATCCTTTTTGCTCAGTTCTGGGAATATTCAGTAATAACTCAAGTTCAGCTGTTCCTTTCGACAGGAACATGTAACTTCTTTCTTCTCTCTGTGAACCTTGGCAAGAACACCATTGAAAAATATCTGATATAGAAGTTTTCAGGATAAATGTTTCTATTTTCATGAGTGTTGACATCTTACCGTTTTTGAGAATGCTTGCAGGCCCAATTAAGACCTGCGGAGGAAGGGTAAGTGTCAGGCCAGGCTTCATTTTATACCTATAACCTCATCTCATCAAGCTACTTTCTGAAGACTATCCTTGTCTCCTTCCCCTCCTCTGTCTTCAAGATGTTTTTCCTTACCAAACTTTTTGCTTCTAATGGGAGGGTATGTTTTTTTTCTTTAAACCTATTTATTTCTTAGCCATCTGACATGCCCAAGATAGCACAACCCTCGCAAGATCTGTTTTTACTGCACTACAATTGGCGATTCTCCCTGCTCGGATAAACTCACACACATTAAAAGTTTTACTAGGGCAGTGAGGACTGCAAGTAGGTGTCAATAGGGCAGGCCTCCAAAATGAGCCAAGTACAAAGGTATTCGGCAGAGGAAAAAGAGTTCACTAACTTGAAATTGCCAGTGGAGTTAGATTCAGATGCCATTATTTGAGAAAGGCATTCAGTAAATTCCCTTAATACAAATCAGTTAATACTTATCTAGAACCTCCTATGAGAAAGAAAATTGTATTGAGCTCAGTTATAGGGGTAGGTGGGGACAGGAATACAAAGATAAGTAAGACAATTTCCTTTCACAAGGAAA
The DNA here is from genome assembly GCF_003676395.1 of Aethalodelphis obliquidens. NCBI lineage: Eukaryota > Metazoa > Chordata > Mammalia > Artiodactyla > Delphinidae > Aethalodelphis > Aethalodelphis obliquidens. The sequence goes on along the minus strand of NW_020837946.1, from coordinate 31,389,561 downwards.
TGACCATGTAACCAGAAGGATTTGTCAATGAACTGTAATGCAACCCAAAGAAGTTATTTAAGATAGAAGTTATTTCAGTTATTTAAGTGAGAAGTGGGTCATTTGGATGTGGAGAAGGCTGGTCATCAGTGAGAATGGAAAGAGGAGAAGATATTTAAGACTTGTTGCAGAGGCAAAAAAAGAAAAGAAAAAAAATATATATATATTAAAATGGCTACAGGGAGTGAGGGAGAAAGATAAATCAAAAGTAATGCCATGGTTTAAAGCCTGTGTCAGTGAGAAAATGGAGTGTCATCTGCTAAGTGAGGCAAGGATAGCTGTGAAATGATAAGTTTTGCTTTGGATGGGAAAAGTTTGAGGTGCTAGGAGATCAATGCAGGTACGGATACTGATAATCATGAAATTGAAAGAATGGCGTCTTGACTTCACCCTAAGAGAGAACTTAGCTCAGATCATCTCCATACAATGACTCACAAGACAGTGGATGAGATCTAGCAAAACAAAACAAAACAGAAAACAAGGATAGAGGCAGAAAGGGGGAAGAAATAAAGCATTAGGGGAAGAGAGTTTCCAAAGAAAACAAACATATCCAAAGCTACAAAGATGAAGAGGATGAGAACTGAGATGTTATTGGAATTGGTTATCAGTAGCCACTGGGGGCTTTTAGGAGAGCTGCTTCAAGAGGATGGTGGGTTTTCCCTACCTCATTGCCCCTGTTTATTCATTATCTCTGTTATGTCAAAACTTGAGTTTGTAATGCCTTTGATTCGATCTCATGGCTTCTCTCTATGCAACTTTTCAGCTTCTTCTGCTAACTGCTTCCTTATTTCCTCAGAATTTTCCAATTCGAATATTCAAAAGAAAGAATTCACTAGCTCTGGGAGTTTATCTCAGTTATGTGCAGGCATGATGAGTTGTTGGTCAAACCATAGATGAGTAGTACCCTTGGGTCAGGTGCCTCTTCTGGTCCAATTGTCTGTAACAGGGGACACTAGCACCCATCATCAGTGTACAGCTGTCCCTTCAGCAGGAGCTGGCATGAGGTCAGCACCAAAAGTGACATGTCTAGTATACTATGTCCACAATATAATGCTCTGTGTCAAAGTGTAAGGATTCAAACTTTAACTGATTCCTGGAATTTTAAATGGCTACTACCAGGGAAGAGAAGTTCTCTTCACACCAGTATTTAATTAGTTCATAGGTCAATATTAATAACACCTTGTATTTGCATAGCAGTTTAAACTTTTCAAATGTCTTTGTAAAATGTTATTCTAAAGGAGTCCCAGAGACAGAAGGGCATGTATAAACATATTCTACAAATGCAAATACTTTATAGCCTTATTTTATGCAAATGAATTAATAAAAAATTATGTGATGACAATGTCTAAACAATTGCCTATAACAAGTTGTCTGTTTTAGGTGCTTAACAAAATAATAAAATCTATCAACCTCCTTAGTTCTATACTGTAAATAACTTTTCTAGCACTTCTGCAGGTGAGCGACAACTATTATTAATTTGGAGGCCAAAGAATTTGCCTCTCCAAGTTCCATTTTTACTACAGAAATTGATGTTAGGCCATGAAGATCCGTGCCCCTTCCTCTGGATTTGGTGCCCTAGAGGTGGTGTTGGAAGTGGTTCATGCAGAACAAATCAATCCAGTTCAAGGCATAGTAGGTCTTCTGAAATCCACAGTAGCCATGAGAAGAACTGAGGCATCATGAATTAGCTGAATGAGTTGAAGTCATTCCACTGCTTATTGGCAGCTGCTGGACACAAATCCATATCTCCTAACTCTCAGCACAGTAAGTACTCTCCCCAGTATTTCACTATTGAATAAGTAATGTGGCATTAGAAGATGTAGCAAGAAGAGTGGAAGGAAAGAAATATTTTAACTTCTGATCCACTACAGTCTTCTTTGTTCTATTAAATGGACCTCTCTCCACTTAATTATTTAAGCCAGAAACATTTCCCTTTGCCTCCATCCACCCAGAAACAATATCCAATAAATCACTAAGTTCTGTCAACCTACCTCCAAAATATATCTTGAATACATTCTCTCTTCCCTGTCCCCTCTGTCACCTCCTTGGTCCAAACCACCACTATCCATCACTTAAGACTAATGTAAAAGCTTTCCAACTGGCCCCCCACTTCAACGCTAGCCCACCTACAGTCCATACTTCACAGACTGGCCAGAGTCATCTTTTTAAGCAAACACTGTATCTTGTCTTCCCCCTATTTCAAATTGTTCACTGGCTTCTAGCTTCCTGTAGAGTAAAATCTGAACACCGTACTCAGGCTCTGCGTGATCTTGGCAAAGCTGCCAAGATCATTCACTCTCCCCACCATGGACAACTCCAGACACATCAGCCTTCTGACAATCCTTAGAACGTGCCAAGCTTCTCCTGCCTCGAGACCATCACGCAGGCTCTTCCATCTGCCTGGATTGTGCATCCCCAGCTCCTTGCCTGTCTGGCTCCTTGTCTCATCCTCTTGGGAGGCTGCTCCATGGCGATCCAATTTAAGTAGCCACCTACTTCCCCCTGATTATTCTCTGCTACATCTCTGTGTATTTCTTTCCTAGAGATTATCACAATTTCTAGGCATATCTTAAATGTATGTACTAGTTATTTACTGTCTTTATTCTTCATTGCAATATAACCTCCATGAGCTAGGGAATCTCATTTGTTTTATTTACTACCGTAGCCTCAGGGCCAAGCCCAATGCCTGGTATGCAGCTCATCCTGTTAACTGTACCTCCAAAATACACCTTAAATGCACACTCTCTTTCCTGTTTCCACTGTCACCATTCTAGTCCAAGCCACCATTATCTTTTCTTTGGACTTTTTGCAATAACCTCCCCATTGGTCTTCCTGCTTCAACTCTAGCCCAGCACCAATAAATATTTGTTATAAAATAAATAAGCATATCACTGTGGGAATAATAATAATATCTTAAAGAGATGGAAATCCAAATCCTGTAGGAAGATAACTTCGTTTTTTCCAAGCCCTGAACATCAAACGATTTTACCAGCTTTCGCTGCTCGAGCGATAGAATATGAGACATTTTTTTCAAGCTCAGCCCCAGCACATTTGAAGATTAGCCTGGGGAACAGAGAGCATTCCATTTCTCTACCTGTGAGCTGCTACTCTAGTCAAGTACACAGGGATTCTAGGCTCCAAAGGAGGAGTAAGGAAAAAACCCCAAAGCCCAGTATCGCAGCCATAAACACCACAAAAGTAGTAGTAACTTAAGAAGACCTCCACAATCCAACCCTGACCCTGACCATGTCAAAAAAAAAAAAGAATCTGGAGACTTTTCTCTAATGTCTATACCTGTAGACTGGGGGTGTTATAGATCCCAGACAGAAAAAAGGAGCAATTAGAGACAATGCAAATGTTTTTGCTGCCCGCTTTGAACCAGTAGTAAGAGTACTGTAGGGACTTCCCTGGCGGTCCAGTGGCTAGGACGCCACATTTCCACTTCAGCGGGTGCAGAATACTAGTCGGGGAACTAGTATCACACATGCCACGTGGCGTGGCCAAAAAATTAAAGAAATTTTAAAATAATAATGATTATATATATATATATATGTATATACACATATGTATAAAAGAGGATTGTAGTTCCTGATAGCATTTCCCCATCGTCAGACCCAGAAACATCTTAGCTAAGAGGTGAGGGAGTGGGGCAGGGAAGTGTGTGAGGCCGTTTTAATCACGCCAGGCCTATCGTACAGTCTTAACTTGAATCTCACCGATTTCAAGACCCCCCAGGCACTATCCCTAATATACACTCACAGAGAAAGTACAAATATGTGTGCATCTGGACCGTGGCAGCTGGTTGCATTGGAGGCTGGGGGTGCTTGAAGCCAGTGCGGCTAGGATAAGAAGCACCTGCTTCTTGCCTCATCTGAAGTGACGTGGAGGGAAAAATCATCCCGAGGTGACACAAATAATTATGTCAGTTTGTCTGGAAGTGACAAAAAATGCATTTGATGGCATAACGCAATTAAGGCTGCCTTTGTCAAAGTTGGCACAGGGCAATGGCCGCAGGTGGAAAATTCCACAGATACGGCAGTGAACGTTAGCGTCATCTCCACAGCACCTCTCCTTCTCCATTCCTCCCAAGTTTACTCCCCACAGCTCTGCGACACATCCTCTGGACATCCCAAGGTAGCATTTTGGGTGTTACCAGCTGGTTTCATCTGAGGTCTCTCCCCATCCCCCCATGTAGATTTGCAGGCTGGCCTTGACCTGAAATCCATCCCCGGAGTGAAACCTCTGAGCTTAATCCACTAAATCAGTCTGGCTTTGAGCCCCAGAGAAAATGGGATTTCTATCAAATGTTCACTTTAAAGAGAGATTTGCTCCCTTCACAGCTCCTTTTCTGCGTCACACACCATTAACTCACAAAATGCTGGCTATCATCTGAGGCAGAGACTCGAGCCAGTTCTGCATAAAGGGGAAACGCCTGCATTTGCTGTGTCTCTTCATGAGGCTCCTTCTGGTTCATGCATGCTGGGGCTCCTGGCCTCAGACTCTGTACCACAAAACGTCCCAGTTGGCTCACTTTCTTGCCTCCCCTGAGTATCATAATTTGACACAGTGACAAAAACACGGCATCTCCATTGTGGCTTTGACTCCCCACCATTGCTCCCTATTACGGACGCTTCAGGAAGGCTCTGCTTACGGCCCAGCACAAATGTCCATGCTGAACCAGGAGCCGATGCATTCTTCTCAGGGAGTCTCTGCCATGTGCCTCAGTCACAAAACGCACTTCAGAAACACCACTGACACCACATGGCTGGATCCCCTTTTAGCTACTTGGGGAGTCTGGTGGTTATTTTCTGTAAATTACCTCCCTCAAGGCATCCTCCACTGTTGTCTGTCCTCCCTTGTGCGCCAGCAGACTGAGCCCTTGTGGATGGCATCACCTAGTCATCTTATCCACTGGCTTCTCCTTAAGGGAACCCTGGCAGGAGGTCAGAGGTGGGGGGAGAGTGAGGTCAGGGTAATTCTTCCTTCACTCCCTCTCAGCTTCAGTGTTCAGTCTCTTGGAGCAGCTGCATCCTTCAGAGCTAAAAATACACACCAGGGTGTGGAGAAAAGGGAACCTCCTGTACTGTTGGTGGGAATGCAAGTTGGTGCAGCCACTATGGAACACAGTATGGAGTTTCCTCAGAAAACTAAACATAGAATCACCATATAAGCCAGCAATCCCACTCCTGGACATATAACCAGAGAAAACTATAATTCAAAAAGATATATGCACCCCAATGTTCTTTGCAGCACTATTCACAATAGCCAAGACAAGGAAACAACCTAAATGTCTATCAACAGATGAATGGATAAAGAAGATGTAGTATAAATACAGTGGAATACTACTCGGCCATTAAAAAAGAACAACATAATGCCATTTCACCAACCTGGATGGACCTAGAGATTATCAAACTAAGTGAAGTAAGTCAGAAAGAGAAAGACAAATACCATATGATACCACTTACATGTGGAATCTAAAATATGACACAAATAAACTTATCTGTGAAACAAAAACAGACTCACAGACATAGAGAACAGACTTGTGGTTGCCACGGGGTGGAGGAGGGAGGGAGTGGGAGGCTGGGGTTAGCAGATGCGAACTATTATATATAAAGTGGATAAACAACAAGGTCCTACTGTAGAGCACAGGGAACTATATTCAATATCCTGTGCTAAACCATAATGGAAAAGAATATGAAAAAGAATGTATACATATGCATAACTGAACCACTTTGCTATATAGTAGAAACTAACACAACATTGTAAATCAGCTATACTCCAATTAAAAAAAATACGTACACGCCAGGAAATCCCCCCTTCTAGGCTCCAGCTCATACTTAGTTCTTATACCACTATTTCACCTTAAGTCCTAGGTGTGCCTCATCTCTAGTCTGTGGGTGTCTCATTGTCCTTTAATTGTCCCTTAATTCTGCCTACACCTATGCAAATAGTCCCTCCATTAAGGGCTCTTCGTTTGAACCTGTTTCAGGAGCTCTGGCTTTGACGCTCAGAACTCTGCACCGTCACTCTTGGTATGGGTCTGGTCTGTCCTTGCGTCTTTGCCCTAATAAATTGTTTCCACATTCCTCTGAGATCATGCTGTGGCCTCATTCTAGTAACTAGTTGTGTGTCTTTTGGTCTTAGGTCTGGTTCCTGGCCTGGACACCCTGTCTGTTATCCCAGACCTTCTAGATCTTGACCCCTACTTTCATCTTGATAACACTGCTGCCCCAACTCCTGACACCTGAATTCCTGCTGAAAACTTTTCTTCTCAGTATGCTCACCTTCTCAGTATTTAGATGTCGAAATAGTACCTGCTTTTTGTTTCCCTGCTGCTGTGTTATGACTAGTGATTGTATATGCATAAAGACAGTGGCTTGCCAGGTCAAGCTGTTGGTTTTGTATACTCTCCAGATAGCATGTTCTGTCTGCTTCACTGGACTTCAAACCCTAGATCTGCTTCCTAGGACCAGGAGTCTCCCCACATATGCCATCTAGCTAACGTTTATCTGTACATCCCTAAAGACAACTGCTTGCCAGGACCATCACCCACTTTTGTCCCCCAGGTACCGTGTTCTACATGCTGTTTGATCAGTCAGTGACAGCTCACCACAACCTAATTCATCAATAGTCACCCACTTCACTGAGCCCACATCTGAGTGCCAAGTCAGTGGCAGCCCCACACTTTTGAGGGTCAATCAATTAGGAGTCATTCCAGTGACAGTTCTGAAACCTAGCCAATCAACAAGTTTTTCTCCCCCAAAACACAATTTTAAATTTGATGTCAGCTAATTACTGCCTCAAAATAATCTTTGACCCCAAACCCCATCTAAGAGCACAATAATCCTTGACCCCAAACCCCAACTAAGATCAGCAGGCTGTTTTGCTCAGAGAGATTATGACTAACTAGTATACTCTTTCTTAAGTAATGAATTCAGCTTTTTATTTCAGTTACTGAATACTGATACCTTCCATCCACAATACAAAATAACACCTTTTAGCAACCTAAAAATAGAAGTAATTTTTCTTAGCTTGATGAAAGAAATGTGCTAGGTCTTTAGCAAATATCATACTTAGTGGTGAGACAGTGGTGACATCTCTATCAAAGACAGAACTAAAGTTGCCTGTCCTCACTGCTACTATTTCAGTGTGAAAGGTAATAGGGCAGTATGACAAGACAAAGAAATAAGGAATAAATATTGGAATTGTCATAGTTTGCCAGGAAATGACTGTTGACCAAGAAAATCCAAAAGAATCCTTTTATACACTGTTAGAACCAAAAAGAAAATTCAGTAAGGTGATTGAATACAAGCTCAACACAATACTAACAGCATTAAGAGTAATTGTTAACCTTTGCTGAGGGCTCGTAATGCGCTGGGCACCATTTTAAGTGCTTTGCAGGTTTCATTTAATCTAATACTCATAATAACCCTTGAAGTAGGTACTGTTATTCTCCCTAGTTAAGAGGTGAGTACAGCAAGACTGAGTAAATGGCCAAGAGCACCTGGCTTGTACATGATGAGTCTCAGATTTGAACTCAAGGAAACCAATATAAGAAATCATGCTCTTAGCTACCGTGATGGTGGTCTCCAAGCTTCTTATTCATGGATCCCACGCATGAAAAAGATTGAGCAAACATCCCTTATATATACATATAATTTTAAAATTATATACGCATTTTTAAACAAATAAAAGATAGAAATGTTTAACGGAAAAGATAGAGATGAATTAAACAATATTTTCAAACAGATTTTATTTTCTAGTGGCCAAAAATGTCCCTTTAGCACTCTCAGAATTAGTACTGGATATGTGTAAGTAATGTGACTATGTGTCTTCTGATTTTTAAAATTTATAGCATTGACACTTAGTATCAGGCCATCCGTTTGCTCTATCACTAAATTCAGTTTCTTTTGACACAAGGGGTAATGTTTGTGAAAATAATTGGATTGGGGAAGCTAATAAAGACAAACTTTTGAATTACGTATATTTTTGGATGTTTAAGAATAAAAGTATATTCGTTATTACTGGTATAATTAAAGAAAAAATTGTTTTAAAAAACCAACCTTCAGTTGATAGCTGTTGCTCTTCAGATAAAGACACACAATCTTGACCTTGTTCCTGATTGCCTTTCTAGTCTCCACCGACATCTTCAAGCTTTCTTACTCTGCCTTTTTTTTTTTTTTAAAGGGTTTCAAATGCTTGGCTATTTATTTATTTATTTTTGCTGTGTTTGGTCTTCATTTCTGTGCGAGGGCTTTCTCTAGTTGTGGCAAGTGGGGGCCACTCTTCATCGCGGTACGCAGGCCCCTCACTATCGTGGCCTCTCTTGTTGCGGAGCACAGGCTCCAGACGCGCAGGCTCAGTAGTTGTGGCTCGCGGGCTCTAGTTGCTCTGCGGCACGTGGGATCCTCCCAGACCAGGGCTCAAACCCGTGTCCCCTGCATTAGCAGGCTGATTCTCAACCACTGCGCCACCAGGGAAGCCCTCTTACTCTGCTTTTTGTCCACAGTGGCGTCCTGTTCCTTCAACAAGTGATTCCTCCACCCCTTCCCAATTTTAAGGATTTTTACATGCTCTCTTCTCTCTGGGTATTTTTCTCCCCAATACCCATACTTCCGCCAACTTTTCTTTATCCCTCAAACATCACTTCTCCAGGAAAGCCTTCCTAGGCCCAGCAGCAGAGATTCGACCTCTGTGATGGCTCCTTTCACTTAGCACAGATTCCAGTTATATACCCATGTGGATGATTATTGGATGAATTTGTGTCTTTCCCTTCAGACGCTAAGTTCCACCAGGCAAGAGCCATCTGTTTTGCTCACCATTTTGTCTTCAGACTCTAGCACAGTGCTGGAGCATCTGGTGGAGTTTCAATAAATATTTGATAAATTCGTGATTGAATGAATTCATTCCCATTTTGTGATGGCAGCCTGGACGTGGGAGGGTTAACAACACATTCCTAAACCAGGTCCCCTGCCATGATGCTTAAAAAGGCACCTGCAGATGCCCGCACAGCGCTGGATGTTGGCTGGCTACTGTGCCGTCTCCGATGCCAGCTGTCACCCACTATGGCGGAGGTGGCAAGACAATCACCAGCTTTGGCAACGTGCACCTTAGATTTGAGGAAGGAGGCATTGGAGAAGAATTCGTTAATGTACAAGTGCTCAGGAAAATATAGCCTTGCTCAGTTGGTGCTGTCTGCATTGGTTTTGCCCTAAAAGCCCAAGATAAGGACTTGGATGAAGGTAGTTTATTGGGGACATAAACACAGAAGTAGGAGCAAGGGAGCAGGGAGAGGGAGAAAGGAAAAGCCTATATAAAGATGTGTTATCAAGGTTGTTGCTGTCGGCAATGGGGCCCTATTTGGCTGGGGACTTCTGAGAAATATCTATCAAATGATGGAGACTACGGCATTTCTCTGCAGGCTCCCATCCCCCCTTGATTAAGAGCAACTCCATGGGCATCAACTCCCCTGCAATTTCAATCTGCACAACTTCTCAGATGGCAACCTGAGTGCCACCCACAGCTGTTTCACATGATGGTAATGGGCGTAGCAGTGAACAAGTGATTCTGATTTGTAATTGCAACCCAGCCACCAAGAAGAAACCTTCTAGGGCAGCATACTTCATACAATAATCAGACATTCAAAATAGGAAATGCAGACACTAGATGAAGACACTCTCCCCAGGATGGTGATCGCGGCTTTGCTCAAATCGACAATTTAAGTTGGCAACGCTGATAGCTACAGAGCAGGCTGCCCAGCGTGTCTTACCACGATGTGTTGATTTCAGTTCTCCCACGAGCCTCTTGACTTCTTTTTCCTCGTGTATCAACGGGAGTGACAAGTCACAATCGTCCCAGTGAATAAGGTCAAAAGGAATAAAGAGAGGCTATTTCCTGGCCAAATTTCATATCCTTCACGTGGGGTCTCATGCTGGTGGATGACAGCTACTGCCAAGAGGAGGGTGAGTGCGGGGCTGAGCTCTCAGAATGACTCAACCTGTAACGTGACCGAGCATCCCCTTGCTCACATCTGTAGCTCTGTTCTTGCCTGTCCCCCATAACCTCCCCCACACTCCACTGCCCCCCTCGCTGTCTGATTGCAAAGGCAGCAGAACTATTACACTCCCAGATTTAAAGATCAACTGATGACTCTTCCAGACGCTTCCTTTTCAATCTGCGGCTGGGCTGGCCACCACGGGTCAGCGTGCTCACTGCCCATCTCAAACAGCCACCTCCCCCCAACCTCCTTAGCCCCCTTCAAAGAGCAGGTTTGCAACCTGTTTGTATTTGCAAACACTCCTGGGGACCTCTCTCTCACTCTCTCCTGTGCTTCTCATTTGACAAGTATTAAAAAATCACAAACCCACGCCTTTCCCTCGGGCGATGAACGTGCTTGGGTCTTTCTGCAAGCAAGAAGTTCTGTTCCTTCAGGCCACAACATTTGATAAAGAAATGAATCCTTGATGTTATTACTTCCCTGGGCTGAGATTTTGTTTAATAACTGTATTGTCAGTGATAGATCTGAAGAGGTAGGGTGTGAGTGTGTGTGTGTGTGTGTGTGTGTGTGTGAGAGAGAGAGAGAGAGAGAGAGAGAGAGAGAGAGAGAGAGAGAGAGA
>NW_020837946.1:31338801-31378896 GCF_003676395.1 Aethalodelphis obliquidens | reverse complement strand
AGAGAGAGAGAGAGAGAGAGAGAGAGAGAGAGAGAGAGAGAGAGAGATGGGGGAGGAGAGTAGGGGAGAAAGGGGAGGATAATTTGATTGTGGCCCAGAGATTAGGCAGGCTGGCATTGCAAAGCACCTCTTTATCCAGGGCTGGAGTACCAGTGTGACAAATGACTGCTTTCTCCCCCTCCCCACTTCATCATCTGATTAGGCCCGAGCCAGCCAATCACAGCAGATGATTTGGGAATATTTCCTCTTTGACATTCTGAAGAACAATCCCTTGCTGAGGAAAAAATACATTATAAAATAAATGGAAATGCATCCATCAGCTGGGAAAATGTATTCTACTGGTTAGAGGCAAGTGATGTTTGTATTTAAATGGGACTGTAGGCAGGCAGGTTTGATTTTTCATTAAGATATCAAAACAGAGCAGAGAAGCATTTACATCTAGGCTGTTACCTTTCCAAATGGTAGTTTTATACAGCAAGGTGGGCCTGTAGATAGTTATCAGTGAGGCAGGCATCACATGGTGGCCAGTAAATTACTTGTCCAATTTGGTGTGATTTGGATTAAAGTACAAAAGTAATTTCGTTGCCAGCAGATTCTCTCTCTCTCTCTCTCTCTCTCTCTCTCTCTCTCACACACACACACACACACACACACACACACACACACACACCTTCCTCAAATGAAAGAATGGTCAAATTGCAGAAGAGGTCATCTTTTCCCTTTTGAAATGCGCCTCACCCAGGGTTGTAGCGACTGGCTGGCAAGCCTCCTCTCACTCCAGAGAGAAAGCAGACCTGGCTTGTAAACGCTCCCAGGGGCTAGAATCTCCCAAGACGGGATGGGCCCTGCCATGACCCACACTCGCTCAATGAGGTCTTGACAAATTTACCAGCCCATCCTTCCCCTCCCCCCCGCTTCTCATGGCATAACCTTCTCCCCTCTTCCTGTCCTCCAAAATAAAGCAATAGATGTGTTTATATGACTCATAGGTCCATGAACTCAATCCAGCGGGTAAATAACTCACTGAATGAATGAGGTATGTCATTTCCAGGCTATAAAAATAATTCACTGTCTCACCTTTTCCTAATGGGTCTCATGGCCTGGTGTTTTCATGTCTGCCCACTGCAGCTGCAGCCGCATAGCCTCTGCAAAGTCCCTTCAGCTCCACTGGTACCTGTGGTAAAAGAGGAAGGGCTTGAACCGCTCTGAATGGTACTTGTCTCCTCTTGGATATTAAATATATATATATATATATATATATATATATATTTCTTCCTATAGAGACTTTTTTCTCATGAATTAATAACAAAATGCAAATATGTTACAGTTTTTGTTTTCCTTTCTTAGTTAAAGGACAGAAACTTCCACGACTGAATGTGTGTATTACTAACCTGAACTGGTTCTGGACAAAATCCTGAGGAAAGCTCAATTGATTATCAATTGCTTTTCCCTCTGTCTTTCTCACCTTCCCTTCTGCCACCTCCTTGCCCCCAATCCCAGGCTCACCACTGAGCACATACACACACCCACAAACTCGCACTGGCAAAATCCCAGTTCACCACCCGGTTCAAATCACCCGATATCACTTTCATAAAATGATGCCTTTTATTCCCTCACTGAGGTCTGCCCACCTTCCTAGGACAACACAGAAAGCCAGACCACTAGATTCCTTTCACCCACCAAAAGTCAACTCAATCACGTCTTTGGTTGTATCTGCCTTCCAACTCCCAGACCAGGAAAGACTCTGTCTCCAGCTACCTGAAATCCGTCCAGACTCTACCTCCGATATTCTAGTTTGGGGAAGTTTTCCCCCTCAGCACCTACCTGTAATATTTCTTCACTCCTCAATTTCTCAGACAAGTAAGTGTTTTACTATTTTTGCATCTGCTTATTTTTTCCAGCCAGGTTCTAATCTCCACTAAAGGCAAGACCCATATCTGCAATTATACTGAACACACACAGACACACACACACACGCACACACACTCTCTCTCTCCAGCCAAAAATGTGTCATTGCACAGAGTTGGTGTTTTGTAAATTTTTGCTAATACATCTTAGCAATTTCAAGTCCTCTGAGAGCCCCTGGAAGAAGATATTTGGAGGCAGACAAGAGTTTGAAATCAGACGAAAAAAGGGGGGTGGGGCATTAACATTTGGCAAGTTTTGTAACCATTCTGGTGCTTGGTATTCTTGCATGTTAAACGGTGCTAATAAGGCCTGGTGTTGGGTGAGTGTCAGCATTAATAGGATGGGGTGTGTAAGGGGCAGGCAGCTTGGCTGGCACTTGGTCAGCCCTCAATAAAATAGGACAAGTAGAAGTCACAGTGCTTTGACTTCTTTGTCTCCAGGGGTCAGCCTCGCCACCGACCCAGGGCTTAGTTCGAGGACTTAGTGCAATGATTACTAGGTGGGCCGTTGTCTCTGGCTCACTTCATTGCCCATGCCTCCCAACACTGCCCACTTTCAGCATGGCTATCTGCCCACGCTCTCCCATATCCCCACTCTTCCATTCCTCCCTTCCTAATTTTGCCTTTGAAAAGCAGTCACTCCAGCGCGGTCCCTTCTTTCTAGGACACACAGGAAAAATTAACTATTTGAAAACCCTTCGTTCTTGACAACAGTCCAAAGGGTATCAAACAAGCTAGGGGTTGGGGGTGGGGGGCAGTCACTACAACACCTGTGCCTGGTAACCGTCTCCCTAGCAACAGAGTTCCCGGTGGCCAATGGACGTTCCTTTTGAAGCACTAACAGTGTTTTTGTTTCCAGAGCATGTCTGCTTCTCCCACTCTGATGAATCAACATCAGCTCTTTTATTGTGTGTTTAAGTGAAATTAATAGATTATTGCTCACCCACAGTTGAATGGCAGAGGGTTTTGATGACTCTCGGCAGAACAAAAATGTCTGCCGATGGATTTTGTTGAAAAGGAAAAACTTAACCTCTCTTTCTCTTGCTGCCTGGATTCTTGTAAACAATTATATTTAGAACAATGATCTTTTGTTTCTTTTTTTTTGAATTTTATTTATTTTTATACAGCAGGTTCTTATTAGTTATACATTTTATACACATCAGTGTATACATGTCAATCTCAATCTCCCAATTCTTCCCACCACCACGCCCCCGGCCACTTTCCCCCCTTGGTGTCCATACGTTTGTTCTCTACATCTGTGCCTCTATTTCTGCCCTGCAAACCGGAGGAACAATAACGTTTTGAATCATGAACCATTCCCCCTACCTCACCAAAACTTTGGGGATGGTTGACGCTTTTCAGCTTTTGCTTCTGCTTCAAACACTTAAATCCCTACAAATACAGTCCATCCTTGGGTCACAAGAGCAGCACATCGCAGTGTCCAAAGTCATCTCCCAGTGATTCTTAGAACTCTTTTTGAGATTCTGACAAATGTTTTGGACTGTGCGTTTTGTCTTCTGGCAGGAAAGGTTAAAATGTGTTTTCGAAGATACATTTTTCCAGTAATTTTTTTTCTCTCTCTCTCCTTTGGAATCCTTGTCTCAGCCTCTGAAAGTTCTTACAATTCTATGACACCTGGAATTTTTCTGTTCCTTCCCTTCCCCCTTTTGTATCAGGACCAGAATTCTTGATTTGCCCTAACATACCTAAAGGTCCTCATCTACATTTGATGAAGATATTTAAAACAAACAGAGGGACTCCATTAAAATGTGTCTGGCTGACTTTATCCTCTAAATCCCTAAAAACTTTTGGAAAGGTAAAATAAGAAAATGGAACCAGTTCTGCCATGTATTCAGTTCTAAATACTTAAATGATAATTCTTGACTTTTAAGTCAAAATGGTTATTCACTGCCTGGCAAGGAAGAATACAAAAGAAGCCACGTGCTTGATTTCATGTTATTCACATGTGCTGGAAATACATTTGTTTGTGTCTTGCACACACACTCATTTTAAAGATGATTCACAGAATGGATTGACACTGAATTTTTTTCTAGGGTTTAGGAAGGATACTAAATTGGTGGCAGCTAGGTGAACAAGCAGGTCTTTCATGGAGTTCCAAAAGTCACCACAAGGTGGCACACCAGCACAATAGAAAAAAGGAATTACATCCCAGGGGGCCAACTCCTGCCTCTGTTAATGGCTTGATTTTCCACTTACAAGCAAGAAAATGCCATGGAAACTTTTGTTTTCCTCTTGGAGTGAAGGAGGAGGGAAAGGGATGGGGGAGGCACCAAGCCCCCTTCCACTGTGTGTTGTGCGTTGCCCCATAGCCACATCTGGACATTATAAATCACGCATTGTTGGAGTCGAGTGTTTTCTGACTTTAGCGACAGATCCATTCTAAGCAGAAAAGAACCAGTATGTCCTGTTCAGCTTAAAAACAACTAAAATCACACGAGAAGAAAGAAAATCATTTTCACAGAGGGGAAAACCTCAGTGGAGTTGACTTGGACAGCAGTACTGGGCAAGTAACTTGAGAACATAACAGGTTGCTGGTCCCAGATACCCATGAATCCTTACCTGTAACTCTTCTGCTTCTAATACAGAGATGTAAAACTGCATCAGAGTTTTACCTCAAAGCTTCATCTCTGCTCACAGCCCCTCACAGTGACACCCTGCCCCCAAAGTAATTCCCTTTTACTATTATGGCTTTTGAATCTGGGCAATTGCTCGACATTCCACAGAACCTGCTTAGAAAATGTGCAACATTGCTGCCTTTCTGAATGAGATCACTTCTGGGCATTCCAGTGGCTGTGTTCTAGCTCAGCTGAGTCTGATGCCTCAATCTGTCCACCTCCTGCATTCCCAAGCTTGTGGGTTGCCATACAAAGTACCTTTAGATCACGTGCACTAGGATCTGTCTAATCTCATTAGATTTCTCATTTTCAGCATAATACTGTCATGGCGCTGTGCACCAGTGCCCCAGATTAGTGGCTTGTCAGAACGGTGCCCCACTAATGAGCTAATCCAAATAACGCTCAAATCCCAAATCAGATTTAAGACGATCCAGTCTGAGTAGAATTAGGGAGTGAGGAACACTGGCTGAAAGAACAAGCTTGCCTTTTCTTTGTTTTGCCTTAAAAGAATATAGGTGGAGTGCTGTCAAACTCCAGAGTTTTTTCTTTGCATGACGTTAACCTCCATTACACAATTGGGAATAATAAACAGAAAGGAGTACATCTGTATGGATTGGTATAAATTTACCTTAGAGGATTAGAAAACACACGTCCACACACATATGCAAGGTTAATATATTCAGCAGATCCGTGTCCTTCACAGCTTCTAGTTTTCCTCACTTTCCTGTGAGACTGGCCTGAAGACCTTGCAGATTTTAAATCTGATGTATTTCAATGGTGACCTTAGGATGTAGGGTTGGGTCAAAAATTTTTTTCTTAAAGCTTATTTGTTTCCTTATTTTCCCTCAGGGTAAAACTGGGCTCCAGAAATTCCAAAATGTATAATAGCAAAGTTAAGGTCAGGCCCTTAACAAAGGAGCTAGGCAAACAGAATGCAATGAGAATCATTGTGGTTTCAGGTGTTCTTGAAAAATGAAGCCTTGGCTTGAAAACGGATGCTTAAAACAGTTTCTTATTTCTGTACTTTTCCAGTCTTTCTGAGAATGAAAGAAATTATTTTCTGCTGGCCACAGGGCAGTTTTTGTTTTTGTTTTTGTTCTGTTTTTGCAGTACGCAGGCCTCTCACTGTTGTGGCCTCCCCCGTTGTGGAGCACAGGCTCCGGACGCGCAGGCTCAGCGGTCATGGCTCACGGGCCCAGCCGCTCCGCGGCATGTGGGATCTTCCCGGACAGGGGCACGAACCCGTGTCCCCTGCATCGACAAGCGGGCTCTCAACCACTGCGCCACCAGGGAAGCCCAGGGCAGCTTTTATGCTGGTCAACCAGCAGGCAGCAGGAGGATGAGCCATCTTGCATTCTCCTCTAAGGCACAGTAACCCACGTGCCATCGCAGTCATGGAGTCTCCCATCGTGCTGCTGGATGAAGCCCAAAGGATGCAGCTGGACTTTTTAAGAGTCAAGTTCAGCAACACAAGGCCATTTACTATTATGTTTTGATACACAAACCCAGTCAATCTGATATAGGAATGGTACCCTCAGAATCTAACTATGGACCATTCTGTACTTTGATATTGATCTTCAGCTCAGTGCTTTCTAATCAGTGTATAGAAGTCCAGTCCTCAGAGTCTTCCTCAGAAATGCTTTTAATTTTTTAATGAAACCCCCATGAAGCGCTTCAGATTTCATTGTTTCTCTTCGTGTTTCGCACTTTGGTTTCACACTGTGTGTTTAGTTTTATAATCACTAGCCTTTTTAGGCGGTAAGCTACCGAAAGGAAGTCTGGTTTCAGAGTTTTGTGCTTTAAGGAGTCATATTGTTTTGTAACTGAGGAGAGCTCGCCTTCACTGACCTCAAACTTGACCATGTCACACAGTCACCAATACCGAACTACAGCCTGGAACTCAGGGTCCCTGTCGAGTGCCTATGCACGAGACGGCACCTGCTTCACTGCCTTTTCTTTCCTCTATTGTCACATCCTGAAACATATAGAATTCCGCTTGTTCCCGTACCTTAGGCCAAGAGCCACTTCCTCCCTCTTCGGCAGGATGATCAGTCAAGGAGATCTGATTTGAATTATTTCCCTCTTGGATAACAGAGGGGAAGACGACCAAGAGAAATGAAAACATATCTCCGCAAAGACTTGTACCTGAATGTTCAGAGCAGCTTTATTCATTACAACCCTAAACTGGACGTAGCCTAAATATCCATCCACCTGCGAACGGGTAAATACATTGCGATATATTCCCACAATGAGACACCACCCAGCAATCCAAAGGAACAGATTGCTGAAGAACGCAACAGTATAGAAGAATCTGAAAGAGGCCAGACTCAAAAGGCTACATACTAGATGGTTACGCTTATGTAAAAGACGAGAAAAGGCAAAATCATAATAACTGAAATCAGATCGTTGGTTGTCTGGGGGTGGGAGTGAGGGGTGTGGAAGGACACTGGCTGCAAAGGGGCAAGAGGGAACCCTTTTGGGTAGATGGAAACATTCTGAACGTTATGGTAGCGATAATTACACAAAGGTACACATTTGTCAAAACTCGCCCAATTGTACACTTAGAATAGGTAAATTTTATTGCATCTAGATTACACTTCGATTACAATACATTTTTTTAAAATCCTTTTCGGATGAGTACGTTTTCATAATTTATAAAACAGCCATAAAGGGCAAACCCCACGGCCAGAGTGAGCCATCTTGTGTGTGTCACCTATAGCACGTGAGCTTTCTTGCTGCAGTTGGATTTGCAGGAAATCAGGACATACTGTGATGACAAAGCAAGTTGCTATCAGTTCATAACACCACTATATCTTGTCACACCTCCAGAGCCTTCGTTAAGTTTCCTTATCCAATGCATAAGGAATGTGAACCTACTCAGATTAACTTAGTAGAAGTCGACTGTCCACTACCTAAGTTTCTTCGATGAACTGCACCCAAGGCAACCTCCTCCCCCTGCCCTACCTGCACACCGACCACTGTAGCAACCACCGTCCGCCCCCCCGCCCCCCCACCCCCGGCCTATCCCAGGAGCAGAGAGCAAACTGATGATCATTTTCCTTTGTGAATTGTGACCCAGGCCCATCGCCTCGCCCCTGGAAGGAAGCAGCCCTGCCAGTCCTCCAAAACAGCCAGGAGAGAAACGAGAGGCCTGCTAGGGCCTAGCTGCCTCCCTGCTGACTCTAATGACCCAGCCGGGAATTTTACAGTCCCTCCTCCTCGCCCACCCCACATTGTAACCGTGACCCCGCGCTCTGCAGACTTCGGCTGGGCCTTTCTTTTGTGTGCCCGCTGCTGCCGAGTGGATTGGGCTCCTAATGAGCTTTGACACTAATGGAACTGCGAGACAGCGTGATTATGGATTCTCCCCCCATGCGGCACAGACCTGGCAGGAAATGACCTGAGACTCTGCACCCTTCCAGCCCCCAGTGAATTCTGCTGAAACCATCTTCAGCCGCCAGCTGGAGCTCTACCCCTCACCCCTCTCTCAGTCCAGTTTCCTCTTCCCTCCATCATCCTGCAGGTGGCTGAAAATAAGATTTTATGGCCTGATGCATGGTGGGTTTGTTGACAGCATTGAAGACCTTCTCTAATGGGGGGGGGGGGAGCGTAGAGCATGGAGGTAAGATTGGAAATGGGAAGTGGGGCTCATAAAAACAAAGAGTTTCCCCCCTTGCTTTTTTTTTTTTTTTAGTACGCGGGCCTACTCACTGTTGTGGCCCCTCCCGTTGTGGAGCACAGGCTCTGGACGCGCAGGCTCAGCAGTCAGAGGCTCACGGGCCCAGCCTCTCCGCGGAATGTGGGACCTACTTGGATCAGGGCACGAACCCATGTCCCCTAGTATCGGCAAGCAGACTCTCAACCACTGCGCCACCAGGGAAGCCCTCCCCACTTGCTTTTAAAAAGCCTTCTGAGGAGGAAGGTACGGCTGTTTTCTATTAGATGCTTAACAATGTGTGTAAGTGGAGGTGATTTAAGAAAAAAACAACATGTGCTTCTGTAATTTCCATGTTGCGAGCGGTACAGGTGTGAGGGACTGGGGATAACTATTGAGCTGTGAGCTAATTATAGGGAGAAACAGCTGTTGTCCTCTAATGAGGAGACAGAGCCGCAGATTCTGCTCCGCGAGGAAGCCAGAGGAAGCCTGTTGCAGGGCTGCTAGTAGATTACCTCTTCGTCACAAAATACTCCCCGCCACACACTTGGTCACTGGCCCATTCTCACATCCACTCCAGCAGGTGATAAGTAATTTTCGCCTGACTGTGTTTGGAGAGAGGACTATGTCCCCATTTTATTAACCTCTATGCTCCTTTTATTTTTATTCCCCAGAAGTGTACCGCTCCTGACCCTGGCTGTGTATAACCGGGAGGGGTGCCCCTTTTCTGCCCCTTGAGTTCTTTCCGTTCATTCCCATTTTTCTACGTTTCCAGAACAATCAGTCCCAAAGCTGTCAACTATTTATCATGTGATGCAGAAGCTTACCTAGACCACATTTTCTGTTTCTTGGTGCTGCGTTTTTCTCCCCAAGTCCTGTTAATGTGACCAAACATCTCTTCAAGGTCACGGCAAGTAGAGCTTGGAGGATCTGCTGACAAGTAGAAATGCTACTTCCCACTTAGATTTCATCCCAAAGACATAGGGGAAGTGTTCGTTTAAAAATGTTGTTTTTGGGCTTCCCTGGTGGCGCAGTGGTTGAGAGTCCGCCTGCTGATGCACGGGACACGGGTTCGTGCCCCGGTCCGGGAAGATCCCACATGCCGCGGAGCAGCTGGGCCCGTGAGCCATGGCCGCTGTGCCTGCGCGTCCGGAGCCTGTGCTCCGCAACGGGAGAGGCCACAACAGTGAGAGGCCCGCGTACCGCAGAAAAAAAAAAAAGTTATTTTTTCTTTTTTTTTAATTAAATTTTTTTTTCTTTTTTTAAACTGAAGTATAGCTGGTTTACAATGTTGTGTTAGTTTCAGGTGTACAACAAAGTGATTCATATATATATGTTCTTTTTCAGAATCTTTTCCCTTATAGATTATTACAAGATATTGAGTATAGTTCCCTGTGCTATACAGTAGGTCTTTGTTGTTTAGCTCTTTTATATATAGTAGTCTGTATATGTTTATCCCAAACTCCTAATTTATCCCTCCCCCTCTTTCCTCTTTGGTAACCGTAAGTTTGTTTTCTATGTCTGTGAGTCTGTTTCTGTTTTGTAAATAAGTTCATTTGTATCATTTTTTTAGATTCAGAAAAGAGTTGAAAAGGTAATATAAATTACCAGTACTAGAAATGAAAAAAGCTATCACTACAGAGTTGATGGACATTAGAATAATATTAAGATAATACTATGAACCAATTTGTGCCAATAAACACACCAAAAAAAGTTATTTTTTAAAATCTTAATAAAATGTGATGTTTCTGTTGATAATGGTGCTCAGAACGCATTAAACCTCGACATCCCTGCAAGGAAGGAAAGCATCCAAGTCTAAATAAGCTGAAGAAGCAGGTGCCCTGCTCTGCTACTCAAAGCCTCAAATGCCCCTTCATGACCAATGAAGAGGAGGCAACCTGAAGGGGCCACCCCCCCCCCACTGCATATAAAGTATTATTTACTGTGCAATTGAATTAAAAACAAGGGTTCGCTATAGCAACCACTCTAACAAGGGTCACTATTCACAGGCTGCCTTGCAGCCCAGGGTCTGGGGCCCATAAGGCACCTTTTAGAAAGCACTGTGGGCAAACCGGTGGCATATGGGGCTTTTATAGCATGTACGAGGCGGGGCTTGGGTCATAAAAGGTTTCTCTGCAGACTGTATTGCTTTGGGAAGGGAAAGGGGAGCACCAGCAGCTATGTTTTTCTGTAGTTTAGGATTAGTGGAAATTTCATGGAAAATAAAACCCAGAGGCACTGGAGTGGCCACTGAGAGGAAACACAAAGAGTTCTTCATGGAGCCAGCCCACCACGTGGCAGCAAGGGAGGCCACTGTTGGCTTCATCGGCTCACGTTCACGCGACATCCGGGGCCTGGGAACGAGCCACTTTGTAATCCCCATCCTGTGGTACCAGTTTCTGCGACCCAAGAATTCCTGAAAGAACCGGGGCTGTTTCTGCAACTTCACAGAGAAGGGTGTGTCTACTTCAGATCCGTGTCTTATTTCTCCTTACCCTAGCAACCTTTTCTTACTGTCTTCCCCCTGTGTTTTCCAGAGTCTTCTTTGTTCCACATAATATCTCTATAAAAATCTTTATTTCATTGCCTTTTTTAACCTCAGGGAAAGAAATCGCTCTCTCTCTCTCAATGAATTTTTAAGAAGACAGAGGTATTCATTACAACATACTGTAGGTGAAATTAGTTAAGAATAAAGGGCTGAGAGGATTTTTATCTTCCCAAAGACAGTGACCTGAGGTCTCTGGCTAATCTGAGTGGCCCTCTTAAAGCTTCCCAGGTATTAGAGATGAGCAATTCTTTTCTGCTGTTTTTTATCCCTTTCTATCCCCAGATAACAGCTTCTGGTGTGTTCTGGCATGAGCTCCTCCAGCGCTGAGCCTCCACGTGAAGGTGACATCTGTCTAAGTGTCTCTTTCCCTCCCGCTTTCTTCTTTAGAGCAGCAAAGGTGACCACTCAGTATTATCACTGACTTCTGACCGTGGCTAGAAGAAAAAGTACCCTCCAGCTTGTGATGGCCAGGGAACTCCAGGGGCCAGACCCCTTGTTCTCGTGTCAGTTACATTAGCTGCCTTGGTTGAAAGTGACTACCTTATAACTCCTATTTTTTTCATAAATATCATGCTTGATAGTTTAAATCCATGCCTTCTAGTGTTTTTACCCACTACCACTTCCACACCATTGTCAAAGCCTAGCATGGTGTTTTGCACATACCAAACCTTAAATAGATGTTTTGCTATGAATGAATGGATGGATTCATGGAGGAATAGAAAGGTTGTTCTGCATTAGAAAAGAGCGATTTGGTTTAATGTAATTGCAGATGCAAGAAAGCAGCTGAAAACATAAATTCCTAAAGTGCCAACCAACTCCTTTGAGGAGCTAATATATAAAGGAAATTTTGACTTAACTCATACTTTAAGGTATTGCAACAGGGGGAAATAAGCAAAAACAGCACAGTGAAGCATTCCTAATTTTGACAAGCCTGTTCTTAGAGGAGAAGAGAGATTCCATACAGAATACAGGCCTTACTCATAATTCCAGAATCCAAAGAGCTGTGATAAATAAAAGTTTTTCATAAGTCGTTTGGAAGGAAACCTGGCTTCAACTGACATGAAGCTATTTGGAGCTTTTGT
Source organism: Aethalodelphis obliquidens (assembly GCF_003676395.1). Taxonomy (NCBI): domain Eukaryota; kingdom Metazoa; phylum Chordata; class Mammalia; order Artiodactyla; family Delphinidae; genus Aethalodelphis; species Aethalodelphis obliquidens. Next base: position 31,367,068 of record NW_020837946.1, on the reverse strand, counting down.
TTATATTTATCCTACCAAGTGGGACTATTCACACACACTTCTGCAGAAATATTAATGTTTGATTATAGGGCGCTCCAGATGTCCCTGGGGTGTTAGGTAATAGATGGTACACTCACCATATTTATTTCCTTTCTAAAATCTAAAAGGTCCTGAATTTCAACACATATGGCCTCAAGGGGTTCAGAAAAGGGATCAGGGATCTATGTTAGCAAAATGTTGCTTTAATATGTCGAGGTTTATTCAGTAACTTGAACAGATTGCCAACAAGACATTCAGACATCTTAAATATTGTATGTAGAAGATCCCAGTGCTTAGGACTTTACAGCATTATATATATTTATTTATTTATTTATTTTTTTTTTTTTGCGGTACGTGGGCTTCTCACTGTTGTGGCCTCTCCCGTTGCAGAGCACAGGCTCCGGATGCACAGGGCCAGCGGCCATGGCTCACGGGCCCAGCCACTCCATAGTATGTGGGATCTTCCCGGACCGGGACACGAACCTGTGTCCCCTGCATTGGCAGGCAGACGCTCAACCACTGCGCCACCAGAGAAGCCCTACAGCATTATATTTTTAAAGCATGAGTTATTCATTCAGCAAATATATCATGGGCATAGACCAGGCAGCTGCATGATCGTGTGGTAAAGGAAGTTGCCACCACTCTTGTTCTTAAGGAGCTCACAGTCTCCTGAATAATTTTATAAGAAGTGGCACAAAAATTACTTACTGGAGGCTTTAAAACATGCTTTCGTTTTAGATCCATTTGAAGCTTTGTTGCTTTTAATTTTTCTCCATTAAGACTTACAAAAATCGGGCTTCCCTGGTGGCGCAGTGGTTGAGAGTCCCCCTGCCAATGCAGGCGACGCGGGTTCGTGACCCGGTCCGGGAAGATCCCACATGCCGCGGAGTGGCTGGGCCCGTGAGCCATGGCCGCTGAGCCTGCGCGTCCGGAGCCTGTGCTCCGCAACGGGAGAGGCCACAGCAAACTTACAAAAATCATCAAGTGATTTCTTAATTGCAACCACATTAACAGATACAGACTTTTAAAGGCTGGGACATTTTCTGTCACAATGGGGATTGTCTGGGTGCTTCCATCTCACTATGTCTTCCGTGGACAAACAGCATCACTGATCACTCAGTGCACCGATTGGGGACGGCAGATGCTGGTGAGGGCTTGGATCAACGAAACTTTGAAGTTACAGCTCAAGCCCCAATACCATCTCTGGCAGGATGCATTTCTGTTTCTGAAAAGCCATAGTTACTCCTGAATGCTAAATGGGTTTGAAAAATTCAAGCACCAGCACCAAATCCCAAGTTACTCCAAAGTGGGTGTGAAAACAAATGGGGAGCTGGAGAGGGTGTGGAGAAAAGGGAACCTTCCTGCACTGCTGATGGGAATGTAAATTGATACAGCCACTATGGAGAACAGTATGGAGGTTCCTTAAAAAACTAAAAATAGAACTACCATATGACCCAGAAATCCCACTACTAGGCATATACCCAGAGAAAACCATAATTCAAAAAGAGTCATGTACCAAAATGTTCATTGCAGCTCTATTTACAATAGCCAGGACATGGAAGCAACCTAAGTGTCCGTCAACAGATGAATGGGTAAAGAAGATGTGGTACATATATACAGTGGAATATTACTCAGCCATAAAAAGAAACGAAATTGAGTTATTTGTAGTGAGGTGGGTGGACCTTGTATGACAGATAGAGTCTGTCATACAAGTGAAGTAAGTCAGAAAGAGAAAAACAAATACCATATGCTAACACATATATATGGAATCTAAAAAAAAAAGGTTCTGATGAAGAACCTAGGGGCAGGACAGGAATAAAGACACAGACATAGAGAATGGACTTGAGGACATGGGGAGTGGGAAGGGTAAGCTGGGACGAAGTGAGAGAGTGGCATGGACATATATACACTACCAAATGTAAAATAGATAGCTAGTGGGAAGCAGCTGCATGGCACAGGGAGATCAGCTCAGTGCTTTGTGACCACCTAGAGGGGTGGGATAGGGAGGGTGGGAGGGAGACACAAGAGGGAGGAGATATGGGGATATATGTATATGTATAGCTGATTCACTTTGTTATACAGCAGAAACTAACACACCATTGTAAAGCAATTATACTCCAATAAAGACGTTAAACAAACAAAAAAATAAACGGGGAAGTCCTGCCAGGAGGAAGCAGGGGAGCCTGGCTGCTCAGCACGTCTCAGTCAGAAGCTTTAGTATCATGCGTTCAGGGCTTCAGAGCTCAACTAATAAATGGTTCCATTAATGCAAAAGCTACAGATTTCACTGTATCAGGAAAAACTGATGTTAAGCAAATTATGTGTCTGGCAGTTGAACACCATAAACTGCAGCCTGGGCCACATTCATTAGGAAGCTTTGTGGTGTCCTGGTGCTTAGATGTGCAAAGCTTTGACAAAGATGACTTCTGTGTTTTCTAAAGGACAGAAGAGTCTTGCCATGTACTTAATATTTTGGTGCTTTGTGATTCGGTGATTTTTGACGATTTTTTTTTTGATGTGGACCATTTTTAAAGTCTTTATTGAATTTGTTACAATATTGCTTCTTTTTTTTTATGTTTTGGTTTTTTGGCCACAAGGCATGTGAGATCTTAGCTCTCTGACCAGGGATCATACCCGCACCCCCTGCATTGGAAGGCGAAGTCCTAACCACTGGACTGCCAAGGAAGTCCCATGATTCGGTGATCTTTTAAGGAGATGCTTCTGCCGGTGTTTACTGTTTCCTGTAGCAGTAAAAAGGTCCACAGAACTTGATAAGCAGGGTGAGAGGAACCGAGGGCTCATCTAAACCTCATCTTAAGGGACACATTTGGATCTCCCCACTATGTCCCACGGCGTCTTTGTAATGGGAATTTTGTTCCAGTCATGGGACCATTGCAGGCTGCTGGCACTCATATCTCCAGGGGGACAAATTCTATTTCAAGAAAAATAGCACTTCTCTTGCAACAGATCTGTCACCACTGCAGGGTTTAGAAGGCGCTGCTCACAGCCCTGGGTGGGAAGGCCGCTCGCTGAGTCAGCCGTACAGAGTGTGAATGGCATGCAGTAATTTGGGCGATGACTTCCACAGGAAATGACCTGAAGAATTCCAGTAATGAAATTCCAGGCAGGAGCCTTGAGAGGCCCGCAAGTACCAATCCATTCTGGAGTCTGGGTTCAGAGCAGACTTTGTCAAGCATGAAGTCGGGCACTTTCAAAGCATGCTTTGACATGGCTTTAAAAAAAAGAAGGGCAAGTCTCTGCCTCTGACTTTTATTCATTCACAGCAGATCTCAAGAAAGGGGACAGACCCATCTCCTTTGTCAAAGTTGTCACAGTATTGGATTTCTGACCAGCTAGAGGTCACTCGGGTGATTCTGCAGGTGGTAGTCAGTGAAGATTCCTAACTTGTGAAGCTTTGGAGGGAAAAAGGGGGTGAAGATGTGTGGGGAGGTGGTTTTTGGTTTTGTTTTTGTTTTGTTTTCCAGGAAGGTGCCAATCCAGAATTCTTCTCTAAGACAAACTTTGGGACCAAAACCGACTGCAGTGCAATGACAATTCCTCCTCTGGTTTCTGTATCCTATTTTCCTATTTGGGTGGGCAGGAGAGCACATTTTCACATGGTGCGAGTAGGTGGGCACAGACTGTAGAAACCCATACTTGCGATCCTGGCAGAGATACATACTGCTATTATGCCTTCCAAATGTCAGCTGAGGTAGGAACGGCTCCAGATCTGAGAGGCGCCAGAGACCTGGTCCCTCAGCGCCAAGACGAGCTTATGCTGGTCTGGTTGGTCGCCCGTATGCAACCCTTTCTCAACACTCGCTGAGCATCTGATCCCCTGATCCCAGCAGCAGTTTCGAGTTCTGGGTATGTTCAGATGCCCCTCTGTTCTTAACTCCCGTACCCCTTTCCCACAATGTGGTCTCTGACAGAGGTTGAGTGGGTCCTCTCGACTACCATTTGGTGCCTAAGTTCTCTAAATCCTTGAAATGTTCCCCATGCTACCCTGTCAGCCTCCCTTCTGTGGAAGCTGTGACCGTTCAAAGAGCCAGATGCCTCCATCAGGAAACAGCGCCTTTGAGGACCACCTTCCTTACGAGGAAAAGTTTTTAACCTAGAAGATAAACTAGGCCAGTTGAGCTGTCTCATGAAGGAGAAGCAATACGACTGATTTAATTGACAGGGATCATATTCTGGGTTACTTTCACTTCTTTTCATTCACCAGTAATTTTTATATACAGTTTTGTTCACTTTTCCTAAAATTGAGTTTGGGTACAACTATATCTAAAATCGAATGGACCCAGCAATTTAAATATAGTTACCGGCCCCCACATCCATCAAGTTAGCCCCTAAGGCAATGATAGCTAACCTTGATAGAGCATTTACAACTTGCCAGACACCAAGAGCTTAAGAGTATCTCCTCATACCCATAATAGCCTTATTAGGAAGGCAAAGTTGTCATCCCTATTTTACAAATGAAGAAACTAAGAAACGAGGGCACAGAGAGGTTAACTAACTTATTAAGTGTCGTATGGCTGTACAGTAATCATAGCAACATTCATATAGCGTTTACTTTGGGCCACACACTGTTCTAAGTGCTGCATAACAATTACCATGTATTGATACAAACATGTTGACTCATTCATTCTCACAACAATCCCGGAAGTAGGCACTATTCTTATCACATGTTACAGATCAGAAAATTGAGGCACAGAGAAGTCACATGCCCAAGCTAGCACAGCTAGTGTGGGGATAGGGATTTGAACCTAGACTATCTAGTTTCAGACTCTGTACTCTTAAGATGCTAAGTTGCCTCTCATATAGTCTTTAATATTGTTATTTTAGTCATTATTTTTCTAAATAAATTTATTTATTTATTTATCTATTTTTGGCTGCGTTGGGTCTTCATTGCTGCGTGCGGGCTTTCTCTAGTTATGGCGAGCGGGGGCTACTCTTCGTTGCGGTGCGCGGGCTTCTCATTGCGGTGGCTTCTCTTGTTGCACAGCACAGGCTCTAGGCACGTGGGCTCAGTAGTTGTGGCTCACGGGCTTTAGAGTGCAGGCTCAGTAGTTGTGGTGCACGGGCTGAGTTGCTCCACGGCATGTGGGATCTTCCCGGACCAGGGCTCGAACCCGTGTCCCCTGCATTGGCAGGCAGATTCTTAACAACTGTGCCACCAGGGAAGCCCCTAGTCATTATTTTTTAAACAAATGCTTCACAGGGTTGTTATTCCATGACATACTCTATGTGAACTTAGCATAGTATATCTGGCACCCAGGAAAATACCACAATAAATTTAAGTTACTATTATTATTAGTTGTAATAATATTCAGGCTGTATGAATTTTTCCCAGTGGGAAACAGAATGAGGACACATTTTTAACCTCCTTAACACAGCTGCACAAGAGTGCCCAGCTACAGCTAGTTAATAAAACATTTTTTCAATAAGGAGAAATATTGATAAACTATATTATTTACCATTCTTCCTAGGACTGGGAACGACTGCAACCATTTCTTTCCTTCGGAATGTTCATTCCTGGCAAGTCTCAGAGCCAAAAAGAAAACTGAAAAAGAATGATCAAGTTCTATTAGATTTTAAGTAGGAAAAAAATGTAATAGCCTCTTCATCTCCAAAATACAGGTGATAATTCCAACCTATCTAGTTCTCAGAGAGGGTATGAAGCTCAAATGAGATAGCAAATATGAAAACACTTTGAGAAGTGTGCCCCGTGACCACAGCGGTATCATTCATATGAGACAATGGCCCAGAGAAATCCCAGATTTATACAAGTCACAGACGCTGTGGGCATGGCACGCTGGGAAGCTCAGACATAAAATGAAAGGCTGCTGAAGAAAGGGAGCCAGTTTGGGGAAGGGAAGAAGAGAAGTTTTGCTTTTTGGAGACCGAAAGGAAAAATCCATGGAATAACAATGGTAGAAAGAGAGGCTACTGCGTAGGTAGCGGGTACCAGAGCATCCAATGTGTTGATGTCAGGCACTTCCTCCTGCACAGCTACAGATGGCTCTGCCCTTAGGTGGCCCCTGCCTAGCAGGTCAGCCTTCCCCTTCAGAGGGAGAGAACAGCACCAGGGCAGTTGCTATAGCAAATGAGGGACAAATCTGGCGGGGGTGGGGGGGTGGGGGGGCGCGGTCAGCAGGCAACACATTCCAACCGACATGATCCAGCCACTGGAGCCTCCTCTAAACAAACTGTGGAATGTGTGTCTTCAAGGAAAGGATTCATGTGTTTAAAGGCCCAGTCCAGCCCACCTCCAGAAGACTTAAAAAAGAGCCAAGAAAACACAGAGGAATCGTTCAAAGAGAACGCACCACGCCTGGCCTCAGCAGTGTACCATTTTTTTTCGGCTTTTCTCTAAGTGTCTCAACAGTTATAATCAAGTCACTGACATTTGGTGCTTAGCGGAGCTGCAGAAAGGTGAGAGATGTAAATACCTCTGCAACTCCATTGCTGGCCAGTCATTTAAAAGGGATAAAAGATCTGCAGAATGGGGTAACTTGAAATCTCTTCAAGAGCATCACCGACTAAAATCTCATCCCAGGGCAAATTCCCTCTAGCCTGTGTTTCAAGCCAAGTCTGGTAGAGGCGTTTGATCAGCTAGACTGGGTGTCAGAGGACTTGCAAATAGGCTTGTTAAAATGGAAAATTGTGATTTAGTATCTTTGGAACTAGCCAGATTAGCAAATGAGAATCCTTTCTAATGATAAATTGTGCTAATTTGGGTTTCATTGGTCAAGTGAGATGTTACTCTGTATTTTACAACCAAGTCTGACGACTGGAATCACTGAAGACGTTCCAATCATATTTTGGGGGGAGTGTTTCTGCCAGGACTCTAAACAGTTGTCTCAAATTTCCTTTTAATAAACAAAGTTATTTGGGTGTTTTTATGTGTTCCTTGTGGAATTTTGGAGATCACTTCTAGCTTATTTTGATAAACTGCTTTGTAAGGGCTCATAAATATCAACACATGGATGAAAAACAGAACAGAACGTCATTTTAACACACGCACTTTTCAAAAGTCTTTTTCCCTCCACTTTTAGGAGAAATACATGCACACTGCAGAGGCTATAGAAGTTCATGAAAGCAGCAAAATTAGTCATTATTTGTTTGGTAGTAACAGAAACCCAGCTCAAATCAACTGAACTAGCTCAGTTGGAGGAAATCTAACTGGAGTGGATAGCTTCAGGCATGGCTGGTTCCAGGAATTCTTCCTGTGTCATACGGTGTGGGAGGGGCAGATTTTAAAAAAAACCTCTAGCTTCACAGTTCACTACAAATAGCCAGAAACCGAATGATAGCCCATATTCCAACCCCTCAAAACAATCTTGCTTGACATTTTGGCATATTTTCTTCCTGTCTCTTGTTTTTGCACATTTTATCTGTTCACATGCAAATGTTAAACCAAGCTAGCTATTGCACCATAGAAAATGCAATGAAGACAGCTTCATCAAGACAGGTGTACTGACATAACACTCATAGTCCTTGCAGGTAGGTGTCCAAACAGGCACTTGGACAATACCTGCTCAGACTCTAAAAAGCTGCCATTCTTCAGGGACAGTACCATCCAAGAGGATTCTCGGTAGTGATGGAAATGTTCTATACCTGCGCCATCCAACACACTAGCCACTAACCACATGTGGCTGTCGAACATTCGAAATGCGGCTAGTGTCACCGAGGAAACGAAGTTTTCACTTCAATTAATTATGATGAATTTAAATCTAAATGGCCACAGGTGACTAGTGGCTACTGTATTGGACCACACAGGATTGACACGACAAATTACACGAGTAGAAGCCACAGCTTAAAGATGAATACACATCAACCATAACCCTCTCGGGATGACAGAAGCATCATTGAAGGCTCAGACCAGAAAAGTCTAATTAAAAGACACTTTAATAAGCTTCAGTGGTGAATCCTTTTGTCCTTGAGTGAAGCCCTCAGCTCCGGTACAGGCTGGAACATTGGTCTCCCTGGTCACCCAGGGCCAGTCTTAAGTGCTTTCCTCTCCCCACACAGAGCAGAGCTCCCAGGAAAATTAGCAGGCTTTCCGGTACTGTCTTGGTTTGCAAGTTACTTCCTGTTTTGTTCTGAAGAGGCAAATATAATGCGAGAGCTAAAGAAAGTAAAGAGGAGCCTGTCTGGATCCCAGACCATGGCTTCGAATTCCCACAGCTGTAAAAAAATAGCTAAAGAGGGTGACATCTTGGCGATTTTAGGGTTTCCACTGAAACAGAGATGTGTGTCATCTCATGACTCTGCTTTCTCTCACGTTTTCTTTTTCTGTTAGTGAAGCTTTGCAGTCCTTTGGCAATGAAAACACAGACCCCCATTACTGTCACTGCGATATTTATTTCATCAGCGTCAGTGTTGTAAATAACCTAAGTGGTGCAGCAGAAGATCATAACCTCCGAGGAGTGCCAAACACGAGACTTCAACGGCAAACATACACTCCAGTGTGTTAGCCTCGAAGATACAATAGCGAAACCACTTCAGGAAGATATGTGGTAATGTGAAATCTGTTATGTGCCTTCTGTTCTAGATTTCAAGCTCTTGAAAGGCAGGGACCCATCTGTCCACTGTCCAAGAGGGTACATACACCCATTTGTAGGCAAGCAGGAGGCTGAAAGCAGGGCTGTCTGGCTTTGAAGACATTGTGCTTCTCCGACACCAGCCGGTCATGTCTCCCGCTGGGCGACTTTGTATTGGAAGTACTGGAAGGGGCAAAGAATTGAGAGGCTGTTCCGCCGAAGAATGCAACCAAGGATTAAACAGACTTTGCTCTTTTTCTCCCCATATCTTCAGCCCCAACATGTTCCCGAAACACCACACTGGTGTCGACGGTTTAATGAGACAGTTTGGGATTGTGGTTTGGGTTTTTTAGTCATAGTGTGAGGGCTATCTGGAGACTGCCAGGTGCCTGCCAGGTGTACTCTGTGCCCTGTTGCCCAGTGTGTCCTGCATTCTACAAGTCTCTTCCAGGTCAGCTCAAGCTCACCCCTGGTGGGTGTTCCAGCCAAGGGAGAACTAGACCACTCACTTTCTCTCAACCCTTCTAAGCCTTGGTTTTCACTTCTACAACGGGGATAATCATACCACCATCTCTTTGCCGTAGTTGAAGAACTAAGGCCTGGGGGCCAAATCCAGCCATGTCAGTTCACTTATTTTTGCTTTCATGCTACAGAGGCAGAGCTGAGTAGCTGTGACAGAGACCATATGGTCCACAAGACCATCTTGTTCTTTCCAGGAAAGTTTGCCAACCTTTGTTGTGAGGCTTGAACACATAGTGAGTGATCCTGAATGTTAGCAGCTCATATTATTGTTGTCAGGCACCTCTTCTGTCTTGAGCCTTTGTCCTTTCTTGTTTGTTTCCCTAATCTCATCCCTTGCCCCAAGTTGATGTTGGTTTGTTTTTCTCTTCTTCCTCCCCCAACTCAATCCCATAAGAACTCGCTGAAAATTCTTCTTGCTGTAAGTTTCAGTTCTATGCTTTCTCTTCCTATCAAAACTACTCTCTCAACCTGAATTCTCTGGTTTTGATGAAGTGTGCTCACCGTGATCAAGAAGGGCTTGGGGTCCCCTCACCTCTGCTGAAGCCATGTGCCTATCCCATCACCACTGCTTGGCTTAAGCTTCTTGAGGACATGAGCAGGGCGCTCGTTGTGTATGGTCGTTTGGGTTGGCCATTGCTCTGTGGGATGTGTAGGAGCCCAGAGGGCACATGGATACCAGCCTCGGGCTCCTTGATTGTCCTGCTTTGATTTCTGCCTGACTTCCTGTCTGCTTTCCTGCTTGCAGAGGAAACCTCCATAGTCTTTGTTGACCTTCTCCCTTAAGTTTACAACCCCACTGAGCAATCAACATATTTTATTTTCCCTGTTGCCACTCTGGTCTGCTTTGACCTCCCAACCTGAGAGCCTTCCTAGAAGAAAGCACAACCAGCTCAAGTTTTAACTAAGTCAGCTTAATTCATGGAGATGAACACTGGCAGAGTGGGGACGGCAGCTGAGCCCTTTCCTTTGTTCCTCAAGAGCTCCTTTCTCCAAGACACTGTCCCAGTGGGGATTCTTGGGATTCAACGACGTTCTTGGTGAAAAGTAGAGTGTGATTCAATGGTGAGGGAGGGAAATGGGTAGCCAAGAGCATTCTCTGGATCTTGCTTTTAAAATCCAACTCTTGGCTTTCCCTATGTTCCACACACATGCACATTTCTCTATCTCATAATCTCAAACATTCCTGGAACACATCTCAGTTTAACAGACAAAGTGACGTTAATTCTGTAACATCATTTATTACATCCTCCATTGGACTATCTTTCATCCTATCCTTAGGATTTTTTTTTCTACCAAGTATTTTAGGCACACTAAGGACTTTGGATAGTGATGTTTCCTCAGTAAAACTAAAGATGATCTCTCTGTTCCCAGTTACACAGTGGCAGGGGTATCAAGAAAGAAGTCAACTTTCAGACTTAAGATAAAGGTGTTATTTTGGAGCAGTTGTTTCCAACTGGTCTGTGTTTTGGGGGTTGTGGGTGGAAGAGATGGTGGGGAATCACCCAGGGCACTTTTACAAGCCCTCTATAGCCACCAAAGGTTCTGATGCACCTCAATTCTGATATACTCCTCTCTAAATTAAAAGCCCTTTATAGATGAATAAAAGGCAAAGACTAGGAATTAAGTTTGTGGGAAGCTAAGGTTAGCTTGGGCAGCTCTGGGTTATCAAAGGGTGTTTTAAAATCTGATCGTTGCTTTCTTTGCTCAGGAGACCCTATCCCCACCATAAAGATGACAAGAAAAGACAGAAGGGCTCCAAGCCATCATGCAAGCCTATTTTGCCTTCATCAAGACGATCTCAAAACAACAGTAACCGTCACCAAATTCTTCAATTATGTAAGCCAGTTTGGTCCAATTGCATTAAGATGTGTTGAGTTCAAACTCCAGCCTTCCTAGGTGTACTAGACATAAAGAGAAAGTGAGAAGTGGCTCAGCCCTCAGGGAGTTTGCAAGTGGATTGAAAGCTGTTTCCAGCAGGAGATTCTCCCTCCTCTTCTAGAAGACATAAACTTATTGTGGAAAAATTTTTTTTAAAGAGTCTAACACAGTATACATTAAAGGTAGTTTGTCCATGGAAAGCACACAGATTGACACAGTCTTAAATACATTTCCTCTAAAGGGACTTTCCCCTTCTAAAAATTTCTAAATCGTGACCCCACGCAATAAGAAATTTGACCTACCCTACCATTAGTCTTGGTTAATCCAAATCCAATTTAGTTCTAATCCATGATGTGGCCAATGTTCTCATCCTCTTAAATCCCTGAATAAGATAATTCCAGAAATGTAATCAAGAGCAGAAAACTGCTTTTCTCCCCACATCAGCCTTAGAGTGATTTCTATATATTGGATATATGTGCCTTTTCTCTAGTTGGATTGCAGGTCCCTGAGATGGGGGATTATATCTTTTTATTCCTTTGGATTCTCTCTTCTTCCTAAATACCCTCAAACTCTTAGCATGTATTTCTTAGTAATAATAATATAAATAAATATTTACTGTTTACCAAGCACAATACTGAGTGATTTACAGTCATTACTGCATTTGTTCCTTACAATTACCCTTGGAGGTTTTCCATATCCTTGGAAAGGTTAAATTAATTAACATGTACACACTGTTATATTTAAAATAGATAACCAGCAAGGACCTACTGTATAACACAGCAGACTCTGCTCAATATTCTGTAATAACCTAAATGGGAAAAGAAACTGAAAAAGAATAGATACATGTCTATGTATAACTGAATCACTTTGCTGTACACCTGAAACGAACACAACATTGTTAATCAACTATACTCCAATAGAAAATAAAAATTTTTTAAAAATTAATTGCCCCAAGGCATAAAGCAAAAAAGTGGAGGATCTAGGATTTGAACCCACGCAGTCATACCCAGAACTCACATGTTGAAGCACCATGCTGCACAGTCTCCAGCATTGCTCTCTGGTGAAGCTGACCAAAATGCTACAGGCACAAGGTGTTTGCTTGTATATGGAGAACACTTCTCCCACGAACACTGAGAGGCATCGACAGTGAGATTCCACGATGAGATAATGAACGTCTGCAGCCTCCCTGCGCCACCAGCTGAACGTCTGGCTACATCAGCTTCATGTATTCTGTTGGAGATGCACTCAATGGTATTTTTATGAGATATGCTTTTTTTGTTCACAATCATCCAAAGAGGTAACTCCTTTAAAAATCTTCCTTCTATAGATAAATAAAAGGCAGAGAAAGAAGAGTAGTAGATCACCTGAGTTTAAGAAGAAAGGGAAAGCCAAGGTTTGCCTCTGCTGTCCTTGAGTTCTGCCAGTTCTTAATCTAAGTTTTTCCCTCAAGAAGCCCCCCAGACCTGTAATGGTGAAAACATAGGGGTATGTGACTCCAAAAAAGAAACAAGATAAAACCATAAGGAAAAAAAAGAACAAGATAAAACTATTCGGGAGAAGAAATTACAAGTCATTCACTAGTATATTGGTAAAAATATTTTAATGTATTTATCTATGTATAGCAATCATGTTTAACGTTCTTGGGATTCTGACTCCATACCAGCTCTACAGTTACTAAATTATAATTTAAAATAGAGTTGTAAATATCACTCTGTGTAATCTGTTTTCCCGCCTCTTCTTGGAAATATTGGGAGATGCTTGAAAGATGTCCATTACACCAATTAAGCAGCAGTGGTATTTATGTCACATTCTTTGCTACATAGCTTTTGCATCTCATTTAGAGTTATTACTCATATGGCCCAACTATTGCCTGATTTAGAAGGTCTGTGGGCAAATGTAGAATATGGAAATGGTCCTAGAATAGGAATAATATATTTAGGATACTTTAAACAGTGTTAGGTATATTTAGTACATCCACTTAATTCTGTTTTGGATGATTTATATTCTGGGCTATGCTATGCTTCTTAGAAGTTATTCCGGTTATATTTCAAATTTTAATTCGAAAAATATTTTAGGGAGTACAAAACAAACAGAGGTGGGTCCAAGTTTTCCTGGATTGCTGGAGCAGCAATAACAGAGACATACAAATTCTGGGCACAAAGTGGGCTCTAGCACCATCTCTACCTCTTCATTTTTACTATCTCTGGCAATAAGAGTAAGGAGACAACATGCTGAATTTCAAATGTCCTTCAGTAACTGGAACATTGCATTCTAATTCATTTTGATGAGTCAGATTAGTTATTTGTCACATATGTTGGTAATGCAAGGAAATGTAGTCAGTCCAGAAAATTAATCCAGGCAGCCCGACATGAGCAGGTGAATGAAACTGACCAAAAGCACATCAGAGGAGAAAGCGGAGGAAAGTATTTTTAAGGAGGCTATTCAGTAACCAAATCCTTTTAATGTTGAGTAATAGGTTTGATAGGTTGAAATCTCCACCTTTTTTGTGAAGAAGACGGAAATCCTTTCCTTGTTTCGGGGTGGGGAGGAAGCAAAGATATTGGAATGAGAAGACTGTATAATTTTCTGCTTCCCTGAATGTCTATGTCTCACTTCCAGGACACGTGTGGATTCCACTAACCTGTGGAAAAAGGGCGAATGGGAAGGCTCTGTTGCCAGCAAGCTGTTTATTAGAGATTAGGAAAGTGTTTGGATTCCCTGATACAGCTGGCTGGGGACCCCTTGCCTGGGAGACAAACAGGAAAGTGAAAAGCCTGGGCTAAATTTTGCTCTGTCGCTGGTCAAATTTCTCCTAGACCTGAAAATGACATTGCTCTCCCAGGCTGTTGAAATGAGATAGTGTAACATCCCGAATGAGATCACTAGGTCATAATCTCGTCCTCAATGTGATTTTCTTGGCATGTGTGAGCATGACTGGGAGAAGGGGGAAAGGATGAGCATGGGTTGAACAAAACCATTCCTTTAATTAAGCTCCTAGCCATGTCACCTTCTGCTCTGATCCCATCAGATCTCAGCAGCTAAACGGGGTTGGGCTGGGGGTCGGCAATTACTCTGTCTCTGTGGCATGTACCACTTGTAAGGTATACGTTGAAGCCTTACACTCCTGGCTAGGTGTGTGCTGCTTTGTGGGCTTCTCAGAAAAGAACATTAATAAGGCAACAAATCCTAATGTCGGAGAGCTTTGGGTTCTCCAAAAGGTTGGCATAGCATAAATGAAGGTGATGTGTCAATATACTGGTACCTCAATCAAGAGATCCCTGGAAGCAAAGCTTCTTCCTTGAGGCAGAGAGGACTTGCAATGTTAGGAGAGTGCAAAGACCATCAGGATTCGGGTTGGGGAGGGATGGATTGGGAGTTCGGGATTGGCAGTTGCAAACTAATATGTATAGAATGGATAAACAACAAGGTCCTACTGTATAGCACAGGGAACTAAGTGCTATAGTGATGGAAGAGAATATGAAAAGAATATACGTGTGTGTGTAAACACACATACATATCTGAATCACTTTGCTGTACAGCAGAAATTAACACAACATTGTAAATCAACTATACTTCAATAAAATAAATTAAAAAAAAAAGATTCAGTATTTAGAGGATTGTCTCTGGCAGACACATCTTCCAGTCCTGGCTGAGGAAACAGTTGAATCCCAGGACTTCTAGGCATGTTTTGGTCACTTAAACGTGACAGAAACTTGCTGAGACTGACTGTGGATATTGCAAACCCCATTAAATGGTTATGCAGCTACGATGATATTCTGCTGTGTCTGTTTGCCAGAGCCATTTTCTCTCTAGACGAGGAGCTCTCTACCACAACCAGCTGTGGCTTTGGCCCTGAAAATCAGCCGGGAACCTCAGTGACCAGAGGACCCCCTTCTGCTTGGCCACAGACAGGTCTAGAAGCAAACCATGCCCCCATGCCTTCACACTGGGATGGTAGCATGAAGGCAATCAGAAAAATCAAGGCCGTCATTGACAAGAAGAAAGAGCAAGAGAGCATCTGCTAACTACTGCTCTGTTTAATGAATGACTGCAATATGTCTGACTTCATCATCTCCTTTCATCTTTTACCTCTGCAGATTTCTGCAAGTAAATTCCAGAGTAAGAGTCCTCATGGACTGCCTTTCAATCTCTTTGTTCCTTCCAAGGAAAACTGCAACCATTGGCATTTTGGTTCAATAAATATCCTTGCCCTTGACTGTCACTCATTCTTCAGAGAGGAGCGAGGAGGAAGGAGAGGGCTGCTGGGAGGGGAAGAAAGGGTGGGTTGTGACTCCGAGATGCCATAGCCCCCTCTTTTGTTCACAGTAGCCCACAAAGGCACCGTGCACAGACCAACAATAAGGAAAGTGGAAGACACATGTCACTTTACTCTTTCACTTTATTGCTCCTGACCCATTTTGATCCTTCAGCCTTAGGCTTTCCTCCTGTTTTAGTCCTGGCCCTTTGGGAGCAGTTACCAGAACCAGGAGAGAGTACATTTAGAGAAAGGGATGTTCGATAGGAGGCAGGACTTTTATATTGGAATGCAGCCATCCCCAGACTGACCTGACAAGGGGGACAGACTCTTATTCTGGAATTTAATCCCAGAAATCTGGAGAGGTAAAGGGTTAAAGGAGGTGCTAATGCTGATGAAACCAGACATATAGGATAAATACCTGACCTTCCAATCTTCTTACCCTCTGACCTCCCACCAATGCCTTCCACTGGCCAAAGCCAACCGGTAACCAAAGGGCAAGGAAGCCCACAGATGCAGCCCACGTGAGTCGTGAGTCGACCCCTTGGGCCATGGAGCAGGGTGGGGACAGGACGAGAGGGGCAGATGGAGAATGGCAGTAGACTCCACACACTCTGTTGGCTATTTTGTTAGTTTGTTTGATTTTGGATCTGATCTGGAATCCAAAGGGTGTCTTAAAATCAAACACAGTCCAGAACAGGAGGACAATGTTTACTACTCCAGATTAAGAATATAGGTTTAACACATGCTCAATCCAAGCCCTGTGGAGTTGAGGCTAGGAGAGAGGGGAGGAGTGTACTCTAAAGGAGTACACTCTAAAGGAGTGTACTCTAAAGTCTTTGTTAGTCTTTGTTCTTCAGGACAATACTTCTTCAGAAGTATTTCTTTCTAACACAAGTTTGCCCACAAAGCTACTTTTACATTCTAAAAAGTCCCAAATGTATGACCACTTGCTCCAGATGTGTTAATAGTGCAAAAGCAACTCACAACAGGCTACTTGAGTTATTACATAAAAGAACTCAACAGGCAGTTAAGTCTTCTAACCACACTCTTTCACCTTTACACATTTGGAGTCAGATTTCAATAGGCATTAAATTCTCCCCTTTGTTTTTATTCTTTTTGCTGCAGTAGCATTAGTGGGGAGACATGAATAGCTGGGCTACAACTAAGTTGTAGCAGGTATTTGAGAAGTCTCTGTGTATATGTGAGTTCCATACTAAGTAATGTTCAAGGGGGAGGTTGAAACACTGAAATATTGAAATAAACGGCTTGAGTCCTACCCCTGGTTTATTATTCTTGACTAGCCCCACAGGGTAACCTTGGACAAATACCTTTGCCTTTGTAGGAGTCAAGTTTTGCTACTCCAAAGTGGAAAACTATCCTATCATCAGGGAGGAGATGTGAACTAGAAAAGGTCCACATCTATAACCCTGGGCTTTGCCGAAGGCAACCCATTCTTTGGGGGCAGGGAAAGGTGAATTTTGTTGTGGCGTTTCCTTCTAGGCAGTTGCTTCCAGAGGATTCATGGGTTCACAATTTAAGAGACAGCCAAGCATGAAGGTAAAACTTACGTTCAATGGCGCCTGTATTTCTGGTCCTAGGAAAACCCACTAAGCCATGCTCCTTGGCTTGTTTTATTAATTTTCACATCTGAAAATGTTTACATTGCTCTATTCCCTACCTCAGTTTAGAGTCTTCCCCTGAAAGTATTTGATGGTGAGTTATTTATTTAGTGTGAAAGGAAAGGGATTAAAAATATGAAAATCATAACCTCATCTTCCGCATGTCCATGTAACACACCAGAAGCAGCAATAAGGTGCTGGGATGGTAGCTAAAAAAACAGGTGGACTTGAACACGCCTTGTCCTTTCATCAAGGCTTCAGGCTGCTGAAACCCATTTTCTAACCTTCTCAATAGTTGCCCAGCTGGTACATCTCTAAGTATGTGTTTTTCACAATATGTTTGCATCACCAGAAGCATTCAGGGACTCTCTAGATCATTTAAAAATTTTTTTTCTAATTCAACATCTTCTGTATGGAAAACCCAAAAGCATCCACACATCTTTGAGAACAATTCTTATGACTTATTTCACATTTGTAGTTTTTATTCTAACAAGCATATAATGACAGATCTGGGGTGCCACTTCAGTAACTGCAAAAGGAGAGAGAGGATGGTTAAAATGGATTTATCCAGTGTTAAATGAATACCAACACACCTGCTTCAAAGGAGGAATAATTAACCAAACAGGTATTCACTAAACCTGTTATTACTACCCCCACGGTCAAATAACCTTCAGAACACTTATCTCCTGTAGGAAGCTCTTATTATTCAGATAACAGCATTTGTTTTTTCTTCATCCATGTTTATATCAAGAGAGCTCCTCTGCTGACTGGGAAAGACCAAGTAGAAAGCCAAAGAGCAGAGACACATACAGACCTAAGGTGGGGAAGTGTTAGAAGGTGAGAAGGGAAACAGAGCAAAAAAAAGAAAAAACATCCATTCACTAAGTCTGGAGCAGGTTTGTAAAGAAATCTGCTCAAAACCCATGTGTTCCTTTGTCTGCAAAGCAAGAGGGACACCCTTGTCTGAAAGTCGAATTTTAAGGACTAGCATCTTAGAACAATGTGTGTTTCTCAGCAATTATGACGGGGCTGGGTTTCTAAAACTTCAGCCAGGTATTTATTGCCTTTGTAATTTTTACTGTATGTGTACAGCAGTGGCCATGAGAACAGACTGCTCAGCCCTCCGATTTCAGGGAGTGCACAGATGCAGGGTCCCAGCTGCTGCCTTCTGAAACCCGTAGCCACATTTGCAATGATCTGTGCTTCCCACAGGCTGCTCCCAACCAATGGCTGAGTGCACCAGGGTTATTAAGGCAGGGCCATTCCTGGGAGATGTTTCTAAAATGGGAACACATGAGACAAAGGCTTGGTTGGGATTTCACTTGGAAAAGTATCCCAGGAAGCAGAAGTGGGGTTCTGGGAATGTGAAACAGAAAAGGAGGGACACCAATACAGGGATGTATGACTGAGGACACCAAAGACAGCCCGTCTCCCGAGGACTGCTGTCTGGTCTGAGACTCGGCCACCTTATCTTCCTTCCCTCTCTCCTTTGCTCAGGGTCAGACCTGATGTCACCCCGATGGTTCTCAGTCTCTCCTGGCTCCCTCTCCACTTTCTCTTATAGGTATTTTTCCTAACAAATTTCTTGCCTAATTAACGTCATTTTGTGTCTGTGTCTCAGAAGGTCGAGATTAACACACTTAGGTAATACCACCTGCATCATGTATATGATTATATGCAGTTATATACAATTACATATTTGTATATAATTACATACCATTATGTATATAGTATGTGTACATCTCTAATAAACTGACCATGGCACGTGGGACACCTCCAGATCGTCATTCAGTTACTCTCGGGCCCACATCTTACTGCAGCCACTGCTACAGCAATCAGGTAGGTCTCAAAACACCTTTGCATGGTTACAACTTGTTTAGTGCCTCAGAATACCTGGCAGAACTGCTGGCCACTCGTGCTCATGCAACCCAGAATTGTGGGGTGTTAATGCTCATGGGGCCATCTTTGATCAGTGGAGGATAGGCACCAATGGGTAGATACTTACCCCATTCATCCCCTGAGATTCATGTCTTAGGTGCCTTAGAAGGTCCTGGGGAATCAAACACTAGTCTTGCATAGCAGTGATCAAATCAGCCAGGCATCCATCTATTGGGTTTCCTCCATCACTCTTTCTCCCCCAGACTCTCACTTCAGCTTCCTGGGTGGGAGTCCTTTCCAAGTGAATACTCTTTGCTGTGACTTTCAGGGAAAACCATACTTATTTCCTAAACCGTATCATTTATGAAATCACACATAAAAATAAATGCCTAAGTGTCAAAACTAAAAATATTTAGCACAGTACCTAAAATTAACTCACTTACCACCTGGCACCCCATTTTAGGAAACACTGCAACAAAAGATATTGAGGTATTTCTGATCAGACACTACTGTCTCTTCCCATGGCCATAGTTAAAATAACATCAGTGTTATACCATTGAGTAAAACTGTCCAGTGAGACCAGAAATAACTGATGGAACTTAGGGTTCCCTGTTATATTTTGCCTTTGTATGTTTTAGACAGACTCAGTGACAATGGACTTCTCTGTAAGCATTTTGTTCTGTTTGGCTTTGTATAATCTTGGTACGTCGTGGTTTAGCATTTTACAGTCTTTTGGTTACAACTTTATTTCTTGGAAGGATTTTCCCAGGTAGCTGAAATTATAGACCATGGGCTCCTCAGTGTGGTAGGCGGCATTCTAAATATGTCTCTCAAGAGTCTTACCCCTTGGTTATTCAGTCAAACACTAATTTAGGAACTGTCAAGGGACTTTGCAGATGGAATTAAGGTTATTACTCAGCTTACTTTAAGAGAGGGCAACTATCCTGGAATTGCCGGCGTGGAGGCAGGCAATGTCATCATGGGAACCCCTAAAAGCAGCAGAAGGGCTTCCCTGGTAGCGCAGTGGTTGAGAGTCCGCCTGCCAATGCAGGGGACATGGGTTCGTGCCCCAGTCCAGGAAGATCCCACATGCTGCGGAGCGGCTAGGCCCGTGAGCCATGGCCTCTGAGCCTGCACGCGTCCGGAGCCTGTGCCCCGACATCAGAAGAAGGCAGAGAAGTGGCAGAAAGAGAGTGTGGAGGAGAGATGAGGCAGAAGGGGACGTTGAAGATGAGCAGCTGTCCTGCATCACAAAGCAATGAACACAAGGACAGGATGCAAGCAGAGTCTGTTGCGATGCTGTCCGGGAGCCCCTGGCCCAATCCTCTGCCCCCAGCACGCTTCTCATTACACAAGGACATCAAGCCCCTATTTGGTTAAACCACTCTTGGTTAGGTTTTCTATTACTTGTACCAAACACATTTTTAACCAATACAGGTCCCTTCCCCAAAAGGCTCACTGATGCCCCACCAGAGTCTCTAATGCTCCTGTCAGTAAGATGCTTTAAAGTTTGCTTTATTGTATAAATAGATGCTATGTGCATTGGGCTGGTCTGGCCAGTTTCCCTGGGTCTGATTACCAAGGAAGTGAGTGACAGGCTAGCCATCACTTGCTGTGGGTCTGCCATGTCCAGACCCAAATGCTAGATGATCACCCCTACACCGAGGTGTCACATGATGGGTGGATGGGACATTACACATGCAAATTACTTTTCTTTTCACAGCTTCATGTATTTACAAATATACTGAGTTCATTTACAAAGGCAGAAAATGGCTACCTCAAAACAGCAATGAATTACCCGAGATCATTTACTTACCCGTTGGGATTATTTGATTTTTCTTTTCAGCCTGAAGTTTCTAATTGGTGACTGTAAGTTTTTTCCTCTTGCCCCAGTGATATGACACCGTCAGGATTCTGCCCATGTGGTTGTTCCCTCCTGCGTAAAGTACGCACAGTTGGCGCAGAGTTAAATCAGTGCTGCCTCGCTCTCCCCCTTGGAAGAAAAGCACTTCCCGTTGAGGCAGAAATCACCCCATGCGGTTATTTGTCAGCTAGCTGCAATGCAGCTGACAAATCCCGAAATACTGTTGTGAAAGACAACCCTCTCCTGACTTGTCCAGCATATCCACTTTGCAGCAAAACCATAAATGCCATCCCAAAGGTATTAGGTGGCTCTTTTTCTATGTTCATGACAAGAAACAAGAAAATGAAAAGTTGCGTGAAGCTGGGAAAATTGCAGAAACCTGGCAGGGGATGACTTTCACCTGAGCAGTTTGTCAGTTCCAAAGGGACATCTGAAGCAAGTTTTAAGAATAAGAAGTATCCGGTTCCCATTCCAACCATTTGCCTGGCCATAATTATTGCAATATGGACTAACATCCCAGCCCTGCAATGCACCTGGACAGGCTCAATAAATACAACCAACCTGCAGTATTAATTAACTTGGATGACACAAGTCAGAAAGGTCTTTATTTACTACAATATGTTCTCTTTTTAACGGGGGACATATTGTATTTTCCTAGCTCCAGTCTGTCAGATTATCCTCAAATATATACACCTCTCACCTCAAGATGGGGAAATGCAGTGCCTCCCACACTCCCATCCCCAGACTTCCCTCCCCCAGGGCCAAGGGCAGACAAACCCAGCAATGGCGCAAAGTGGTACAAGCCCCCCCAACCGATATGAATCTTCTGGAAGTCAAGTCACTTGGTGAACACATGCCTAAGGCTTTAGAAGTCTAATTTTAGTTCCCTCCTGCCCAGTCCCCCGTCCTACTGGACTTGTCAGGACCTAATAGACTGAGCTAATACCCAAAGTGAAAGGTCAATTTTTTTTTTAAGGTAGTGGATTTGAAAAGAATTCAGGGTCAAGGACTGTAGATTCTAATCCTTACTCAGTCACTAGTTTATAGACTTCCCCAAGCCTCTTAATTGCTGTGCCTTTGTGTGAAAGAACTAAACCGCCCTTTCTTACACTAATGCCCTGAGGATCCATAAGTGCTGGGAAATCCCTCTGCAAATATGAAATTCTATGTAAATAAGCTACTTGAGGAGATATTACTAAGGAGATCTTGAGGCAACTGACCTGACTTTGCTCGGCACTTGGAACAGCCACACACACACACACTCACACTCACACTCACATTCACATTCACAATGGGTACTAAAGGATTTATCGATGACGAATCTCATGAAGATGGATAACTTAAGTACAGGCACACCTGATGGCCGCAGCAAACACTGGTTGACCTCTTGAAGTCCCTTCTAGACCTATTAGCCTTTAATTTCATGCTGATGATGCTAACTTTAATGAATACAGAGTGAGGGCCATATCCATGTGTACCTTCCATGGTAATGACAATGTTTATCAGGATTACTAAGATTTGGTCTTCATTTATAAAGTGTATTAGCATCAACCATCTTACAAATATATACTTCCCAGAACTGCTGCACTCTGCAAAACAAACAAAAGAACTCTGCAAGAATCAGTGCATATTATAATATATGGCTCAGTGCTTAGGGTAACAAAACAGTAGTGTAATTACTCCCAGCATGACATACGCATGCACAAAAACTTTGCTTTAAACAGTGTCTGTCAATTTCCCTACAGCAGTGCGGGAATCACTGACACGCACAATTTTACCCATCAGTATGATGCCCAATTACTTGAAAAGGGTGAAAACTTCATGCCACTTTCCAACATGACAGCCGTAACCTTTAAATATTGGCAATTGCCGAGATGTTTCATGTACTAAATTTTCTGAACGTATCTGTGAGTTTTCTCTCAGCATCAGCTTCCCTCTCTCTTCACATTATAAAGTATTAACAAAGTTTTGCTTGTCTCTCTTAAGATTCACATTTGTAGCCACAAAGGACGCTTAACTCTACTAAAATGGTGATCTGATTGCGAGAGAGATTGTGACATCTACTCTGAAGGATATTTTAAAACAAGAGTTTCTTATAAAATAGATAAACAACAAGGTCCTACTGTATAGCACAAGGAACTATATTCTGAAAAAGAATAGATATATACATACATGTATAATTGAACCACTTTACTGTACACCAGAAACTAACACAACATTGTATATCAACTATACTTCAATTGCCAAAAAGAAAACAAAAGAGTTTCCTTCCTGGGTGCTTTATGTGTCACATAGCCTGAAGACAGAGTAGGGTGTCACATGTACTCTATTTGGATGTTTTATTCAACTTATTATTTTCATTCAAAATTCAGACCTAGCCACACATAAAAGTAGTAGATGTTTGGCTCCATGTTGTCTTGAAAGAGTTAATAGTCTTTTCCAAGTGATATACTGAATTCTCAAAATGTAAATTTGCACAGCAAATAATTAAAGCTGCATATTTGCATATGCCACATAATTTGAATATACATTTATATGCTCTGAGTGTATATGCAAATGAAATTCATTTAAAAATTCCGGGGCATGGATGACCTCCCAACTGTAATGCCCAATGACTTTTTCCCCACTTCCTTTATGTCACAGCAACATTTGATGCTCTTCTCTTAGAAATTCTGTCCACCGTTAGTGACCTTGCATAAACATGGTTTCATCTAGGACTCTGTGATGGACATTTGTTGGGTTTTTGACCACCTAACATCTGAATTCTCTTTCTTGTTTGGAGACACCCACTGCTGACATAGAGAAGACCACACACTTGTTCTCTGGGAACCGTAGCAGGTGAGCGCGCATGACCTAAACTTAATCAATCAGACAGCCCATCTAGAACTCTGAGCCTGGAGCGAAGGATGCAAAGAAGCAAGAAGAGTTTGCCTTCCACTGTGGTGGCAGCAGTGGGTCTACAGCCTGTGTCCTGAGCAGTGGTAGAAGTGGAGTCAGGAGTCTGAGAGTGCCCACTGGGAAGGTTGTAGGGGGCGCAGGGAGTTCTAACCCAACTAGTCCTGCAGCACAGTCAGCTATGTCTCAACATCCTCCATTGCCTGTTTCTCAAGCCTCCTTCTCAGCCTTCTTGTGATTCTCTGAGCTGCCAAGTATACTTCCAATTAAGCTCTTTCAAGCTTAGTTAACCAATTTTTCTTTGTTTGTTTGCAAACAGTAAGTTGCAGGGCTGATTATTCTGTGAACTCTCCTGCACAAAATCATGCTCTGGATCATGTACTAAAATAAAAACCTCTGTATCCTAGTGATTTAGGAGGCTTGGATATCTTTCTCAATTCAACTTTTGTCTCCATTCCTCACATTTTCTACTTTCCAGTCAACATTCTCTGACCACACTTTTCCCAATCAGGTGTCTCTATTTGTATCAATTTCCTTGCTTATTAAAAGCTCACCTATCATTCAGATCCACATTAATTTGGCTAGCGGTTGGGCCATGTTTAATATTTGCTATAGCTATATGTACTGGAGGTTTCAGATTGCTCCAGGTTCTAACTCACCTATCAAGACTTCTCTGCCTTCAACCCATGGAAAACAGATGTGACCTTGATCTTCCTTGACCTCTTATAGCATTTTGCATCTTTCTTATGTCAAATATCACATTCCACTTTGGAAAAATGGTCATTTGTTTTGTATTCAATATCTCCTAGATTGTGAGGTCTTACTAATGTCCTAGAAGATATATCTAATTTTTTTTGTATCTGTACATTTTCTAGCAGAGATCTCGTGATTCATAAATGTCAGTTGAAAACCCAAACGGATATGCACACATCCTTCTTACACAAATGGAGATTATTACAACTCTTCAAATATACAACTTCTTATGTCTCCAAAATTCCACCCACCCACTGACTAACTTAAAAGAAAGATAAAACATTATATTTCAAATTATATTCTATGATTTCCACCTAAACATGGAAATAATATATTAAAAAGTTTAACAATTAAATATTTAGGAGTTGAACAAGTAACTTAACTATTTTTATTTTGACTTACTTAACTGGATGTTTTAGGTATTGCCAACATTTAGGTATTTAACAGTCAATGACTATAGGTGGGGTTTGGGGGCAGACAGTTTACATCAATGAACAAGCGTGGTTCTCATGGCAAATGTTCACTGCTATAAGCTTGTTCCTAGCCGGTAATATTCATGTATTCTTTGCTGTACACAGAGTTTCAGAGATAGGAATAAAGGAACCCTAGACAAATTTTGGAGAGAAAGTCAATTATCTATGTTTGTATATTTTATTTCTCATAGGAAAGAGGTCGGAGGAAAGCACAGTTGTATGCCATTAATAACTGATAAGGATAAGATAGAGTCACTAGGTGGCAAAGTTGAAATAGAAAAAGAACCAGGAATCTAGACAGGGCTTTACTAAGATGGACACATGTGGCCTACTTGGAAAAAATTACCACATATATAATGCATT
The DNA here is from genome assembly GCF_003676395.1 of Aethalodelphis obliquidens. Taxonomy (NCBI): domain Eukaryota; kingdom Metazoa; phylum Chordata; class Mammalia; order Artiodactyla; family Delphinidae; genus Aethalodelphis; species Aethalodelphis obliquidens. Next base: position 31,342,001 of record NW_020837946.1, on the reverse strand, counting down.
TCCGGAAGGTTTGGTGCAAAACTTACTTCTTGTGGGTATTTTGTTTTCTTTTAAAAAAGAAAGGTGTTTTTCTCCCAGTTTTTTTTCTATATAAATGCATTTAGAAAGTGGTTAGAGGATAAGTGCATTGGGGCACTCTAGACATAATGGGTTCTGGAGAATCTCTTCTATTATTTTGTCACAATGCATCAATGATAGTTCTAGATTAGACAGTCTGATCACATTTTGGGAGGGTTTCTGTATAGTGAGACCAGTTCCTACAATTCACAATTCTCATACTCTCTCTCTCTCTCCCCACCTCTCTCTTTCCGAGCACTCCAACTACAAGCTGTCTTTGCTCTTTCCTTTCAGCATGGCTTCCGTCCAGAGCCAATTACAGAAAACAACATCTCCCTAGCACTACTGACAATAATCTCAAGGAAAGAATTGCACCTACTCAAGCCTAAGAACATATTCAAGAAGTTAATTATTTTCCTAGCGTGGTCCTTGGAGCAGCCTTTTTTTTTTTTTAACCTTGTTTCACTGTAAAGTACCACAGGGTATTATCCCTGTGGAACCTATGGGGTACTATATAAAACCAAGTTGTTGCTGATCTTACTTAAAATCAGTTCTTATTTCCGTTTTGTGTCTGCTTGTTTATAGCACCTGGCTTGTTTGCCTGGTTCTGAGGTTCTTCTACTCAGAGCTGCCTGTCTCTGGTTCAGAACCCTCTCACTTCAGGGTGCTACATGACCCCGCATGCTGAAAGAAGAAAAGAGGTAGTGCCAGAAACTCATTTTCCAATAAAACGGCAACATGATTGAAATGCATTCCTCTAAATTCAGTATCAGTTAATTTTAATGGTCACAAGTCTTCCATCGATTTATAGATGCTGTGCATATCATGAGTTTTAGAGAGAACATTATTCCTGAGACAGCTCTCTAATTGAGAGAAGGATTCTATAGCGTAGAGACCTTCGATAAATATTCTATAGAGATAATTTGTGGCTTTTTGTTCTGTTGGTCACTGGGCCAGCCACGCACTGACTTCAGTGAGCAGGTTTGGGAAATGTGTCTGGAGTCACAGCAAAGAGAGGCTGATCACTGTATCCTCCATGACAACAGAAATCTGTGGAAAGTGTTCGTAACTGATGGGGCTTTTGTTCCGGCCTACTTTCCATTATGGGCAAATTCTCAAGACAGTACGGAAATTGTGACTAGAAGACACAGAGGCCTGCCCCCAACAGACACAGAGGAAAAGGAAAAGAATGGATGTGACATCCACCTGATTCAGCAGCATGCTAACAAAACAGGTGAGGACTTGGGCCTGGGTTCAAATGCTGGCCAGTGACACATTCAATGTGGACAGTGTGACCTGGTATTGACTATTCATTCCTGGCTTGGGGCAAGTTACTTAGTTTTCCAGATGCTCAGCCTTCACACCTATAAAATGAAGCCATAATAATTAACTTAGGTAAAGCTGAACATAGGTGTCCTCACATGGTAAGCACTTAGCAAGGACACTTCTCCCGGCTCCCTACCATCTGAGAGTCAGTTTACTACACCGGTGGTGCAGCGACTTTGCTGTAACAGGGTAACCAGTTAGAGATCTCAAGAGTGGGCGAGGGTGTGCCCCTATATCACCCGCAGACAATTACATTCTAGCTGGCTCTCGGCTTTTCTGTTTTTATTGTCGATAGTGTGCCAGTCCTGGACTCAGTGGCTGCCTACAAACTCAGCTTCCTTCAAGAACTAACAAGCTAATTGGAGCCTCCCAAGAATGCAGGGTAGAGATTAAAATGCCAAAGGCATGAGCTTGTCAAGATCTAATGGAGTCCAAAGACAGAGAAGCAAGAAAACTGGAAAGATGGAAAATCTAGCGACACCTCAAGACTTCACATATTTCCTTGGGCGAGTCATTTCCCCCTCCCCATGTCCCCAAGCCTCTAAGGCCTCACAGTGCTCTGACATCCTACAACACAAGCAGCAAATGGCTCTCTGCTGGGGTGGGTTAGAACAGTGGCCACCACTCAGCACCCTGGGAGATCGGTGCTGACAAAGGCTCTTTGGTGCATCCACTGGAACTGAGTTCGGACCTTATCTCTGCCACTGGCTGACTGTATGAACGTGAGAAAGCTCTTGAACTCTCTGGGACTTGGTTTCCATCTGTATAAGGGGGAGTTCATGGGATAGTTATGGGGTTTAGGTGAGAAAATGCATTTAAAATGAAGGGCTTAATGATGGGAAAGACATTAAAATTAAGGTCATGGATTTAGAGAGGTTCAGAAAATCTCTCCAAGGTGCCATCTCCTCTGCTGTAAAATGATTTTGTAATAGTTTCTACTTTTTAAGGCTGTTGGGAGGATTAAATGAACTAGTCAATAAATGATACCTACAAATAGCCCCTAGCACATATGCTTTACGAAATAGAGCAGATTAGATGTTTGTATCCCCCTTATTATCCCATTTCCTGCACTGCTTGCCATTCCTTTGTTTACCTATCCCTCAGCACCATGCTTGGCCACCTGCAGATGTCTCTCTTCTAATACCCAGATAGGATTCCCCAAAGAGCCTTAGCAATCTTCCAATGGACACCATGGCTTCCTAGTGGGGTAAGTCGGCTATCTCTGTCCTAATAGTCATGATGAGCCACTTTGAAGTTAACTTCTGCCTTTCCTAAGAGCAATAGCCATTAGCCAAGTGAATGGGACATCTCAACTTCATTTACAAAAGTGAGGAGCGTGCTAAAAATATTGTTGGTTATTTCACAGTTAATTGGCTTCCGCTTGAAGAGGTGGTGTGTCTCTGTCTTTGTGGGGAGTCTCATGTTCACTTCTGGTCACCTTGTTTCCAGAGAAGTGGCACAGAGATTGAAAAATGCTGGAGAAGGGCCTTATTTCACTCAGAGGTTGAAGATTTATGGATTATGAGAAGCAGCAAAGAATAGAATTAGCTAAAGATGAGGATGAACTTGATAGCACGACTCAGCACTGTGAGGGTTTAATAAAAACTCATCGGCCCCTCTTTGTCAACGTAAAAGCAAAGTATAAGAGCAAGTGACTGTTCTACATTATCAAAGGGCAGCCAATAAGAATCAATTCTAGGGCTTCCCTGGTGGCGCAGTGGTTGAGAGTCCGCCTGTCGATGCAGGGGACACGGGTTCGTGCCCCGGTCCGGGAAGATCCCACATGCCGCGGAGCGGCTGGGCCCGTGAGCCATGGC